>NW_025999982.1:9499786-9539338 GCF_001458135.2 Marmota marmota marmota
AGCCAAACGGGTACTTCTTAAGCAGTACTGGTAGAGGGCTCTCTTGCAGTAGGCTTGAGTTTGGGCCTGGATTCTCAGTTTCCCTGTGCATTCTAACCCTGATACTGTCCACTCAGCTCTGGGGACAATTACTCTATAACCTTAAGTCTTTCTCAGTTATCTATGTGCATTTTTAGTTAAGGTTTCAGCTATTTTCTCAGGCTTTTGGATTTTGCTTAAGTGTTGGTGTGTGTTTTATATTTTCACCATTACTCCAACCAAATCCACTGGGAACATACTGGACCTGATGTTTGTTTTTCTCAAGCTCAAGGGTATACACTGTTAAATGTTGACATAAGTCTAGAGTCACAGAGAGTTCTGAACATAGTGAGGAGTGGTCCCTCCTAATTTTCATGCAGGACCCCCTAATGTTAACTCACACAAAAAGCATCCTACCCTGGTCACTTCAGGAATTTACCCTGATATAATGCTATCAAGATCTCTACAGACCTCATCTAAATGTCA
This sequence comes from Marmota marmota marmota, assembly GCF_001458135.2. NCBI lineage: Eukaryota > Metazoa > Chordata > Mammalia > Rodentia > Sciuridae > Marmota > Marmota marmota. The sequence continues at coordinate 9,500,291 of NW_025999982.1, forward strand.
CCATTTGTGCCACAAATGCTCCTTTTCTGGTCTAGGATCCCGTCTAGGTTCCCACATTGCTCTTGGTGATCATTTCATTCTCCTTCCATCTGTGCCAGCTCCTTGGTTTTCTGTCCCTTGTGACCTTGTGACTTTTTGTTGTCCTGACCAGTCCCTTTGTAGACTGCCCCTGGCTGTAGGTGATGCTGGTGTTTTCTCATGGTGAGGTGGAGGGTGGTGTTTTGAGAATGCTGCAGAGGGGATGAGCCCTCTCGGGGCGCCCTGTCTGGATGGTGTGATGCCCAGGTGTCCTGTTCCTGCTCACTTAGACTGTGTCCCTTGTTAAGGTGGGTTCTGGCAGGTCTCTTGCCTGCCAACTTACTGTTGTGCTTAGTAATTAATAAGAGTCTTCTGGGGAGATGAGTGGAGACTGTGCCAACCTTCTGCTTCTCCTCATTCTCCTGCTCTGGGTATAATAGCTGATAACGGTTTTGCCTAATACAGTCATTACAAAGGTGTTTGCCTAGTGGTGATTTTCTATCTCCATCATTCCTTCTGCACTGATGAGATTTCTACTTGTTGAGAGCCACAGCCGAAGGGGCCCCAGCAAACTTCCAGCTGCCAGCAAACTTCCAGCTGCCAGCTGATGATTGGCTCACAGCGGCCCCAGCAACATCTAGCTGATTGGCTCCTCTGCGGTGATGCTCATTGGGCTGTTTCCCTGCCCTTTCAGACCACGGAGCTGCTCATTGGGGGACTTTTTTGGCTCCGCCCACGTGACCCAGCCAATCGGCCTCAAGAGCAGGAGGATTGTGGGAGGTGGAGAGAAGCTTGGTGGGAGAGAGAGGCTTGTGGGAAGCCGGTGGTGGCAGTTGAGGCTCTGAGGGTTTTTCCTGAGAGGCTGTTTTGTTTGGCGTGTGTGGTTCTAAAAATAAAGTTAGTTTCTTTTGACAAGTGGCTCCTGATTGTGCCCAGCCAGACTGCGGCACTACTGTAAGCAAGAACTGGACCTGAGGTTTTAGATGGGCTCTTACCCTCCTGGAAAACACCCCATCCCAGAGGGCAGGCCGGGCAGGGTGCTTTGTATTTAATGAATCATGCAACCATCTTGACAGTCCCACAGAAAGGCTGACTTGTCTCCTTCTATCGAGGAGTCTGTTTTTTGTTTTGTTTTTAGGTACAGGGGATTGAACTCAGGGCACTCTCCCACTGGCCCACATCCCCAGCCCTATTTTGTATGTTATTTAGAGACAGGGTCTCACTGAGTTACTTAGCTCCTCCCCATTGCTGAGGCTGGCTTTTGACCTTGTAATCCTCCTGCCTCAGCCTCCCGAGCTGCTGGGATTATAGGCATGAACCCTACCCATCATAGAGGAATCTGATTTATGTGCACCTCAAACATCTGAAAATAAATCTCTGTGTCTATAACTAAGTAATAGAAAGACTGGTTGTTTTCCTCTGCTCTATTGATTAACATCACCTTGCATGAATTTCTGGCTTTGTGGAAAGGGGGTACACTAGGTGGATGGAGGCCCATGAACCCATCTCCAGCCCCTGCCCCAGGAAGAGTAGATGGGGGTGAAAACTGAAGATGGACTAGTATCTCGCATGCTCCCTAGATGTTTTCTCTGGTTCTCATTCCTGGCTTTTTCTATGGAACTAAACAATAACAACTGAGTTTCTTGTTTCCAGAGAAAAGAATGAAATCAAAATTCTTCAGAAATTTCTCTGACTTAGATGGAGCAGCACATGCGTGTATCCAGCAGATCAGGAGGCTGAGGCTGGAGATGACAAGTTCCAGGTCAGCCTCAGCAATTAAATGAGATAATCTCAAAAAAATAAATTAAAAGTCCTGTGGATGTAACGAAGTGGTAGAGCATCACTGTGTTAAATCCTTACTGCCATTAAAATATATATATATATATATATATATATCAGATGGACTTCTCTTGGAGGCACCCAGTCTTGGCCCATCAGTCATGGGCAGCAGGTACAATCAGGCAAGAACTTGGTGGCTCCCTCAGGGAGCATTTAAAGTATATGGACAAAAGTACTCAAAGAAATATGTCCTAGAAGAATGAAGGGTGTTCCTGGACAGTGTCAGAGATGTCCACACAGATTGATTTCTGATGACACATGGAACCTACTTCTCTTTGCTGAGCCCTCTCAGCACATATGGAAGGACTTGAGTGTGACATGGGACGAACTTGACTTAGAAGACCCATCTCCACCACTTGAGGCTTCTTTGACCTTGACAGCCCCTTGCCCTTTCCCACCTGTGTGTGCTTGTGTGTCAAAAGGGATAACCGTCTGTGCCTGCAGCACTGATGTCCAACCCAGTGAGGCCCTGCCCACGGCCGTACCTGTCCGCAGACCTGGCTGTCAGCTGAGTCTGGGTCTTCAGATTGGGCAGGGGCTGGGGCAGGGGAGGCAAAGGCTAAAGGACTTAGGTGAGACTGAGACTATTCATTCTGGTTCCTTTTCTTCTTTTTGGTGTGTGTGTGTGTGTGTGTGTCCCAGGATTGAACCCCGGGGTGCTTTACTACTTAGTTGCATCCCCCGTCCTTTTTACTATTGACTCTGAGACAGGGTCTTGCTGGGTTTCTGAGGGGCTTTCTAAGTTGCTGTGCCTGGACCTGTCAATCCTCCTGCCTCAGTGTCCCAAATTGCTAGGATTACAGGTGTGCTCCACCCTGCCCGGCAGTATTCCACTCCCTGATTCAGGTGGGAGTGAGGTGGAGTCCTCTGGCTCATGAGAAGTTAGTGTGCTCTACTCCTGATAGCTCATCTGTTTTCATGTGCATTTTACTTCAACAAAAAGTGTGAAAAAATGGCAATTTTTCCTTTTTTAATGTAAATTCTATTTGGGCATTATTTGTACACAATGGTAGAACACATTTTGTCATTCTCATGCATGCATGTATCACAAATTTGTCAATTTATTCCCCAGTACCTCCCTTGTCCCTCCCTGCCTCCCTGGTCCCCTTCCTCTATCCTACTGGTCTCCCTTTGATCCACAACCCCAAACCCAGGTGACTCCCTCCTTACTCCCCCACCCCCACTTTTCTCTCTAGCTTCTACACATAAGAAAAAATGTACCACCCTTGGCTGTCTGAATCTGGCACATTTTGCTTAACACCCATTTTCCTGAAGTGACATAATTTCATCTTCTTTCTGACTGAATAAGCTCCACTGTGCACATAAACCACATTGCTGTATCCACTCCTCTGTTCATAGACAACAAGGCTGGCTCCATACCTTGGCTCCTGGGAGTCGCACTGCTATAAACCTGTGTGCGCGTGATTCCCACAGTGTGCCGCCTTTAATGTTTGGATGAACTACCAGGAGCAGCCAGGAGTAGCACATCTGGGTCATAGGGTGGCTCCATAACAGTACTTTTGTTTGTTTGGGATTTGTTGTTTGTTTTTGTGTTTGTGTTTGGGTACTGGGAATTCAAACAAAGAGAGCTTTAACACTGGAGCTACATCCCCAGACCTTTTCAGTTTTGATGTTGAGATAAGGTCTCACTAGGTTACTGAGGCTGATCTTGAACCTGTGATCCTCTTGCCTCAGCCTCCTGAGTAGCATGTGCTCAGGAATACAGGCATGTGCTACTGTCCAGGATCATTCCAAGATTTTGAGGATCCTTCATACTGATTTCCATAGTGGTTTTATGATTTTACAATTTCACAAACAGCATATTAGAAAATGTTCCTTTTCCCTCACGTCCTTGCCATTCTTCACTATTATTTGTATTCTTGATGTTTGTCATTCTGACTGAAGAAAAAAAAAATCTCAGTGTAGATTGTGTTTTTCTTCTTTCTTTTTTCCTTTTTGGTATTGGGGATTTAACCCAGGGATGCCTAACCACTGAACCACATCCCCAGCACTTTTTGTTTTTTATTAAAAGACAGGGTATCACTAAGTTGTTGAGGTCCTTTCTGAGTTGCTGAGGCTGGGCTCAACTTGCAATCCTTCTGTCTCAGCCTCCTGAGGCACTGGAAATACAGTCCTGTGCCAACAGAGCCCATCTCAATATAGTTTTGATTTGCATTCTTTTTTTTGGAGCGGGGATCGAACCAGGGATTGAACTCAGGGTCACTCAACCACTGCGCCACATCCCCAGCCCTATTTTGTATTTTATTTAGTGACAGGGTCTCACTGAGTTGTTTACTATATCACTTTTGCTGATGCTGGATTTGAACTTGCGATCCTCCTGCCTCAGCCTCCCAAGCTGCTGGCATTAAAGACCTGTGCCACCGTGCCCAGCTTGCATTTCTTGATTAATAAAGATGTTGAACATTTTTCATGATTTATGGACCATTTGTCTTTTTCTTTTGAGAAATGTCTATTTGGTTGTTTGCCCCATTTGTTGATTGGGTTATTTGCTTTCTTGGTTTTAAGCATTTTGAGTTCTTTATATATTCTGGATATTAATTCTCTGTCAGAAGGGAAGCTGGAAAATATTGTCTCCCATTCTGTAGGCTCTCTCTTCACACTCTTAATTGTTTCTTTTGCTGTGCAGATACTGTTTGATTTGATGCCATCCACTTATTAATAATTGGTATGATTTCCTGAGCTTTAGGAGTCCTAATAAAGAAGTCCTTGTCCATACCTATTTATCAGTATTGACCCTGTGATTTCTTACAGGGTACAAAGTCTCTGGTCTGCTTCCTAGATCTCTGATCCATTTTGAGTTGCCTCCTGTGCAGGTTGAGAGAGAGACACCTGGCTTCACTCTCCCGCACATGATATCCAGTTTGCCCAGGTTCAGGTGTTTAAAAGTTTGTTTTTTCTCCACCATAGGTTTTTGGTGCCTTTGTCAAGGATCAGATGACAAAATCTGAGTGGGTTTGTCTCTGGGTCTTCTATTCCACTCCCTTAGGCTATGTGGCTGTTTTTATGCCAGTGTCATGCTCTTTCTGTTGATGTGGCTCTGTAGGATAATTTGAAACCAGATATTGTGAGACTTCCAGCATATGTCTTTTGGGTTACCATTGCTAAGCAGGCTATTCTAGGTCTTTAATTCTTCCACATGAATTTTAGGGCTGTGTTTTGTTGTTGTTGTTGTTGTTGTGTGTGTGTGTGTGTGTGTGTGTGTGAAGAAGGTCGTTGGTATTTGGAGATTGCACTGGCTCTGTCAATTGCATCTGGTAATATGGCACTTTCACATGATTTAATTCTGCCTGTCCATGAACATGGGATGTCTTTCCATTTTCTAGTGCCTTCTTCAATTTCTTTTTTCATTGTCTATAATTTTTGTTGCAGGGTCTTTCATCTCCTTGGTTACATTTATGAAAGGATTATTTATTTACTTGCTTGCTTATTTTTTTAGGCTATTGTGAATGGAATTCTTTCCCTATTTTTTTTTTTTGTGGTTTCGTTTTGTTTTAGCAGATTCATTATTGATGAATAGAAAAGTTACTGATATTTTTGTGTTGATATTGCATCCTGATACTTGACTAAACTTGATTATTAATTCTAAAAGTCTTTTGGTGGAGTTTTTGGATCTTCTAAGTATAGGATCATATGATCTGCAAACAATGATAATCTGAATTTTCACTTTCCTATTTGTATCCCTTTTATTTCTTCCACGTGGCCAGTTGCTTTGACTAAAATTTCAAGTGCTACATTGAACAGAAATTGGGAGAGTGAATATGCTTGTCTTGTTCCTGATTTTAGAGAATATGCTTTCAGTTTTTCCCCACTCACTATTATGGTGGCTTTGGACTTGTTGTGTAGAATAACCTTTGTGACGCTGAAGGAAGATCCCTATATACTTAGTTTTATTAGTGATTTTATCATGACTGGGGGATGAGTTTTCTCCAAAACATTTTCTTTTTTTTCCCAGTCCTTTTTTATTTTTATTTACTATCTTTTTTTTTAAAGAGAGAGAGAGAGAGAGAATTTTTTAATATTTATTTTTCAGTTTTTGGTGGACACAACATCTTCATTTTATTTTTATGTGGTGCTGAGGATTGAACCCAGTGCCCTGTGCATGCCAGGCAAGCGCGCCACCACTTGAGCCACATCCCCAGCCCCTCCTTTTTTATTTTTTATTTTGAGACAGTTTTTATTAAGTTGCTAAGGGTCTCTGTAAATTGCTATGGCTGGCCTTGAACTTCTTCTGCCTTATCCTCCTGATTTGCTGGGGTCCACCATCATGCCTGGTGGAAATTTGGATTTTTTTTTAATACTTTTTAGTTGTAGTTGGAAACAATACCTTTATTTTATTTATTTATTTTTATGTGGTGCTTTGGATCAAACCCAGTGCCTCACGTGTGCTAGGTGAATGCTCTACCACTGAGCCACAATCACAGCCCCCAAATTTGGATTTTTTAAAGAACAATATCGCCTAATTTTAAAACAAATATCGAGTTAAATTTAAAAAGAAATTCTGCTGGCCAGTGGAAACCCAGTTTTCAGTTGAATCTGCCAGTTTATGACCTCTACTTATGGAACCAAGAGAGGTCAGGTGAGAAAGGTAAGCTGGAGCCAGATTTCAAATTATCTTGAATGCCAAGTTCAGGAGTTTTGATTTGGACTTAGCAAATCATTAACAGGTTGTGTGTGTGTGTGTGTGTGAGAGAGAGAGAGAGAGAGAGAGAAAGAGAAGGGAACCACTTGATGCAAGGGTTGGGGACTATACAAAGTGGCCTGTGAGAAAAAGGAGAAGCAGTCAAGATGGCAGGTTACGTTAGTGACAGAAGTTTGTGACAGAGGGGTTCAAAGATGGTGGCAGTAGGACTGGAAAACCAGGTTAGTTGCAAAAGTTGAAGACTGAAAGAAATGTGAGGCAGGACAGGGGCACAATCCAAAGATAGAGGCATAAGCAGATTTATTGTCTGGCACCTGACTGGCTGCTGGCGCGGAGACAGTGGCAGGAGAGGGACTCCGCAGCAACTCCCCCTTGAGCATCACCTTTAATAGGCCAGGATCTTGGCCGCACCTTAGCTGAGGATTTGGCCCTTGTCACTGGCATAGCAAGTATCACCTGATTTTGCAGAAGGCAAGTTACTGTTTCTTGAGAACAAAGAAGAGCAACTTTTTATCTCTCAAGGAGAGAACGGAGACCAGCAAGTCTCTATGGATTGAGAAGAAGAACAGTATCCAGAAAGTGGGGGTGGGGAAAGGAGGATGGCTGTAGTTATGCCACCAAAGAGTATGATAAGGTGGGGACCCGGGAAGTGGCTAAGAGTGGCAGGTAAGTAAAGGTGACCGAGGTTCCAATTGGACTGAGGATGAGTCCTCTGCCTGCCTGGAAGGGGAAGGACAGCCAGTTTGGTTTCAAGGTGGCTGAATGTAGAGAACCTGGATCGGGTCGCGGCCACCGTGTGGAGGGTCCTGAGAACCTCCCCACAGATCTGCCTGGTTGCTGCCGGCAGCTGAGCGACCTTGGACAAGTCTATTTATCAAACAGCCCCTAGGGATACCCCGCCACAACCCGCAGGGCGGTTATGAGGGTTACAAGGAGGTGGCCAGGCCCACCCTGGGGAGGTGGAGGCTCCTTACCCAGGGACTCTAGAAGGCTCAGTGTCACCTGAAGGGCGCAGCAGGCTAGGTCCTTCCAGAAGTCCCTGCCACTGCGGGCAACCGCCTGGGCCCGCCGCAAGTAGCCTCGGGTACCACAGGACCCGCAGCAACAGGACAGCCGAAGGTCCCCAGAGACCCACCCCGCTGCCCGCACCCCCTCTGCTCCTGGCCCCTCGTCCCTCCAAATCATTTTCTCTGTGTCTTTTGAGATTAGTATGTGACTTTTGTCCTTAGTTCTGTTTATTTCATGAATTATACATATTGATTTGCATCCTTGTAACACAGGAAGGAAACCTACTTGATCATGATGTATAATCTCTTTATTGTGTTGTTGAATATGATCTGCTCACATTTTATTAAGGAATTTTGTATCTATGTTCATCAGGGATATGGATCTGTAGAATTCTTTCTTTGATGGGTCCTTATCTAGTTCTGGCATCAGGGTGATTCTGGCTTCATAGAATAAATTTGGAACTGCTTCTCCTCCCCATTTCTATTTCATAGAATAACTTGGGAAGCACTGGCTTTAATTCTTCTTACAGGCCTGGTAGAATTCACAGGAGAATCCACGTTTCCTGGGCTTTTCTTTTGTGGAAGACTTTTAATTACTGCTTCAATATCATTGATTCTCCTGGGTCTGTTTTTTTTTTCTCTGTTCACGTGGTTCAGGTAGGCCATGGGTGTTTAGAAACTCAACTGCTCCTCAGTTTTTCAATTTATTGGACTATAAGTTTTCCCAAAAAGTCCATAATGATTGTCAGGATTCCTGTGATATGTGTGGTGATATCTACATTTTTGGTTCTAATTTTATATTAATTTGGGTCTTCTTTGTCTTTCTTTTGGTTAGTTTGGCTGGGGTTTGTTAATCTTATGTATCATTTCAAAGATTCGATTCCCTGTTCATTGATCCTTTGTATTTTTCAAAATTGAGGCTCTATTGCATGAATTTCAGCTCTGATCTTAATTATTTACCTCCTTCTCCAGGTTTTGGATTCATCATGAGGTTGTATATTGGGAATCTTTCTAATTTTCTCATGTAGGCCCTCATGTCTCTACCTTTCCCCTCCCAACGGCCTTCACGGAGTCCAGGAGATTCTGATATGAGGCATCTCTGTCTCTTAATTGTAAGAATTTTAAAATTTCTCCCCTGGTTTTTTATGGCCTGCTGATCTATCAAAAGTATATTATTCCATCCAGATGTGTTTGTATCATTTCTGTCATTTTAATCTATCTCCTGAGTTCTAATTTCATTTCATTATGATCTATTACCATACGAGGAATTTCATAGAATGCTACATATTTACAAAACCTTGCTTATGGCCTTAAATATCGTCCATTTTGCAAAAGATTGCAGGGACACATGAAAAGAAAATGCATTGAGGTCTTTTTGGATGAAATGCTCTGTGGATATCCGATAGGTCCATTTGATTAATAATATATATTGGGTCTGATAAGTTTTTACTGGTAAAAGTCACATTTCTAAGGAGGATTAATCAGGGAGAGGAGAGGAAGAAGGAATGGGAGAGAAGAAGTATACAGAGCACTGCTATGGGTGGCCGTCTCCCCTTCATAAGCCTGGCAACTGAGTACAGGTCAGTAGTCAAGCCACAAGAAGCATAGTGTGTCTGTGGTACTGTCCACACACCTGAACCAGCCAGTACCTCTCAATGTCCTCCCTAGCCACTATTATACACCTCCAGGTGTGGTACTACACAGAAGTCAGAGGGATGGGTGTGAAACTTACTCACGCTCTTCTCCCACCCCTCACATCAGGGGAGTGTAACACACACACATACACACATACACACACACACACACAGCAAAAGGCAGGAGGGTCGTGATTGAATAACTTAAGTATGGGACCTCCTGACATATAGTGACTGGACTGAATGTGAAACTGATGTGAACCATAGGTTCAACTACCTGTTTTGTCTCCAAAGACAGAAGTTGCCTTATTTGGGTCTCTGAGATCTGAGATCTGACTTGGTTAGAGAAAGTGGGCTTGATGTCCATGTAATTCAAGGAGCTATGCCTATGTCCATAGCTCAGGGTCAGCCCTCCTTCAAATTGAAGTCCTGGGACCTAGGAGACCAGGTAAATGCAATCTGCCTAATTCAGTCCCCAAGCTCCAGAAGTCCTCCTAGAAATAGTATCTAGCACAGCCTCCTCCCTCGTAGACCCCATGAAAGTTGCAAGGGCACATAGGTGTCTAGAAACTTCAGAAAATTCTGGCCAAGGTTGATTAAGAGCTGAGAGGACAGACATCTAGATCTGAGAATTGTGCCCCCCAGTCACACTGCCTATAGACATGCATCTGTGTCCTGGGGTCATGAGTAGCTTGGGGGTGGTAAAGTGGATCACAGAGCATCTCAGGTTGTTAGAGTAGGGACCCTTACCCGTCACCTATGCTCCATTACCACTGCCACCCCCTCTAGAGGGAAGCTGTAAAGTCACTCCAAGCTCTCAGGAAGACAGAGCCCATCTCCAAGCCTCAGCTCAGGACCCATTTCACTTAGAATCTCAGTGACCCACCAGGGAACCTCATGGCCCCTCCATATCTATCAGGGTGAGACCTGTCCTGATTCCCACTCTGCCATTCCCTGAGACCCACGACTACTTCCAGGACACAAAAAAAACTCCCAAAACAACAGGCTGGCATATATGGGATACTGTTTATTATTAGGGAAGGTCCACAAAAAATGGCACATTGCAGAGAGGAAAGACAGAGGGCCCCAGGCAAGGTGGGGCCAGGAGGAGGACGGGAGCCCAGGTGTCCAGGAGGAAAGTCTAGGCGGCAGTGGCAAAGCCCACCCTGTTGTTGGCCATGTCAAAGACGGAATAGTAGGACCTGAGGAAGACGTCCCCAAGAATCCAAAAGGGCTGGCCATTTCCTGAGGACACGTAGGTGGCTTCCAGTCCAACCAAGCAATAGCCATTCTCCTGCTCAACAGAGAAAGGCAGCACTCATTCATTTGGTCACACATGGCCTGGCCACTGCTAGCCTGAGCCTGGTCAAGGGCACACATTTGGAGTTGAGCAGGTCAAGGAATGGCCCTGAAGGCTCATAGACAAGGTGATGTTTCACAAGAGGGGCTGGTGGGAGGGATTTCCCAGTGGTAAACACAGGTTGTAGTGGCCTGTGCAGGGTCACCTATCCCCATGCTGGGTATCTTTTCTTGCTAAAGCTCCCTTCTGTTCCTCATTGGCAAAAGCAGAATGGTGGTTCAGCTTAGAGTAAAGCTAGCTTGCATTCAGACTTTGCCTTCACCCTCATCATCTGTGCAGCTGGATCAGCTATTGAACCTCTCTGAACCTCCAGGTTTTCATTTGTAAAACAGAAAGAGAATCTCCCCATCAAATGCTGTGACAATTCCCTTCCACCTAAAGGGAAGCCTAGGCACCAGCGTTCACACAGGGGCTAGCCCTAGACAGAGTCCCTCTCCACTGATTAAGAGACTGATTGATCATGGGTGACACTCTTCTGGTGGGGATAATCCCAGGTGGCATGAGTTGGGAAATGGCACAGGGCCAGGTGGAGCTTCTCTGGCTACACCTGCTCCTCCACCCCAGTGGCTCAGCCTCAGGGACCAGGACTTACATTGAGGATGTAGGCAGAGGGCAGCAGAGGGAACTGCACCCCGTTGATGACGAAGGTAAAGGTGGGCAGGTTCTGGACGTCATTACAGTTCACGAAAAACTGCAGAGAAACAGATTCTTCCAGGTCCCCTCATTCCCCACCCAAGAGCATCTGCTAGCCATCTGCTAAGCACTCCGAGGCCACTCAAGCCCCAGGCCAGCTATTTGAGGAGAGAGATAAGTTCAGGACAAATACTATGTGGATAACACCTGGATCTCACATATGCAGTTAGAGCGGGTGACAACTGGGGAGATCTGAGAATGTGCCCCAACAAAGACGCTCCTCCTGCCTGAATGGCCCCTCTGAGAGGTTGAATCACTGCCCTTTCCCTAAAGGTGTCCTTTGAAATCACACAGCCATGAGAAAAAAGTGGACCAGGGCTCCCTCCCCTTATGGGGAAGGCTAATTAGGTGACCATTTCATTTGCCAGGACACATGGGAGCGAGGGGGCATAGCTGTGTGGAGGAGAGGGAGGAGTGGATTGAGAGTTGTCCCTTGTTACTCACTTGCTTGACCCCAAGTTTCACTCACAGGGACCCACAATACAGAAACAACAAACACTACTGAGCTGACCTTTCATGGACAGGGCACATCCACACCACACCCACCTGTCCATACTCATCCTCCTGGGCCCCTATAGCTTGCAGAAGGGAGCTCAGGTACTGCTGGGGCACGGTGAGCAGAGAGGTTCCTGTGTCCACCATGGCCTGGCAGCCCTGGGAGCACCAGCCAGAAGCCTCTTCCCCAACATAGAACCTGGGTGGCAAGAAGAGGGCAGCCTCAGCCCGACCAGGACAGGGCAGCCAGGGGAGACCTTCCCGGCACTGGGGAGCAAGCACACCCGATGGAGATAAGGGCCCCACAACAGCCATTGTAGCTTGTCCCCTGCATCACATTCCTTGTGAGTCTGTGCAGGGTCACCTAAAGGACCCGAGGATATATTCTAAAAATTTCAAGGAAGTTTTGAGAAGCGCTGAAATCCAGGGTTATCGTGTTTGTTATAAGAACAAGAAACACAATAGTTGTCCCACACACCTCAGGTTCCAAACTGTGGTGTCCTGTGTGATTGGACAGGAGCTTCTCCAGTACTTGGAATTACAGATGTGCCCCCCTTACCCCTTTCTCCAGACCTAGGGATGATGCCCCTGTGGAGGCCAGCTGAGGCTCTGGGGAGGGCAGGTCTCAGGAGTCCTCTGTGCCCCCACCTCAGTGGAGCCTGGATGTGCATGAGCCACAGGTGCCCAGAAGCCAGCTCCAAGGAACGTGTGTCCCAAAGGGACCCCCACCCCAGACTCACTCCTCAATGCCGATCTGCCAGTAGAGCTCCTGGGTGACAGGGGCCCAGGAGATCTGCCCTGTGTACAGGCTCTCGTCCACACCTCCAAAGATGACTGCTCCTCCTTCCTCAGATCCCCCTTGGCTGCAGGACACACAGAGGAGGGGAAGTAAAGGAGAGGTTAAGGAAGGAGACGCATATATGGAGAAGTCACCTTCAGAGGGAAAGAGCACATTCCCTTGTTTCCAAAGGGTTTTTCTGAAGACAGGGCCATGTACTCTCAGGCTTCTGAATGGCCCTGCCCCACAGTGCTCTATGTCTGGCAGCTGCTCCTCTGTAGACCATACCCACACTACCATCTTCTGCCTTTAATTTCATGCCACTGCTCGACCCTGTCACCAGGAGACTCACAGATACCCAACTTTTTCTTTTCCTTTGCAAGTGTACATGGGGAGGTCTTTGGTGAAGGGGAGGGAAAAACAGGCCATGTTTCTTCCAGAAGATTCCCCTTAGTGGTAGCAGAGTGCATCGTTCCTGGAGTTTCATGTGGAGGTGTAAACAGGCAAAATGAGTCCCCAATATTAGTGACAGGGTCAATGTGTTGAAAGCAGGATAAGGAGACCAAGCCACAGCAATAAGATGGAACTGACTCTAGAGTAGAGAGGAAGAAAGGTGGACAGCAAGAGAGAAAAGCCAGGCTCAGGCCCCTCCTGACCTGGCCTGCTGTGGGGGCTGGGAGGATAGTGGGTGAGGAGTCAGTCGAGGGCCTAGACCAGGAGACTTCAAGACCTAGAAGGACCCATGCAGGACATGAGGCAGCAGGTCACTGTACAGAGAGGCCTCAGGGAGAAGCACAGGTGAGGCAGTGGGCTCTCGGGGCCCAGAGCAGGAGGCAGGCCCAAGACATGGGGAATTAGAGCAGCGACACCCGGGAGAAGGTCAGACTGAAGAAGGAGAGACCATCCTGCCTAGGAAGGCAAAGGGTCGTGAGAGTCGACTGGGGCAGGGGCAGGGGAGCAGGAGAGTCAGAGCCCAGGAGCTGAGGCTCTGAACAAGTGTGGCCCAGCCACCCCCTGCTGGGAGGTCTCCACACCCCAAGGGATCAGAACTTGGTACATGGCAGGACTTAGGGACCCGCAGGGCAGTCTCTCACTTGCTGAGGTAGACGCTGAACATGGGGCTGGACAGGGCGTCCACCCGCAGCATGCCCTGCAGGGCTGTGGTGGCACCTCCCGCGGACAGGGCAGGGTAGGCCAGGCCCATGATGCCATCGAACTGCATATAGACAAAAAAGGTACCCGGCTCTTGCTCACTCAGGCCGAACTCCTGGTTGGGGACCTGGATGCTCTGGACCTGTGGGGGGAAGACACATTGGAGTGGAGGTGACACTTCTGATTGCATCTATGTCCTCCTGCCCCATGCCACCAGAGACCCTCCATGGTCATCCTTCCTCCTCTGGCCCATCTGCCCACTTCTCCACAGGCATCCCAACAGCAATTTCTCTTCCAAGGGCCTCCTTCAATGTAGCCTCCCATCCCCACACCTCTGCCCTCCAGTTCTGAGCTCCTGAAAAAAGGCACTCTCTGACTGGTCACTCTGGTGCCCCATCCCTGGACAGGAAAGAACAAGGACATCTAGGTCCCCACCCTCTCACACCCCCTCATCCAGGATGGGTATGGCAGCTGGAGCACTCACAGTCAGGGTGTCATAGCCGAAGAAGCCAGTGAGGCTGCCGGTACCATACTGCATGGAGAAGGTCTGCCCGTTGGTGGAGAAGGTGGAGGACTTGCTGGGGTTGAAGCGAGGGTGTGTGGCTGCAGGAGGGAGGCATGGAGGCCAGGGGTGAGCAGAGGGCTGCCTGGCTCTCAGGCTCATGGGCTGCACTCCTGCCTGGCCCTCAGCCTAAGCTCTCAGACAGAGACTTCAGCACCCCCACCTAGTCACCAAGGAGGGACTGACAGCCTTGGCCCCAGGATCCTCTTAGTTGGAAGGCATTGGCCTGAAAGCCCATGTTTCACAGGTAATTGGATGCCTGGATGATGACCACCCTGTAAGCAGGTGCCCTAGACTCCACCTCTATCTCTACCCCAGTAAAAACTGGCACAAAGCCTAGTGGGAAATGCTCATCCAGTGAGGAGTGGGAGGGAGACCTAGAGAGGAATCCACTCACCCCAACCTCGATTCACCCAGGAGCTGGGCATAGTGGGATATGGAGGTGGCATGGGTTGTGCCCATGGTGGACAGAGATGTCCACATTCCAGACCCAAGGTTTTGGAATGAATCAGGGCAGCATTAAAACTGAAGATCCTCTGTCTCCCGAAATGACTCCAGGACAGGGACCACATCCAGCATAGTTGTGGTCAGTCCCTGGAAACGCTCAGGGAGAAGCTAGTGGATAGGAAAGTGGAGGGCGAGGCACAGAGTGGACAGTGTCCTGAGGGGAGGAGCAGCACTGCCCGGTGAGCAGGAGAGGGTGGAGCAGAATGAACTGGAGGGGGTGAGGTGGACAGCAGAGATGAAGGGGTCCATCCTGACACGAGGCAAGGCAAGGGGCCAACCTGGAGCAGGGCCAGCCTCCTCCCTCTGGCTTCTTGATGCCCTGAGACCTTAAACAAGTCCCTGGTCCTCCTCAGGAGTGAGCACCCTTCCCTGCCTGCATCCCTGGACATGCCAGTGCCCAGCCCTGCCCAGGGGCCCTCCCTGCCCAGCCCAGCACTCACTGCAGGCCTGGCTCTGGCAGTAGACCGAGGGCACCCACAGGTTGGAGGAGCCAGTGTCAAACAGGACCAGGAAGTTCTGGGGTGGAGTCCCGATGCTGATCTCACCAAAGTAGGCAGCCTGGGGAGCCATGGGGATGGCTGTGAGCATTAGGGGGACCCAGGGGCCAGGCTTCTCCATGGGCAGAGCAGGAAGGACAGCCCTGCCCTAAGTACCACCAAAAGCCAGGGTCCCAGACACACAGGTCTCAGTCCCAGCCTGCCCAGGGCAGCCACGTGGTCTCTGTGCCAGGTCAGTTGCAGGTCAGCTGGGGCCCTCCCCATGCTCTGCCCAATGGGCCACTCTCAGCAGGGTGGCCCAGGCTGGCAGGACTGGGAGAAGGGAGCAGCCTCAGGGAGGGAACCCAGGGAGTCCCCAGGTTTGGCAGCAGGGACAGGGACACCTAGAGACTAGGACTCACATCCATGTAGGTCATGGGCTCATAGAGCACGCTGAGGTCGCTGAAGCGGTACTTCTGAGCGGGGTCGTACTTGTGGGTCTTCAGGAAGTCCCCCAGCAAGCCCTTTTCCCTCATGGTCTGACGCATAGTCTTCATTTTCCTCAGGGGGACCCTAGGGGAGGCTGGGTGTCAGGACAGGGCCTCCCTCCTTACTCTACCTTCTCATTTCTTCTCTCCCTGATGTTCTCCCTCGCCTCTTTCCCTCTTTCTCTTCTTTCTTTCCTTCTCCACTTCTTTCAACCTCACTCAGCACTTCTCCAAGACTCAGGAAACAATGAACTTCCCTCATGTCTGCCCTCAGCCCCTCTCAGGGGTCCTGCTCCTGCCCTGGCCTCTGCTCTCAGAGACCTTGAAAATACTTCCCATGAAGGGGAGAGGGACTTGGGATGCTGGGACTTTACACCTTCCAGAGGATGTCTGCTGATATTTGTTCTTTTGTTGTTTAAGGGTCAGGTCTGGGATATGACTCAGTGGGAGAACATTTGCTGAGCATGTGCCTGACCTGGGTGCAGTCACCAGAAACATGAAAATTTATAAAGTTCTCAGAGATGGCACACCATCTATGAGACACACCATGGAGTAGGGGAGCAGGAATTGTCCCCTAATATGTTTAATCTGCTGCTGATTGAATGTGTGGCTATAACTGCACACAGGAAAGGCCCTCTGTGCTCTTCCCAGGTGGCACAGCAGGCAGGGTGGCAGGCAGGGAGTCCTGCTGTCCCCTGAGGCAGGTCACCTGCTCCATCCTGAATTTTCAACACAACATATTATAATGATTTACAGGTATTGGTGTTTTTGCTAAAGTGATTTTGGCTTCTTCCAGCAAATTTGGGCTCTCATGGAAGTTTTTGGCAGGATTATCTTTTTCTTCTCTAGAAAGGACTGTTATCATCTGAAGGAAAAAAATGTACCCATTTAGCAATGGCCAGCATGGGCATAGTTGCCCTACTCTCTGCTTCAGGACCATCTTCTCCCCTCAGTCTGGGGAGGGAGGAGGCTATTGCCTTGACTAGCAGCTCCTGAGGCCAGGCTCTGTCTGCTCCCAGCTGAGTCCTGCCCAACTCCAGCAGGGGCAGTCTTCCCTGCCCCAACAGGGAATCCCGCTCAGACCCAGCTGCTGCCCCCTGACAAGCTGCTCCATACAGGGCTGCAGGCTTCCTGAGGTTCCCTGCACCCACAGCCAGGCCCACACTCACTTAACAGGTGTAGTTGACGCCTCCAAGGCCAGGAGGCAGACCAAGGCCACCACCATCCACTTCATGATGCCGATTCCCAGCTGGTCACAGAGCAAGCGCCACTCTGAGATCCACAGTCGCACTGGAGTGAAGACTTCAGCACTCCCTCTTTATACCCCCTGGATGTGGCCGAGTCCCTCCCTCCGTGCCCTGGGCAAGCATGACCCCAACCAGGGTGTCCCCTGCACACCAGGTAGCCATTGTTACTGTGTTTTTCCCCTGGACCATGGCCACAGCTGACTTTTCAACTTGTTGACTTTGAATTCAACAGCAGAGGCCAGGAGGTACGGGCGATAAGACAGAACAAAGCAGCCATAAGATGAAGGGGCAGAGTTGCTCCTCCTCCAGGAACCAGTGGTTGGTGTGGGCATTTTGGGGTGAGGGCCACAAAGAGGCAGAGACAGAGAGAGGGGCATAGGAACGTAGGCAGTTTTCTTGGCCAGCAAGTCTTGACATTGGGGATCACAGGATCTTTGTCATGGGCACTCTCCTGTGTGCTGTAGGCAGGTTCACACCATCCTGGTGGCTGCCCACCAGGTGCCAGGAGCAGTCCCTGACCTGTAATAATCATAAATGTGTCTAGGGGTTGCCTAATGTCCCCTGGTAGGGATGACATCATTGAGAACTGTGTGCTTAAGTGATGCCCTTGGTGGTTTGACTCAAGTCCTGGCTCCCCGCACCCCAACACCTTGGGGATAGAATTCGGGTACGCGTGGGGATCCCAGGCCAGCGGGTAGCATGGTGATGAGGACATGTTGGTAAATAGGCAGTTCTGATGCTGAAGATGGTGCTGGAGGCCATTGGCAGAAGTCACTGACTGGGGTGTCTTCAGAGGATTTCCAGATCCATCAGGGGATTCGGAGAAACCCTCATCCTAGTTCATCACACGCCCAGGTCACACTCACAGGATACTCCATCTGGGCATTGGCCATGCCTCGGGCAGCAGAGTGGAGGGAAGCCTGGAGCAGGGCATGAGCAAAGGGCTACCCCTGTCCTTGTCCCCTTTTTCACTGTCTCTCCCCACTGCAACTCTTCCCTGACCTATTTCTCCTGAGAGGCCTCTGTGTCCACCATTTGCCTCCCTGGAGCCCTGGTCTGCCCTTTCTCTGGCCCCCAGTCTGGTTTATTCTGCTGGCCCGTCCCTCATCCATACCCACTCTTCCATGTTCTGTACTCCTCCTGCCTCCTTCCACCACCTGCTCTCTAGCTGTAAGCTTCCTACAAATTCTCCAGCTCCAAATCCTACAGCTGTCACTCAAAGGGAAGGCCTCTTCCTTGGCTTATTAAACAACGCAAAAGCCCCTTTCAGAGGTTCTATAACGTGACAGTGGGAACTGGAAGTTACTCTAAAGATAAAGACAAGTGCATAGCATGCCCACATACTGTCCTAGGCCATCCTTCACCCATGCCAGAGAGCAATCCTGTCTCTCTTTCCTACAGTGTTCAGACCAAGCCTTAGAATCCTCCCGACTCTACTGTTCCCTGCAGCTCTCTCAATTCTTTATGAAATGACAATCCCCAAGTCCTTTTTAAGGACTAATTTTTTAAAATTCTACATACTTAATGTCACTTAAATTCTACACATATATAACTTTAAAAACCATCAAAACAGGGCTGGGTGTAGCTCCATGGTAGAGCACTCACCAAGCATGCTTGAGGCCACACCCCAAGCACCTCCCCCGCCCAAAAAATAAAGTTTTTAAAATAGTAACGATTCTTCAAAGTGCAGCTGCCTGATCCTTCCTTCATTATCTTGCAGACCTTATTGTGCACACTTAGATTTGAACCTCACTGAGGTCAGTGTGTAAACACAACTCGCTCTGCTCTTATCACACAGGACTGCGGCATGTGCACCTTTCCATGCATTAAGATATGCCACTTCCTTATCACTTACACTTGCAGAGGTTACCTGGCGCTCTCTCCTGCTGGCCCTAGGCATTGGGTTGTTTCCAGTTCTCACTGCTGTCAGCAGCACCTGGGCTCACTCCTGACACTCATCAAAGGAGTGAAGTGCTGAGCTCCCCATGACAGGAGACATTCAAGCAGAGGCTGAAGGGGCACTTCGTAAGGAGTACTGGTAGAGGGCTCTTTTGCAGTAGGCGTGAGTTTGGCCCTGGAACTCAGTTTCCCTGTGATTCTGACCCTGAGATTGTCCACTCAGGTCTGGGGACAATTACTCAATAACCTTAAGTCTTTCTCAGTTATCTATGTGCATGTTTAGTTAAGGTTTCAGCTATTTTCTTGGGCTTTTGGATTTTGCTTAAGTGTTGGTGTGTGTTTTATATTTTCACCATTACTTCAACCAAACCCACTGGGAACATACTGGACCTGATGTTTGTTTTTCTCAAGCTCAAAGGTATACACTGTTAAATGTTGACATAAGTCTAGAGTCACAGAGAGTTCTGAACATAGTGAGGAGTGGTCCCTCCTAATTTTCATGCAGGACCCCCTAATGTTAACTCACACAAAAAAGCATCCTACCCTGGTCACATCAGGAATTTACCCTGATGTAATGCTATCAAGGACTCTACAGACCTCATCTAAATGTCACCATTTGTGCCACAAATGCCCTTTTTCTGGTCTAGGATCCCGTCTAGGTTCCCACATTGCTCTTGGTGATCATTTCATTCTCCTTCCATCTGTGCCAGCTCCTTGGTTTTCTGTCCCTTGTGACCTTGTGACTTTTTGTTGTCCTGACCAGTCCCTTTGTAGACTGCCCCTGGCTGTAGGTGATGCTGGTGTTTTCTCATGGTGAGGTGGAGGGTGGTGTTTTGAGAATGCTGCAGAGGGGATGAGCCCTCTCGGGGCGCCCTGTCTGGATGGTGTGATGCCCAGGTGTCCTGTTCCTGCTCACTTAGACTGTGTCCCTTGTTAAGGTGGGATCTGGCAGGTTTCTCGCCTGCCAACTTACTGTTGTGCTTAGTAATTAATAAGAGTCTTCTGGGGAGATGAATGGAGACTGTGCTGACCTCCTGCTTCTCCTCATTCTTCTGTCCACTGATTTTTTTTTTTTTTTGGCACCGGGCATTGAACTCAGGGGCACTTGACCACTGAGCCACATCCCCCAGCCCTATTTGGTATTTTATTCAGAGACAGGGTCTCACTGAGTTGCCTAGCACCTTGCATTGCTGAGGCTGGCTTTGAACTCGCGATCCTCCTGCCTCAATCTACCAAGCCGTTGAGATTACAGGTGTATGCCACCATACCCAGCTCTGCACACTGATTTTTAGAAACATTTCTTTGGTGCATTATATGTAACAGTATGATTCATTCTACATATTCATACATGCATATAATATAATCTGCTCCATTTTGGTTTCCAGTACTTCCCCTTTCCCTGTCCTCTTCCCTCCCCTGATTTCCTACATTTTAATCTACTGGTCTTCCTTCTATTAATTTGTTGGGTTTTTAAAATTTGTGCATTATAGATATACATAAAGTGGAATTCATTGTGATATATTCATACATGCACATAGCGTAGTTTGGCCAGTTTTATTCTGTAGTCCTCACCTTTCCCTCTCTCTCCCCCCAATTCCTTTCCTCTACTATTCTCCCTTCTATTTTCAAGGGATCCCCTCACCCAATTTTTTTCTATCATTATTTCTCTCTAACGCTGCATATGAGATAAAACTTTCAACCCTTGACTTTCTGAGTCTGGCTTATGTGACTTAGCATGATATTCTCCAGTTTCATCCATCTACCAGCGCATGACATAATTTCATTCTTCTTTATGGCTGAGTAAAACTTCCTTGTATGTGTGAGTGTGTATATATATACACACACACACACACACACACACACACACTACATTTTCTTTATCCATTTATCTGTTGATAGGCACCTGAGATGATTCCACTACCTGGTTATCATAAATTGTGTTGCTATAAATATTGGTATGCAGGTGTTAGTAAATAGTATGCTGACTCTAGTTTTTTGCGATAAATACCAACAAGTCAGATTTATCTGGTTTCATTCCTAGTCTCTTGAGGAATCTCCATACCCCTTTCCAAAGTACTAATTTGTACTAATTTGCAGTCCCACCAACAAAGCATGAGTGTACCTTTTTTTTTAAATCATTTCTTCTGCACTTATTAATTAGATTTCTCTAATTAAAAGGAAAAACTAAACCAGAGGTTTTAGAATGGGCTCCTCCCCACTCCCTGCCAAAATATCCCATCCCTGAGGGTGTGCTGGGCAGGGTGCTTTGTACTTGCTGAATCACAAAACCCTCCTGACAATTCCACAGATAGTTTAACTTATCTCCTTCTATAGAGGAGTTCATTTTAACTGTACCTCAAATATCCAGAAATAAATCCCTGTATTTATAATACATAAATAGAAAGACTGGTTGCTTTTCCTCTGGACTGTTGATTAACCTACCCTTGCTTGCAGGCAGTTGCTTGCATGTCTAGCCTTGGTAGGAAGAGGGTGCAGTGGGTGGATGGAGGGACAAGAAGCAGGGCAACTCAGCTGCAGGAAGGGGAGGGTGGGGGTGGAGCCTCAGGATCAGCTAGTGTCTGGTGTACCCCCCTAGCCCATTTCTCTGTTTCTAGATGCCATTTACCCCCACTGTGTGTGTATGTGTGTGTGTGTGTGTGTGTGTGTGTGTGTGTGTGTAGGCTGGCGTTCCCCATGGAACTGACCAATAGCATCTTAGTTTTCTGTTTTCATTCATTTCCTAAGGAATTTCTCTGAGTTTGGCAGTTCCAGTGACTTGGAAGGAGGCAAGGAGGATTGCAAACTGCAAATTCAAGGTCAACCTGGCAACTTAGGGACACCCTGTTCCAAAATAAAAAGTGCTGGGGGTGTAGCTCAGTGCTAGAGCATCTTGGATTAAATCCTCAGTACCACAAAAAAAGAAAGAAAGAAAGAGGAGGAAGAGAAGGAAGGAAGGAGGGAGGGAAGGAAGGAAAGAAAGAAGGAAAGGAGGGAGGGAGGGAAGGATAAATGGAGGTAAAGAAGAGGGAAAAAACAGTTGTCAGACAGATTCATCTTGCAGGCACCCAGGCCTGGCCCATCAGACGTGGGCAGCAGGTACGATCATGCGAGAACTCGGAGGCTCCCTCAGGGAGCATTTTGAAGGGTATGGACAAAAGTACTCAGAATAAATATGCCCCCAGAAGAATGAAGGGTGTTCCTGGACAGTGTCAGAGATGTCCACACAGATTGATTTCTGATGACACATGGAGCCTACTTCTAACTCTTTGCTGAGCCCTCTCAGCACATATGGAAGGACTTGAGTGTGACATGGGATGAACTTGACTTAGAAGACCCATCTCCACCACTTGAGGTTTCTTTGACCTTGACGGCCTCTTTCCCTTTCCCACCTGTGTGTGCTTGTGTGTCAAAAGGGATAACCGTCTGTGCCTGCAGCTCTGCTGTCCAACCCAGTGAGGCCCTGCCCAGGCCGTGCCTGTCCGCAGCCCTGGCTGTCAGCTGAGTCTGGGTCTTCAGATTGGGCAGGGGCTGGGGCAGGGGAGGCAAAGGCTAAAGGACCTTAGGTGAGCACTGACAGCATTCTGGTTTTGATTCAATGACCGGTGATCTGGCTCATGAGAAGCCAGTGTGCTGTACTACTGATAAATCATCTTTATGAGTATTAAACTTCATTAAAAAGTTTTAAAAATGACATTTTACAAGAATAAGAAGGGAGAGGAGAAAGACAAGGAATAGGGAAAGAAGAAACACCTGTCCTCAGAGACTCCTAAAGGCAAAGAAGGAAGCCACCCCTGCCCTTGGGGCTCTGCACATTCACCATGATGACACTACCCGTCATGGCAGAGGAAACTCAGTGAAATAAAGACAAAACCTTTTTTTCTTCAAATAGCCACACATTTATTGCAATACATTTTAGCACAAGTATATAACAACACACCTTGATTTCATGGATGCAGTGGGCTAGAATGAGGCCAGAGAAGGGCTTCTCCCAGAGGAACTGCACCCACATACTACCTTCTGGAAGCAGGTCTTCTCAGCTGGCCACCATAGGACAGGGAAAGCCACAGTCCCCAAGGGCCCAGGAGCCTCCAGGCCTTAGACGGCTCCTCCTGCCTTCTCCCTGGTGCTGGACCCCTGGCAGACTCTTACGTTGCCAGGGGCAGTCTCCTAGTCCAGCCAGGCACACTCACCTGTTGTCCTGCCAGTACACTGCCCAGGGGTGGCCCTCTCTACCTCACAGTCTTGGCAAGTCAGTTCTCACGCCACGAGGAGCACTCTGCGTCTGAGGCTCTGTCCACACATCTGATCCAGTCAGTAGCTCTGGACTTCCTCCCTAGCCACTATCCCTCACTTCCAGGGACAGTACTGTGCTCAACATGCTCTCTCCCACATTAGGGGACTTTAGTGGCCACACACAGTGCAAAGAGCAGGAGGTTGGTGTTTGAATAACTTCACTTTGGGACCCCTTGACCTATATCGAGTGGACATTTACATGAAACTGATCTGACTTAGTCAACTACCTGTTTTGTCCCCAAAGCCAGAGCCTACTAAATGTCAATTATTTGAGGTCTCCCAGTTCTCTGCCCTGATCAGCCAGATTTGGCTGCGATGAACACAGAACATGGACTCCCAGCTTCTGTGACCTGCAGAGGGTCAGGCTGGCTCCCAACAGGGAGAGAGGCAGAGCCAGAAAACCAGGCAGTGGCCAGGTCCACCCTGTTGAGGCCTAGATCCTGGATGCAATTATAGACCCTCAGGAAGGCGTCACCAAGAAGCCGAATGGGCCAGCCACTCTCCAAGGGCA
Source organism: Marmota marmota marmota (assembly GCF_001458135.2). Taxonomy (NCBI): domain Eukaryota; kingdom Metazoa; phylum Chordata; class Mammalia; order Rodentia; family Sciuridae; genus Marmota; species Marmota marmota. The sequence continues at coordinate 9,523,910 of NW_025999982.1, forward strand.
GGTATGTGTGCTAGAAGCCACAAGGCAGCTGGCTACCCACACTTACCTGGAGGCATGGAGCAGATGAATCTCACTGTGTTAAGGAAAGAACCTTAGCTCTGATGTCAGAGGAGCCTGGGCTCAAATCCCAGTCCACCTCTGACTGGTTGTGATAGTAAGCAAGTTCCTTGGCCTCTCTGAACTTCAGGAATTTTTATCAGTTGTGGGAGGGAGATAATGTGACCCGTTGCTAAGTTCTGAATGATGAATATGGGTCAGGTTGGTAAGACCATTTTGGCAGGTAGAACAGCACATACAAAGAGCCTGAGGTAGGAAGACTAAAAAGTGGGACCAGTGAAGCCGGAACACAGGACTGAGAGAGCCCTGCAGTGGCTGCGGAGCCTCCTCCCAGAGCTGAGGCCTTGAGGCCCAAGTGTGCCCGAAAGCATCCTGGCTAGTGAGCGAAGTGCTCAGAGGGCCCCACACTCCCACTTTGCACACACACTAACATGCACACACACAGGCACGTGCATGCAGGGGCACATGCTCACATGCAGCCTGTGTATGCGCAAGGGCTCCTACACTCCCCAGGGAGGCTCCTATGCGCAGGACACAGCCACACCTTCCTCTAAGCAAGATGGTGATGAGGAAGTCCTCCCTGTTGTCCTCATCCATCCCCATTTCTTCCTCCCCATTGGAGGAGATGAAAAGGCTTGCTCAAGTCTCTGGGATCCTTGCTCCCCTGGGCCGTCACAGAGTGGCAGCCCAGGACTGCCACTCACCTGCGTGACTGAGTGGGATCAGGGAGAGCAGCTATATGGTGACTGTATTTCCCAAGACAGGAATGAGGACAGTGGAACTTCAGCCCAAGATAAATGACATCAGGCTGGCCCATCATGGGTCACTTGTGGACCTGCTCAGCGTATGACCCAATGGGCAGTGGGGGCTGGGAATTTGCAGAGACTCCCTCCTGTTGTTGACCAGTCTTCCCCTTTAAGGCCCTGGGCCTGCCAGGAGGGTCCCAGAACCCGTGTTCCTATGCCCAGTGTGCCCATGAAACCATGCAAGGGCTAGGGCTTCATGGAGGCCCGCAGGAGGCAGCGTAAGCCAGAGAGGCCGTGAGAAGGAGTTATTTGGACTGAGCTGGGCGTGAGCCCAGACTGGGTCTCCTTGGATGGAGGAATGGGGTATGCTTGGGTAGCAAGGAGGTAAGAGTCCTGTGTCAGGCTCAGGCACATCAAAGACCCAAGAATCTAATCACGAGGGCCTGGATAAGGAGCAGGAATCAGGTCTGATCCAAAAGTTCCAAACCAAACACTGATAATGAGCTCAGGAGGCTCCAGGCTCAGCCTTCCCCTCTTCCACCCCAATGGCTGCTAATTCAACCTCAGCTAAATATGGCTACAGCCCAGGCCCAGGAGCCAGGGCAGCCTCACCCAGATCCCAGCCCTCCAGTTTGGGTTCTGAGGAGGTGTACCTGTGAGTGGCTGCCTTCTGCTAGGGCTCTTCCTGTGCTCAGGGATGCTCTTATGAGACACCTGGGACAAGATGGGGCCCAGGGGCCCAGGATAGGGAGCAGGGGGTGGTCAGCCTCCCAAGGGATGCCCTTGAAGGTCTGGTCAGCTATACTAACACTCCCTGACATCTGATATCTGGAGGGTCTGGCTCCACCTGCCTGTTGTACAGCGAGATTTCCTCCTTGAAGCTCCCCTTTTACAGAGTCTGAGGGTATTTGGAAAGTGGCCAAATGTGGTTCTGCTTCCTGCCAAGTCCCGGGAACTTCTGATATTTCACAGACTCCAAGCAGCTGAGGCTGTGATCCTGAGGGTCCATGAGGATTTCTGAGGGTCTTGTCTTTGTTTCTGTGCAGAATGTACCACCATGACCTAGTACCAGGCCCAAGGCTTCAATGGCTTGCTCTTCAGTGAGTCCATCTCTCACTCACCAGGCTCTCTGGGCTAACTTGTCCTTGGCCTACTCTGGACATTAATTTGCTCTCCTGTCCACAGCTTGACCTTATCTCTCAAAGCCAGAGGTGTATGATGGGGGCTCAGCATCTATGTCCCAGCAGACAACAGAGGCCAAATTGTGGGCACAATAGTGAGGTGAGGTCTCCACATGGCCTGGGCTGCTGTCCAGCGTGAGAGAACCCTTAGGGCCCTCAGCTCCAAGTCAGTGGCACGTGCTGCCCCTGCTCTTTAGCCTCTGCCTCCAGGGATGGTTCACAGTGTTAAGGGGCCTCCAGCTTGAATCTGTCCCTCCTCCCCCCACGTTCCTTTCCCTTCCTGGTTCTTTCAGTTGTCAGACCCCAAATCTCAGAGCCCTCCTCAATCCCTCTGTTCCTTTTCTCATACCCTGGCCCTCCACAGCAAAGGAATGACATCCGTTGGTGTCATTGATGTCAAAGGAATGACATCAGTGGCCTTCTGAGTTTACCACCAGAATAGACCCAAAATCTGGGGAGCTGAAACAATAAGCATGTATTTTTCATAGTCCTGGAGGTTGGGAAGTCTGAGGTCCAGGGGCCATCCAACCTGGTGTCTGGTGAAGACCCACTTCCTGGTTTGTCTTCTTCCATCCTCACATAGTGGACAGCAGGGTGCTAATCCCACCCAGGAGGGATCCTACTGATTCAGTGGGGTTTAGAATCTCTACTCGAATTTGGAATTTGGGTAGGAACACAAACATTCAGTTCATAGCCCCTCCCAGAAGTCTCCCTCTGGTGCCACCCTCCTCACTCCCGCCCCACCTCCATTTCTACACAGCAGCTAGAGCCACCCAGTTAAAACCTAAGTCAGAATTACACCTATAATTCTAGATACTCAGAAGGCTGGCCAGGAGGATACTGAATTTAAGGCCAGACTGGGTGACTTCCAAGACCTCGTCTCAAAATAGCAAAAAGATGGGTGCTGGGGTGGACACCTGTAATCCCAGCAGCTGGGGAGGCTGAAGAAGGAGGATCTCAAGTTCAAGGCCAGTCTTAGTAATTTAGCAAGGTCCTAAGTAACTTAGCAACTTGTCTCAAAATTAAAAATAAAATGAAAAGGGCTGGGGATGTGGCCCAGTGGTTAAGCACCACCCTGGGATCAATCCCTGGTACAAAATAAAACAAAACAAAAAAACAATGTAAATCAGATCTTGTCTGCTCAGAACCCTCCAATAGCATCCTATTGCCCTTAAAATAAAGTCCACTTGCCACTCTGTCTCACAGGACCTGGAACCTGGATCCTCCTGCGCCCTCATCTCCAGCCCTCTGCCCCGCTCACCCCACACAGCTGCCCTGGTCTCCTTGGGCTCTTTCGCTTCCTTTGAACCCCTGGAGCACTTGTCCCTACCAGGGCCAAAGCACACCCTTTGCTTGGGACGTCCTTCCCTGGCTGTTCAGGCTGCCTTTGTCTTAGCATTCAAATCTCATCTGTTCCAGTGTCACCTCCCCCCAGAGGTCTTCCTTGATGTTCTGTCCCTCCCGCCCCATTGCCCCTTCTTCATTCCAAGTTCTCTCTTTCCTGATCTCGTCTGTTGGCTATTTGCTATTCAATTGTCTCACGCTCAATAGGATGTAAGTTCATGAGGGCAGGGGCCTGATCCCTTCCTGCCACTGCTGGGTCCCCAGCACAGTACCTGGCACCTTAGCAGGTGCTCAGTAAGTATTTGTGGAGTGAGGGGATGTGTGCACACCCCCTCCTGTCTGCCCCCCAAACCTCCTCACAGTCCACAGCCTGACCTGGCTGTCACATAGAGCTCCTCCATTGCCCCCAAGGGTAGTGGCTCCCACATTCCCCGCCCACCCCAACCTACTCTTCACACCCCTCTCCCCATCTGCTCCTCTGCTCCCAGTAGTCCAGTCTTTTTTTTTTTTGGGGGGGGGGGTACTGGGGATTGGTACCAGGGACACTTAACCACTGAGCCACATCCCCAGCCCTTTTTATATTTTATTTAAAGACAGGGTCTCACTGAGTTGCTTAGGGACTCGCTAAGTTGCTGAGGTTGGCTTTGAACTCACAATCCTCCTGCCTCAGCCTCCTGAGCTGTTGGGATTGCAGGCATGGCTGACACCTGGCAGTAATACAGTCTTTCCCCTTTAAACAAATAGCTAGGCCCACACTCCCCTTGCCTGCTCCAAATCTTCATCTTCATGGTCTACTTCCTTCTGGAAATGTCCCTACATCAGCTACTGCTGCTGTGACAACCATGACAAAGCTCAGCTCAGGTTGTGTCAAGTACCCCTGAGTGCTTTAGGTGAATTTTCTCATTTAACTCATGACAACACTATGAGATAAGATCATTGGTTCCCCTTGAGAGATGAAGAAACAGGTTCAGAGAGGTCGAGCCATCTGCCTGAGGTCCCTGAGGGATCATGCCTATCTTTCATGAGCTTTGTTTCTCCAGTTTGAAAGCTTTGGGGAGCAGGGGCCTTTTCAGGACACAGCCCACACAAGCCCAGATGTTGTTATCTGGGCCCCCGCTGTGTCCAAATGTTTACTTGTGAGATCAAGGCCACTGTACTTGAGTACACTGCCACCGTCCCCCCCACACACATCAATATGTTGATATGTTCCCTGGGTCCTTAATCCCAGGAACACCAGAGGGAACGGGAGGGACCCCAAGGGACCACACCTTCCCAGCCAAAGGGGTAAAGCAAAGGGAGAGGCAACCAGCTGAGGAAGCCCCCTGGTCAGTCAGCAGGTGTGGCCCTGGCCACGACCCTTGACCCACCCCCAAGCTGTCATTAAACTAATGATCTTTGGGTAATCAGTGAAATGACATCTCACAACTACCCGGCAAGGGAATGAAGCTCCTGCTCCTGCTCCTGACCTCCTAGGCTTTCTCCACCGGCAGCTCTGCTGGAAATGTCCATCTCTAGGGAAAGTGGGCCCAGAGAGGAGTCTGGCTGGTGAGCAAGGCCAGAGGCCAGGAGGATACCACAGGGAGCAGGGAGGCTTTGGACCAACCACCCGTGTATAGAGCAAAGCTTCTAGAAGCCAAGACGGAGGGATCCAGATAGCATAGAAGAACCCTCCTGATCCACGTTCTCCCCAGCGCCTTCTCCCTGACACCCGCATCTCCCATCCCCGTTCTCCCACCACCTTCATGTCCACATACATAAGAGCTGGAGTCTCTAAACTCCAGGACAGACCTGGGCTGCCCGGAAGAAATGTCACCTGGAAAAATGGACTCTTCTGACTTTCACAAACCAAAGGACCCTAACATTAGAGGGCTTGGGAGCGAGGAACGCTGCAGGTGTTTATGTGGAAAAGACCTGGTGGTTTCAGGCCAGGTTTAAGATCCCAAGAGCCAGGAAGGCCAATGAAGCAAATGCTAATTCAGGCTGCATTAGCAAAAATATTACACCTAAAGCAAAGGAGGTGCTGGGCTGAAGGCAGTTAAAGCCAGGTCTGGTACTGAAAAGAGGTGAACATCTGGGTGTGTTGGAAAGAACCAAGTCCAGGTGAGAATAACATCTGTCATTTTGGGGTGCTTAGTATGGGCCGGTCGCCATGGCTCCTGCTGGGTGGACAGTCTCTTACTTGACCCTCACAACTCTATGAGGGAGGGACAGTTATTATCCCTTTGTGACAGATGAGGAAACTGAAGGACAAGCAGGTCAAGCTGTTAGTGGATGCACATGGTCATGTGATTCCACCACATTTCAAGGCCAGCCTCTTGGTCGGGAGGCTAGACTTGGTCGAGTACAGATCCAGAAGCAAAATTAGTACCTGTTGGGAGGAGGTGTAGTTATTTCTTAAGACCAGAGTGTAGAGAGGGCTTCTGAGGTAGTGAGCTCAGAAGTCCTTAGAAGTGTGTGAGCAGACTGGATAAACATCTCCATGAACAGTTGAAGGCATCCCTAGATGGGTCCCGGTTTAGCAGCCTGCGAGCTCTAGGATTCTCTCCTGGGCTCTATGAAACTGTCCATATAGGCCCTGCCCACTTTTGCCCATCTTTCCCTCCACCTCAGTCCTCCATGATTTTTCTGGAAGCCCAGAGGTCCCTCATCATAACCCCTCCCCATCCTCTGAGTAGGACTCCCTTTTCAAAGACATCAGTCAGAGAACCTCAGAACTCAGGGTTTCAAGACATGACCTGACCTGGGAGAGCCTCCCATGAGGCTGAGGAGCCTCCTGGCAGGAGAGAAAGGAGGGCAGGCAAGGTCAAGTCTTCCCACACACCTGTCCCAGCCCCACCCATCCACAGAACAGGAGCCATTCTCTGAGGATACACAGTGGCACAGGGGCTTCTCGGAGAGGCAGGGTCATCCTATAGTTAACTGGGCAAAGCCCTGGCTTGGAATTCAAAAAGATTCCTAAGTGAGAACACTGGAATGTGAACCTGCTGAGACACTTCTTCACTTCTTCAGGGGGAGCCTCTCACAGTCTCCATAGCCCACCTGCGGGAAGCAAGTGCCTTTTGTGGGGCTGGGAGCAGGGTAGGGTGGGTGGACCCACAACTGGCATCCAGCTCCAGTGCAAGCTGCTAATTAACTTCATGGCCCCAGGCCAGTTGCTTCACCTCCTGGCTGTTTCCTCTCTGTAAGAGGTGATAACCATCCTGCCCAGTAAGTCCTGACAGAGATGAATGGCCATGCAGCCCTGTGAAAAGCCGCCTGTGTTTACACCCAGGCTAAGTACTACTATTAATCACACAGGGGTGGGCTTGGGAGGGCCCCTCCTGGTCTGACCTGAAATGTCACTCCCAGACAGGATGCTGGATCCTGTTCTTTCCTGAGGGCAGCCCAGGGGGTAAGGGAGCACTCAGCAAACATGCACCAATGTTGGTGATGATCTTTGGACCGCGATGTCTGATTCCATCTGCACACCACGCCCTGATGTCTGCAGGCCTCAAACACGGGGGCATGGCGCCCACCCGCCCCTTCCTGCCAGGAAGGCTGTCCACTCACAGCCTGCCCTCCAGCTGAAAGGAAAATTCCTACAGTAGACCTCCAGGGTCAGAGGCAGTGACCAGGGGAAGGGAAAGGGAAGGTTGGGGTTACACTTTGCTGGAAGCCAATTCTGGGGACCTCTTAGATCCCCCAAGCCTCACAGATATGTTCAACAATGATGTCTTGGTTGAGGGGACCCTTGGGGGACAGAACAGGCTCTGGGGCTCAAGGATGAGGATAATGGTCCCTGAGTGTTCTGAATGGAAGAATAGGGAGCCTGAAAACTGGGGGTGGGGGGTCCCAAGAGTTGGGACTACTGGTTGTTTTTTCCTCAGCAACAGCTGGATCCTTAATATAATCAGATGTGTCTGTCCACTTTCTTTCTTTCTTTTTTTTTTGGTACTGGAGATTTAACTCAGGAGTGATTTACCATCGAGCTACATCCCCAACCCACTCTTTTTTTTCTTTTCTTTCTTTTATTTTGAGACAGGGCCTCACTAAGTTACTGAGGCTAGGGGCTGGGGTTGTGGCTCAGCGGTAGAGCACTCACCTTGCAAGGGCAGGGCCCTGGGTTCGATCCTCAGCACCATATAAAAATAAATAAACAAAATAGAGAGGTATTGTGTCCAACCACAACTAAAAAATAAATATTAAAAATTAAAAAAAAAAGTTACTGAGGCTGGTTTTGAATTTGCAATCCTCCTGTCTCAGCCTCCCAAGCCATTAGGATCCAGTGTGCACCACCAGCACCTAGTTGGCTGTCCACTTTCAAAGTGGTGTTGTGTTCTTCTTATTGGCTACCTCAAACCAGTTCCTTGTATTCCAAGTACAAAAACCGAGGTCCACTTGGGGTAACCAAATGCTTAAGACAGCAGAGAGAGTGGGCTAGTTAGGGCCATAACCTGGTCTTTTGACTGAAGCCAGCCCATGTCTACCCCTTGACAGTGTCGGTCCACAAGTAAGGGGGAGCCTACAAAGACCCATGACTTACAAACGTGCCTAGGGCCCCTAGACCTGGTCCTGCCTTGACTCTCCTGTTTGTGGCCATCATCCAGGCCACAGGAAGAACAGAGGTAAGTGTTCAAGAATATCAAAAGAGCAGAGTTGAGCTGCCTGGGGAAACTGTAGAGAGCGGCACTGTCCTATAGCACTGTGAAAAAGGCACAGCTAACAGCGGACATCCTCCCAGTTCAGGGAGGAAAGATTGGAAAGGGAGAAAGGTTCCCCGCTGGGCCCCACTTGAAGGGACTCTTCATAATCCTGTTGTGGGCAGTCCTCTTTGCCCATTTCACTAACAGCACACGACACCCACGGTCAGGATGGTCTGGTCAGTCCAATCCCCATACAGGGGAGAACCACCGGGAAACGAGGCCCAGGCAGCGGTGTTCCAGACAGCAGGCTGGGCAGGAAATGGAGGGATGAGCCCCGCCCTGGCCCATCACCTCAGTGAGGAAGAGGACAGGTTTGTTCACTCCAAAGGACAATGACCAGACACAGAACTGTCCCTAATCTTGGTCAAGCCCACTCTCACTTTTCACTGGGTCTTTCCACAGAAACTGGAGTTCCTTTAGGTTAACTGCATGGAGGTGGGGGTTAGAAATGGCATCTTGGAGGAAGGGAGTCCTCAGTAAGAGGAAGCCAAAAGAGCAGTCTGAGGGGAGAAAGGGGCTCCTGCCACAGGCCTGATCCAATCCCAGCCCAGGCAGGGGCTCCACTGGAGGCCCCTGATGTAAGGTGGAGGCCCTCTGTAGGTCATCCTAGGGGTGGCTCTCTGGGAAAGCCGCTTTGCAAGTCAGACACCTAGTTATACATCACACTTATTTTCCTTTTGCTGTTTCTGGGCTATTATAGTAAAGGTCCTGTTTCAAGGTTGTGGACTGGGCTCAGCCATGCTGGGCATGGTTAAGGAGGTCCCAGGGCCCACCTTTGGGCCAAATATGTTGAGAGTGAGAGAACAATCCCCTGAGGCCTGCCCAGAAGGGTCCCAGAGCAGGGGAATCTGTATACCCTCAACCCCTACTACATTTGCTCAGCCCACTGCCAGTCTCAGAGGGCACAAATCTTATCTCCTTAGGGCAGTCTTCCTCACAGGTCTCCTTTCTGCATCTAGAACCCCAGTCATCCTCTCACTTTAACAAAGCATGCACTTCTGCCAACTCCAGGTTCTGGGCCAGGGCTTTCTAAAGAAAAAGAAATGATCATAGAATTGTTACAAAAACCACAACCACCCCAAACTTCCCAGAATGAAGCCCCTACCTGTTGGGCCTGCCCTATGCCCAGCCCAGCCCCTACCAGAAAAGAGTTATTACCCATTGAGCCAGAATTTAAAAATAATTATATTAATAATAAATATGTTAAATTACATTTAAAACAATAAATAGAAAAATAAACTGATAAATAAAATTCAACAGGTACAAAATGTTTCAAAATTCCAACCAAAAAACACACACAGACAGCTGACAGACAAGACAAATGGATGGGCGGGGAGGCGTGAGACACCATCACAGGACCCTTCACAGTTCACGCTGTGGCTCCTCCTTGCCCAGTCACCCTCTCCTCTCTCCAGCCTGGGGACCAGAAAACTCAGTGGCTGACCTCTGTGGGGACTTCAGCCCACTCTGGGAAGCTTCTGGCTCCACCTCAGTGCCTTCTGCCAAGCAGCCCTGAGCCCAAGCTGGGTGGGTCACAGGACGGGAGAGAGACAGAGGCCAGACCATGGTGGGCATGGGTGGAGGATGGGGCCATCTACAGAGGCAGGTCAGTGCTATTGTGCCGGGTCTTCCTGGCAGTGCCATCGTCCCTGGGCAGAGCCCTCTGCAGGTTGGACATGGCCACAGTCTTCTTGAGGTCAATCACGGCATAGGAGTCTGAGCTGCGGGCAGGGTGGGTGATGGGCACCGGGGCTTGGGGAACTGAGGGGTTCTGAGACCCTTTGGAGCGGTCTCCGCCCCAGCCCTTGAGCTCCACCTGGATGTAGTTGAGCTGCCTTGGGGGTTCGGGGCCTGGCCGGCGGAAATCAAAGTTGAAGACCCTTGGGGAGCCACGGTGGCGGGTCAGTGGCACAGGGAAGCTGCTGTGGCTGCGGGTGGCAGCCCGGGTGCTGGTGGGCTTCTGCAGTGGGGTCTCGTCCTCCTCACCATCAGGGAAGCCGTTGGAGGAGGGTGTGAGCCCATCCCTTGAGTCCCCATCATCCCCAGCCTCCCCACCCAGTTGCTGGGCTTGGCTCTCCCACACAGGGGGCAGTGGGGGCAGGTTCTCATAGTGCAGCAGGGCAGCCCTGCGGTGGGCCAGGCCACTCCAGCCCGGCTCCTCTGGGCTCAGTCTCCAGCCACCACCTCTCCGCAGCCCCCCACTGACATTCTCGTAGGTGCATTTGGGCTGGGCCGGGCACTCAGAAGAACCCTCATTGTTATTGTTGTGGTGGGGAGGGTCATGCAGGCTGGGGCAGAGGCCCTGGCACTTCATCATGTGCCGCCGAGCAGGAGTGGGGCCCAACACAAACTTCACCTGGCCCGGCTGCAAGAACACCTGTGGGTCCCGCTGGTCAGGGCCCTGGGCCTGTGAGGAGAAGGGTGCCCGGCCCTCAGGCAGAGGCTGCAGGCAGTGCCGGCTCCTGCGGTGGTCATCTTCATTGGCAGGTGTGTTGACATACGTGTGGGACTGTGGGGAAAGAATCCAAGTGAGACAGGAGGGTCCAAGGGTCAGGAGGAAGGAAAGGATAGAACAGATGGGGGAAGACAAAAGAGGCACAGGGGAAAAAAGCTGGAGTCTCCTCTCTCCTCATCTTCCAAACCTTCCAGAGACACTCCCTCTCTTGTGGGACAGGAAGGAACCCCATCAATTTTAGCCCCCTTCACATGATCCTTCCTGGGAGGAGGTGACCATATTTCCTATCTCCTGTCTCCACCCAGACCAACAGGGCCAGCTGCATGCTCACCTGCTCATCGGGGGCAATGAGGGCATGGGTGGACTCTTCCCCAAGCGAAGAGTGTCGCAGGCTGCTTGTTGATGGCCGCCAGGGAACAGAGAATCGTGGGCCCTCTCCAGGGCAGCCAGGAAAGCCATTGGAGAAGCTGGAAACAGTGTAGCCTAGAGCTGGGCCCAGGGGAGGCAAGCCCAGGTGAGGGTACTTAAACCACTTGACAGCCACTTGTAACTGCATATATGCTGTGTCCCAGGGGAGGAATCAGTCCACTACACTGGCAGCCCGCATGGCCTTTCACCTTCTCTCTGCTCCTCAAATCTTGCCCTGCCCCTCAGAGGTCAGTCTGAAGTCGATCCCCCACTTTCTCCATTATAGCCTTCCTGAACCACCTAAGCCACACCTGTTGTCCCTGCACTTCCCCTTAGCCTCACAGCTCTGCTGGCGGGCTCCAGGAAGCTCCTCCAAAACAGACTGTTTTCTATCCTTTCTTCCCCCGCCTTTCCATCCTCAGGTCAGCTCAGGGAGTACCAAGAGGCAAGCAGGTGTGTGGTCCAGACTCAGTGAGTGAAAGCAGACGCCATGGGAACCCTCCAGGAGAGTCACAGCTAGAGATGCCTGCAGTAGCAGCCAGAGGGGTAGATGTGTGACCCAGCAGACAGAAGAAAGTAAGCAAAAAGCTCCAGACTGCCGTTTCCATGGAAACCCAAAGTCTTCCTGTCTGTTCCTCAACCATTAGTCAATACAAGGCCCAGGACTCCACAGCCTCAGCTTGAGTCACCTGATTGGTCCAGCCCAGGACTTATCCATCCTCAAGCGTGGTTCTAATGATGGACAACTGTCCTGGAAAGCTGGCTCGCCCAGCTGTCCCCCCACCTGTCAGCCTGACTCATGCCTCCCAGTCTCGTACTTCCCAGGCCTGTGCTTTGTGTGTGTACACTGGGGTCCCAGAATGGGGGTCTCCTCACCATTGGGCTGCTGGGGGGCCCGAGGGAGGTCGAGCTCAGCAGGGTGGCTGTTGCGGGTGATGATGACTGGCTCCTCCAGCACACTGATGCTGTTGCACTGCATCAACTCCTGGAGGAGGTTGAAGATTTCCTCAGCTCGAGAGCACTTGAAGGCAAATATCCCTGGAGAAGGAGAGGAAGAAACGATGGCTCCTTTGACTCCAGGGCTGAAGAGCTCCACAGGCACACCAAGTACAAGGAAAGTCCCTGAACTCCAGTCCCAGGGCTGCAGAGACCTGGAAATACCTCTCCTTGCCCTGATCATTCTTCCCAGGTGCACTCTAGAACCTCAGGGCTATTGGAGGGGCTGGGCCCAAAGTATCCTGTGCCCTATACTCACATTATCTGTGAAGGAAGAAAGGGAGGGAGGGAGGGAGGGAGAAAAGATGCAGAGCTGCAGAGTTAAAGGCAGGTCTGGCAACGCAGTTGTGCGGCTCCCAGATGCAGCCAGCTCACTGCCCTTCCAACTCCAACACACACTCTGTCCAGGGACTCAGGGAGTAGAGAGATCACCTTGGTGGTGGGCCAGCCTGGATTCTGCAACAGTGGGACCTGAGACTAGAGGCAGGCTACTTGGGGTTAGTGTGTGTGTGTATACATATCCTCAGCAAAGATAAATACAATTAGGCTAGGGTATGGACAATAATTACTATTATATTATGATATTACTATTAACACAAGGCACAGTATAGGACAATTGTGGTTTGCAGAAAAGAGAGAGAGGAAGAAAATAGGCTATTCTGGCAAGATTAATCAGGGTTGGAAAAGACTGGGAAAGCCTGGAGTTTTGGAAGAACCCTGTGTTGAGGGTTAGGGCAGACTCTCTAGGATGCCAAATGAAGAGCAAACCCCCTTAGGAATAGGAAACTTCTCCTGTCCCTTCCTCTGCTCATTCAGTGATGCCTGCCTCTGTCTATGAGCTCCAAGGGTGAGGTGCATGGACAGGAAGGCTCCTCCAGCAAATATGACTTTCACCATCCTGTTGGTCACCTCAGTGGAGAAATTTGATCATCCCTTTTCTGAAGTTATAATCCCAACCTGCATTTAACCTAATCCCATGTAGGACTCTTTGCAGCATTATATATGGATCCTATACATAAACCCAGAACGTGCAACTCCTTCAAAGAGTCATGGCTGGCTCTAACCTTGACCTCATGGTCTATCACCTCCTGGTCTCTGGCTGCAGGGAGAGAGAGAAGAGAGAATACCTTACTCCACTGCTCACAGGTGAACCTCCTGAGGGTTAATATGTCCAGTAGAGACCCAAGTGTCCCAACTCCCCAGATATCATTCCCAAGCCACTCATGCCCAGAGGAGCCAGTCTCCTAACTGACGTGTCTTTCATTACTTATAGGGTCCAGAATGTATGACCTGGAAGCTTACAAAAAACTGTTTCTACTTAGAGGCAAGAAGGAACCTTATAACTGCAGTAATAAAGGGGAGAGTCATTTGCTTTTACTAGGAAGGCTCTGACCTAGGAGCACTGACTCTTTCCCACAGGCAGTGCAACAGATATTCTTACAAATACTGAACGAAATGGAAACTCAATGACCAAAGAGATAGAACAGTGGCCTGGAAGTTCACATAGTTCTGTAACAAAGTGCTGTGTACCTTTGGCTAAGACTCTTCTTCTTTTTTGACAACACCTGTCAAGTCTGATGGCTAAGTTGGATGTTAAAGACCACTCTCAAATTCTACAACAAACTTCCCAACAGTCTCTGGTGCTATATCTTCCATCCCCAGGTGCTCAAGCCCCTGTCCCGGGGAATGGGCAGGGATGGTACTCACCCTGGCCTGTCTGACATCTGCGGCCACTCTCAAAGGAGAAGAGGTTAGAGTCATAGCCATAGCGTCGCAGGCAGAGGTAGGGCCAGCGGACAGCTTCCCTCCGCTGCAGGTGCAGCACCAGCTCACTCTGTGTCAGCTCCATCACCCCTGAGCCCAATTCTACCCCCTCATCATCCACATTGGTCACCTGGAGGGGAGGGGACAGAAAGGTCAATGAGTGAGTCCAATAAGAGTGTGCAGGACCCTGAGCCACCAGGATGCAGTTTTTCAGGCAGGAGTTGGGAGACTTCAGGGTATTACCTAACTCCACCCAGACAATGTCTGAATGCCACAGTCACTGGGGATATACAAACAGAGCCGGGCACATGGCAATTATATGGGCAACCCCCTCCTCTATGGGACTTAGTTATGTCATCTGAACAGAGAGAAGAGGGAAATAGTTGACCCCCAAGGTCAGTGGTTAGATGACCAGGGTTAAATAATCCCGGAGAGTCCACGGCTTGGTATCCAAAGGCCAGACATTTATAACGAAAGGGTTAAACTGTAAGTTCAAATTCTTAAGATGTCAGGAATATCAAGCCAAAGGCAGAAGAAATACATACTGCCTCTACTTCCCCAACTGTGTGACCTTGCTAAGGGCTCCCTCCTCTGGTAGGCAGAGAAACATGCTTCAACATGCCCCAAAATGTCCCAGTGTGGGGAGGAGGCGCCCCCTTCAGGGAGGGGTCAGGGGACCTTGGCCCAAGGGAGTTTGGCTTTAGCTTCAAAAGGCAAACAGGAAACTGATACAAGGCTTATCATGTGCTAAGCATTACTTAACCCATTAAGTCCCAAGTTTCCTATTCTGCAAATATTACCATGAAATTGACACAGGTGCATTAAAATAGATTGGAAATCATAATCTAGAGCTTATTAGATAATTTGTTATCATTAACTTTATATATTAAATATCACTACTAATAATAGTATCATCAGTAATATTAATGAATATTATATCAATCACCTATTATTTTTCTCAAAATAATAGAACTCTAAAAACATAAATATTAATTTCAAAGTTATCAGAGTGGTACACCTTTGTTGCTCAAGTTTTTTTTTTCTTTTTGTACCAAGGATTGAATCCAGAGGCACATAACCACTGAGCCACATCTCCAGCTCTTTTACTTTTTATTTTGAGACAGGGTCTCACTAAGTTGCTTATGGCTTTGCTAAGTTGCTGAGGCTAGCCTTGAACTTGCAATCCTCCTGAGATTACAGGCATATGCCAAGATGCCTGTCTTAAACATAATCTTAATAGTATCAAGAAGAGCGAAAAATGACAATGGCCTGGGCCTTTTTTTAAATCAGGCCACCTTAGAGGTTGTAAATGGGAGAAGATTTAAGCCCATAACCTCAGGCTGCCATTTCACTTTCCATAGACAGGCTGAGGTGACTGCACAGGGCCTCAGCCCAAGAGGCCATTAGGAACTCAAGGGAGGAGATGGCTCTAGGTACCTTGAACTTGGTAGGGTGGTTGTCTGGGACGCTGTCTCTGTTCAAGCAGCTACAGCAGCTCCCCATGGTGTCAGAGCAGCCAGCCCACCCTAGAGAAAAATATAAGAGATAAGCAGATCACCAGCAGTAACTCCAAAAAGCCCGGCTCTGGGGAACTTGGGCAGAATCACCTCACTGTGACCACCTGCTCTGTCCAAGAGACTGTATGACATAAACCTCAAAAGAATTTACTCTCATTTCAGGGCTGGATAGACTTTGGATAAACATTAATTTGAGTTAGAATGTGTTAAGGGTTCATGCTAATGGTGGGGGGGGGGGACCGGATAGGAAAAAATGGGCTTTTCAGAAAGGTTACAAAG
>NW_025999982.1:9539485-9542868 GCF_001458135.2 Marmota marmota marmota
GTTCATGCTAATGGTGGGGGGGGGGCGGATGGAAAAAGCTTTTCAGAAGTACAACATTCAACCTGGACCTTAGGAAATATGCAGGATTTTGACCCATGGAAAGGTAGGGAAGAAAGATCTGGGCTGCAGAAAAAGTATTGATATGATCGGGGCCCAGAAGTGACCCTGTTTTGAGAGTTAGGGTGCCAACCCAAGGCCCTCTTTCAGATTCAGCAAAGACACTGTCACTTGGAAGTACTAGATACTTTGGCCTGTACCTTTCTCTTTTTTCCACCTCCTTTTTTACTTTACCCCTTCGACTTCATCCAAGTTCTTTCCTCCTTCACTACTATCCCAACATCCACCTGAAAATTTTCTTGTGGGTGTTTTCTTCAAATAAATTGTGACATTACAATCATAAAGACACATTTGAAAAACTTAAGGTTTTAAATAACACAATTTTTATAACCTTGATTGAATATTTCTCCATTTAAAAACATTCTGGGGCTATAGTTCAGTGGTAGTGTGTGCTTTGTCTGCACTAGGACCCAGGGTCCATCCCCAACACTGCAAAACAGAAACAAAATGCTGGCTTTGCTCCCCACTGACCAAAGGGGAGACCAGAGGCCTTACTATTTAGCTTTTCCCTCCAGGATTCTGGCAAACTTGGATAATATATCATAACAGTGAGGCCTATTCTAGGATGGAGAGGATACCACCAGGTTTGAGTGACCTAAGGAAATAAGAAACCCAGGGACCAATTCTAACTAGAAGTTTCAAGAGGTTGCAATTTGCTGCAAGAATGAGCTGACTGGATCAACTATCCTTCTAAAACTGCAGGATGTATCAAGACTTGAACAACCCAATGATCTGTACTCTCTATTCCTCCCAACTTGGGAAACTCCAGGAAACTGACTTCCATATGCAGCTCTTACCTCACCCAGGCCATTGGGGAGCTGACCATGGGAGGGGCATGGGGAAGGATTCCCACTTTATTCCCCCTGTCCTTGGTGGGGTATCATGGCAAACAGCCTGCAGAGAAGACACCTGGATCCCTCTGGGTCACACCTGGGGCTCACCTAGCATAGAAAACAGAGACCACAGAAAACAGAGATTAATGGAAAACTCCTATCCTCACCCCAACTGATAATGAAACTGAACTGTTATCATCCATTCCATCTGGACATCTGTTCTAGATCCCAATGGGACAGAAACACCTATAAAGAAAGATCATGGGACCACAAATTCTAAGCCCCATAGGCTCAGAGAGGGAGAGACTCCTCTGGCATCAATTTGAAGTCTGAGACACCCAAGATGTTCCAAGACCTCCAGGTTTATATTCCCCTGTCAGTGCTATTACAAGCAACACCCAAAACAAGGCCTTACTTTTGCAAAGAATTTTAACTCTACAAAGAACTTTCTTAAAAAGTACATTATAATGTACTAGAAATAGCACTGGCTTAAGATTCAGGAAACCAATATCATAGTCTGTTTTGTTGCTACCAAATATCTGGGAGACTATCAAGTCAATTCCCCACTACCCCATCCCCAACTCCTACTCGAGGCCTTAGTTTTTAGGGGAAACACTGGAAAACTGTGGCACTCATAGCTTCAATAACTTCTAGAGGTAAGTATGTAAGACCAACATCACTAAAATGGACAGTTTCCTCTTCCAGGACAAGCTTCTTCAATCGCACATTTTGAAGCTGGACTGAATTTCTGTTCCCCAAACTCTGAAAAGTCCAATTTTAACAAAAATATTAACAAGCCAAATTTGAGAGCATCTGCACCCCAGGTAGAAAAGTCAACAAACTAAGACTCTGAAGACTCTCAAAATCCCCACCCTCCTGCTCTGGAAAAAGTATTTCCCAGGGACACAGTGCCCTGCATCTTTGCACAACTCCTAGGTAAAAGGACCCCCACCCTCTTAGTGTGGTTTATTCTCTGGGAGGAAGGAGGAAGGAGGAAGCAGGCCAAAGGAGATGTGCATAGCCTAAAGATAGATTCCTGGGAAAACATTGGAGCTTAAGCTATCAGAGGGAGTGAGGATTGTGTGTGAAACCAAGAACTACGGGGTGCAAGTGGGGGAAGGGTTGTACTTTTCCTGTCTCCATCTTTTCCATCAGATGATGTTTGGACATATCATTAGATAACCCATTGAGAGGAGATTCCATTGGGCGGGAAGGATGGGGGAGGGGGCTCCCATCTAGGATAGGTATGGAGTGGGGACTGGAGTTAGATGGGGTTATGGTGACTGAAATGCATGCATGCAAAGGAGGGACGTGGGCAAGAATTGGATTTGAGCATGGTGCAAAGAAAACAGAAGATATGAAGGCTCGATCTGAGAAATTTCAGGGAAGTGGAAGCATTTGGGGACATTCAGAACGGTGGGTCCGTACGCGTTTCAGGGGATTCGTAAAGTGATCAAGGGGTTTTGAGGGCTACAGGAGATGCGAAGGTGTGACGGGGGAGGGGGAGAGGGTAGGGTCTGGGGAGTAGGCGGCAGATTTGGCAACAGGGTTGTCAAGGGGTTATTTCTAGGGACCCGCAAGGAATGGGAAGGTCGGGGCCGCGCACCGTGCCTGGATCCCCGCCCCCAGCCCTGGGGACTCCACCGCCCGCTTGCCCGGGGCTTCCTAGGGAGGGAGCGGAGACTGCGGCGCGGCGCGACGCGGCCTCAGTAGAGCCGCCTTGTCCCCGCCCCGCCGCGCCCCGACTCACATCGCCCCTCGGCCCGGGCGGCGCCGGGCCCCGCTCCCGGGTCCCGCTGCAGTAGCCGCCGCCCGCCCGGAGCTAAGGCCT
This sequence comes from Marmota marmota marmota, assembly GCF_001458135.2. NCBI lineage: Eukaryota > Metazoa > Chordata > Mammalia > Rodentia > Sciuridae > Marmota > Marmota marmota. The sequence continues at coordinate 9,542,267 of NW_025999982.1, forward strand.
CCCCGCCCCGCCCCGCGGCCGCGGGGTCGGAGGTCACCAGCAGCACCAACGAGACGCTGCGGGCGGGCGGACCCGAGCGGGGGCGACCGGCGCACAGCCTAGAAGGTCCCTTTGGAGGACTTTGCAGTCGGGAACAGGGAGCATGCGCAGACGCCAGAGGGCGCTCCCGGTCAGCGGCTGGAAACCCTGGCGGGAGCGGGGCGGGACCTGAAGCGAAGACGGGGCTGAGCAGGCAAGAAAGATAGGGGAGAGTGTCCCAGGGAAAAAAAGGGAGAGAGCGGGACCCTAGAGGGCTGAGGAGAGGAAAAACGGCGGGAGGACCAACGGGGACAAGAAGACGGGAACGGGAGGGAAGCACACCGAGAGGGGTAGGGTTGGGACCAGAGGGGAGGTCTGAGGGGACCTGGGACCTTCCGGGGGGCAGAGGCTGCAGACTCCGCTGTGCGCTTTCTTTCTCCGCGCGGCTAAGAACCTGGGCGGAGTCCCGGCGCAAAGCCCACGCATGGCGAGGGCAGGGCAGCCTGCTCTGTCTCCACCCTGAGATCCCATGAATGCTCTTCTTAAGTCCCCCTCCCCGCGGCGCCCCTCTCCACCAGCCGGAC
>NW_025999982.1:9544497-9551419 GCF_001458135.2 Marmota marmota marmota
GGGAGGGTCCGACGGCGGGTCCGTCCAGAACAGCGCGGACACCGGCGGGAAGCTGCGGTGAGGCCCCGGCGGAGTCCCGGTCCCCTTCCCTAGGCTACCAGCCAGACAAGGAGCCAGAGCAGACTTGGAAACCACACCACCCCATATCCCCTCTCTGCGGGTGGGCCCGCAGAAAAACTTTGGGATCTATTGAGAGGGCACTTGGCGGCACCGGACACTCCCCACCCCTTCCCCCCCCAACTGTCCGGGGAAACCCCTTCCCTCCTGCTCGCCAATCCCTAGAGCCTGTCGGACTCTGCCCTTCTAGGCAGGCGTGGGTTGGGGATTTCTATACTCCCTGAGCATGGTTCCACCTGCAGGGAGGCGCGAGAGACGGTTCAACCCTGTCGCTCATCTGGGGAGAGGAGGGAGGGGAAATATGGCATGTTAGTAAGGTGGGGTCCAGTGGTAGGTGGAGGTAAGTTAGGCTGCTCTGGGTAGAGGTGGGGGAAGAGTGGGAGACAAAGATCTGAGCGTTGTTTCTAAATTCGGACAATTCCGTGCTAAACTTCAGTTATTAGCTAACCTAGAAGAAAGTGCAAATCCCCTTCTGAGGTCCCATATGTCCCCCTTCTTGCTGTCTAGAGCAGGGTCAGTGCTGTTAGGGGAAGTTGCTACTCCTGGCTCCCAGTTTGAATAGTCCATCCTGGCTGTCTTCCACAGGAAACCTGCCTGACCTGAGGACAGAACAGGAAGGAAGCAGGTGGGTGTGGAACCAGAAAGAAGGGAAGGGTGGCACAGGACATTTGAAACAGGGCTGAGGAGGATTCAGGCCTGGGAAGCACTGATAACTGTTATGGTCCAAACCTGGGCCCAACTCCAAAGTCATGTCTTAAAAGAGGCCAGAGATTTAATATTTACCCCCCTATTCCCAGCTGCTGTTAGACTCCATCCAGCTCTGAGGCCACCTCCTCCTAAAGCTTTCTTTAGCTTTCTAGTGTGACCTTGGACATATTAAAGTTTGTTTCAGCTGCAAAATGGGACAAAAGAAACTTTTATAGGATTATTGTAGGGATGGACTATATTATGTAAAATCCTAAAATTGTCCCTGGCACAGAATAAACAAAAAAATTGGCTATGGTAATCCTCCCCACCACCAGCTCCACTGAACTCAGGGGCACTTTACCACTGAGCTACGTCCCTACCCCTTTTTTTATTTTGAGACAGGGTCTTGCTAAGTTGCCAAGGTTGGCCTCGAACTTGTGGTTCTCCTGCTTTAGCCTTCTGAATAGCTGGGATCACAGCCTGTACCACTGCACACTGGCTGCTGTGGTAATGGTAATTTTTTTCCCCCAGTGTGTGTGATGTGCCCAGCGTTCCAGTCCCATTTGGTCTGGTCTCACCACTAGCCTATGAATTCTTTGAAGGCAGGGCCCATCTCTATTATACTTCAGTAGTTTCTTTTCACCATCAAGATACTGCAGTCACATCAGGACTTGCTAAGGAAGTCTAAAGAAATGTATTAAGATTATCCAATGAAATTGCTGCCATAGAGGCTGAGGATGCAGCTCAGTGGTAGAGCACTTGCCTAGCATGGGCAAGGCCCTGGATTCAATTTCCAGCACTGCAAAAGAAAAATAAAGAAAACAAGAAATAAATAGCTGCTATAAATAAAAGCACAACGTTTTCCTCTGTCCTACAGAGCTTATAGACTAGATGAGCTGAGAGGGACATGGGTTTATGGAGAAATGGGGAGCATTCGGTTGTTGTGGGGTGCCCATGGGCTCACCAAAAAAGCAAAATGCCCTCTCCTCCCACTGTGGGACTCCTTTTCCCTTCCACCCAATCTTGGGAGACTCCAGAATTTGAACTTCAGAAACTCAAGCTGAAAGGCCTCGCCTTGAGATCTGGCTCTGACACTTAACTAGCTGTTTGACCTTGGGTATACCATTCATGTTCACTGATCCTCTGCTTGGCCATATATAAAATGGGGACAACAATACCACCTAAGTCACCTGGTTGTTGGCAAGATTGAGTGAGATAATGCCTGTAAGCACTCAGCACTGCCTAGCATACTATAAGGGCCCAATGAATGGAGGTGGCTTTTATTGTTTTGGGGTAGATCTTGCCACCAATGTCAATGCTGAACTCTGGCTGGCTCCACCAAGAGGACAGTCCCATCTCCAGGGAGTTAGTTCCTTCGGCCAACTCAGATGACTCAGGCCACCTGCCAGAAGAGGACCCTGAGGATACCTCTGCTCAGGTAGTAAAAGTATTGCCCTTCCTGAGACCAACATGCTCTCTGTCCTTTGGACCTCCTCCCTTCCCATCAAGTGGGAGGCAGTTTCTCTTGTGGCTAACTTCTTGTGGCCCTTTTCCCTCTTCAGGAATTCCTTTCTCTACAGCCCCTCAGGATGTGGATAAACTCATTCCCATGAATATATACTACTTCTCCTAGGGCTTGGGTAGTCAAAGCCAACCTGAGGGCTTTGGCCTCAAGGAATAAAGCGGGTAGCTTCAAGTACAAGAAGGGAAGCTTTTGGGGGACTCCATAAAGACAGATTACAGATGCAGGAGTGACTTGTGTCCTTGTGCATTGAGGATCTGGAAGGAATATCCTAGTGTAAGGGGTTTGCTTAGAAGCTGCTCTAGGTTGGAGGAGATGGCATTGAGGAGGAAGAAAGGGGGAAAGGAAGAATAAGACCTAGCTCCACTCTCCTCTTTTGCTGTCTTCCCTCAGGGTCCTACACTCCTGAGCTTGGGCATACCTCATCAGGACACCAATCATGTCCCCAACTGGCCTGGGCTTCAGACCCTCCTGCAGCAGCTCCCTCCACAGGACAGTGATGTGAGTTTTCTTTCTCCACCTCCCCTTCTGTTTGCCTCTCTCCTTTTTTCTCTCCCCCTTTACTTGCTGTGGGAAGTAAAGCTCTTCTACTATGGCGGGGGGTAGAGGGAATCATTCCCCTGCAGCCTGAGTTTCCCATCTACATAATGGGTGCAATAACATCTGCCATGTCTTCCACAATGCTTAGTTCAAAAGCAAATGAGAAAATGGACATGAACAATTTTTGAAACCAATAATGGAATGTACAAATGTAGAGAGCATGGTGGTTTAGTATTTATTGAGGTCCTACATGTGCCCAGCTTAAAGGCTTACAGTTCAATTGGGAGGCAAGACAGAAGCATATGAAATAGAGAAAACACAAGAACAGGAAATGATGCCGAGCTGTAGCTTTTTGGGAGCAAGGACCTAGATATGTGGTGACAGGGTATGGGGCTGTCAGGCCCCGAGTTATTACCTTTCTGGGAGAGAACAGGGTGAGACAGTGGTAGACTTTCTTAATCGTTTTCCCCTCTTTTCAGTGCATCTATGCTATTTCCTGAGGTTCTAGCTCTATCATACCCAGCAACTAAGCCTTCTAGAATTCTCTAGTTGAACCTTAGTCCTGCCTGCTGGGGCTGTCCCAGTCATAGTAGAGGCCTGTTTCTGTAGGAACGTTACTGCCTGGCCCTTGGGGAGGATGAACTGGCTGAGTTGCGGCTCTTCTGTGTCCAGCGGAAGCAGAAGGCCCTAGGACAAGGGGTGGCCCACCTGGTAACTCCCCAGCTTGAAGGACACACCTGTGAGAAGGTATGGAGTTCCCCTTCCCCAATCCTTTTCCTTTCTCCACTCCTTGCCCTCTCACTTCTACAGAAGGGGCTAGCTTCTGGGACTCTGAGGAGACAGGGCTTAGGGATGGGCAATTTAGCACCTTAGGGACAAAGGGAAACCAAGTCTGGGAGTTCTTGGTGGAGACTGCAGAGGGGGTGGGCCTGCCAGGGCATAAAACAAGTTAGGTTGGGATTGCAATGGAAGCCAGAAGGAAAGCTGGAAGGTTGGTTCAGACTGTGACTGTGACCTGCCCAGTGTCCCCACCCGGCAGTGCAGGGAGCAGCTGAAGCCTGGAGAGTACAGCGTGTTTGCAGCCCCAGCAGGCGAGCAGTGCTGCTGGCACCGGCCTTGCTTCACTTGCCAGGCCTGTGGCCAGGCCCTGATAAACCTCATCTACTTCTACCATGATGGGCATCTCTACTGTGGTCGTCATCATGCTGAGTTGCTGCGGCCACGATGCCCAGCTTGTGACCAGGTATAACACTGAGGGGAGGGAGAGGAGGGGGATACTGCCCAAAGCCCAAAATAACTGGATGTAAGGAGACAGATATTCTATGGGCTGTAGCCTGACCCAGTATTGCAGGGTGGGGTAGGGAGAACTAGGAACCAGCCAGACCATCCAACGGGGGTTTTCACTTGAGCTCTGGTCATGTGAGACCCACTGCCTTTATCTGTGCCCCCCCCCCATCACAAGCAGAGTCCCTCAAAATTTTTGGACTCAAGAGATTTCTCTGGAGCAGGGAATGAATATTTTGGATATTCATCTCAGCGTGTGTGATGCTCAGTGCTATGCTTAATCATGCTAGAAAGACCCTTAATGTCAGCATAAGAGGCAAGGCCCAGCCCTGGGTTGGGAGTCCAGGAGCCCAGGGTTGAACTTCTGACTCTGCCACCTGCTAGCTGGGGATCCTGGCTAAGCCAATCAGTCCACACGCGTCTAAGAGTGACGAAGTACATCAAATGGAAATGTCTGTGGACGTGCTTTAGCGTTAACTAGGTATAAGGCGTGGTTATTGGATGAATTAATGGGTGAATGAATGAATGGACTATTTCCCTCTCCCTCTCCCAGTTGATCTTCTCCCGGCGCTGCACAGAGGCAGAGGGACGGCGCTGGCACGAGAATCACTTCTGCTGCCAGGGCTGCGCTGGGCCCCTCCGCGGAGGACATTATGCCCTGCCGGGGGGCAGCCCCTACTGCCCCAGTTGCTTTGAGAGCCGCTACTCAGATGCGGGCTTGAGCCTGGCGGGGACACTGGAAGGGCGGGCGTCCCTTGGTAAGGGAAGAGTAGGTGCAGATCAATGCGGGAGGGAGTGGTGGCTTGGGCTGGGTAGAGGAGGGGGTTCTCCCGGGCGGGACCCTCGCCCCAGTTCCACGCCGTCCCATTCCTCCAGCAGCGCCTTCCCTCCTAAACTAGCCCTCATCCCCAGCACCCTCATCCTGAGCCATCGAAATGATAATTTAGCACGTGTGGTGATGACTGACTGCGGAGCCGGAAGTCTGGTGGGACAAGACGGAGGGCACGGTAGAGTTGGGCCGTGTACTCCCCACCTCCCGGCGCTAGTGGAAGCGCAGCCGCAGAGTGGCCATCGGCGGTTAGAGGCAAGCTAGAGCGACAGCGCCCTCTACCTGTGGGCGGAAGCGCCAGGCCGGAAGTTGCGTGTGGCGGACGCCTGTACGGTTGGTCTTCCAAGTGCAGTGCCGACATCGAAAGTATTAATGGCTTCCAGCGGCGTTACGGTGAGCGCTGCCGGGTCGGCAAATGAAGCCCCTGAAATTCCGGACAACGTAGGAGACTGGCTTCGGGGAGTCTACCGCTTTGCCACCGATAGGAATGATTTCCGGAGGTAACTGAGCCCGGAGAGCTTGGTCCCTCTAGCCCGTGTACACCTGAATTTCCCCCTCTCGGCGAGGCTGGCGTCCGGTTTTGTACGTTGCCAACGTAGTAGCGCTAAGTACCTCTGAATGTGCTTTGCTGAGGTTCTTAACCGGGAGGATTCCCATGTGGGAAAATCGGTATATCACGTGGCTAGTACGCCCTGACGAGGGGAACGGGGAGCAGGTGGCGTCCACACACTAACAGGCTTTTCAGCCCTGGTCGAGTGCCTAATTGGCCTTTGCAATTGATCTTGCTCTTTAGGAACAGAGGCGAATCCTAGGTTCTCATGTGGGTATTGGGCAACGATACCATGTAATAACCATTTATCAATGCATCAGGAAATGATTAGCTTTTTACTTTATATATATATATATACACACACACACACACATACTGGGGATTGAACTCAGGGGCACTCGATCACTGAGTTACTTAGCACCTCGCCATTGCTGAGGTTGCTGAGGCTGGCTTTGAACTGGCGATCCTCCTTGTCTCGGCCCAGCCCCCACCGCTCTGCCTCACCAGCCGCTGGGATTACTGGAGTGCGCCACCGCGCCCTGCTTCTTATATTTTATTTTGTTAGCCGTACAGGTGACTCAATGACTACAGGGTTAATGAAATATATTCTCTATCCAGGAACTTGATCCTGAACTTGGGACTCTTTGCTGCGGGAGTTTGGCTGGCCAGGAACTTGAGTGACATTGACCTAATGGCACCTCAGCCAGGGGTTTAGCCAAGTAGGTGAGCACTTAACCACCCCTCTGCCTATCTTAGAAGTTCCAGAGGTTAGGAGAAGCAATAATTTACATCACCTCTTCATGAAATGTAGTAAAGAATCTTGATGTAAAATCCTTAGCTTTTCTAAATCTTTCTTAACTGGTTTTCTATTTCTAATGCCACCTGTTGTCCTATGATCCTACTGCAGATAAATGGAATTCCTGTGCTGCACCCAAACCTTCCAAAAACAGCGTACAATCTGTGACTGGTACAAGTTTGCCCTGATGGTAGCTGAAGTTGGATTCAGAGGGCACCTTCACCTTCCTCTTGCCTCGGTGAATTCCACTCTATGGTCAACATTCAGCCTCTGCCAAAGTGTTGCCTCTGTTCTGTAAAATTCTGTACATAGTTCCTAAGTTTCTGCAGGGGGTGATCTTTGCTCTTGTTGCAAGGAATAATGATGGTGTTATAACAAATATTTGAAATAAAGATCACACACAAAGATAGCCATTTTATTCTTTTAATAAGAAACTTCTGCTTACAAAAACAAGGTGTAAAAAGTCCAGATTTACAAAAATCATAAAAACATGATTTATATTTCACACTTGAAAAAGACAGGAACAAGCCCCAAACAGATTGCAATGGAGGTGGTTTGCCTCTTAAAAGAAGGGAAAAAAAAAAAAAAAAAAAAACC
>NW_025999982.1:9551444-9611282 GCF_001458135.2 Marmota marmota marmota
AAGGGAAAAAAAAAAAAAAAAAAACCTGTAACCACCCACTACACATAGATGCCAACATAACATGAAGCTTATTCTTGAGGACTTCTATTGTTGAACAGTATTGGGGAAGAAGCCATTTGGTGTTGCATAGCATTTTAGCGTACCAGGTGGGTTTTCCAGGCACCAGGGAGGCATCGTTGCTGGGATAGAATGAGGTTTGGTGGCATAAAGAGGGCAATGATGCATAGGTGGAGGAAGATATAAGTCAGCCTTGGCAGTGGGCACTAAAGTGAGACTGCTGAGGAAGCTGCTTCCTTTGCAAGTAAACAAATGTTTAATTTGATCCTAATATTCTTAACACCACTGTCCAGGGACTTGGGTTCTTTGGAAATGGAATATATAAAGAACTGGCATGGAAAGACTCATAGGCATAGAAAAAGGTGAAGATACGGACAGGTTCACCATAATAATTTTTTTCTAGTCAATTTATTAGGCATTTTAGAAAACACTGCTTTTATGTGCCAAGACGCATATGGAACTGCTGTGGGTTTAAAGGGCTTTAGGTGGATCAGTACAACTGCACCACTGTGGCTTGTTACACCTGATAGATGCGTTGTCTTTAGCAATTTGTTCATTCAATTCTTTTTTTTTTTTTTTTTTAAACTCAAGTCGACCCTGCTGGTATAAATTTCATTAAGAAAGTTATTTAAGGGCTGGTGATGTAGTGACAGAGCAAGTACTTTGCATGTACTAGACTCTGGGTTTAGATCCCAGCACCAAAAGAAAAAATAATAATAAAAAGAAAGCTGCTTGAGAATTAGAAAGCACCATTCTCGTGAATATTCATCAGATAAGTCTTATCTGATAAGAGGAATGAACTATGAGCTTGTGGGAATTCAGGTCTGGGACTGGCTTAATATGAAACCAAGACCTTGTACAGTACACTGGGATTAGAGATCCTCTGAGAGGTTTATATCTTAACTGATTATCAAGATGAAGAGTGGTCACATATGAGAGTGAGGCGTAGGTTTGAAGCCATTACCTCCAGGAGATCAGGAGGAAAATTTTAAGCTCTAACAGATGCTAAACCCCATTAGACCTAAATCAGACTACTGCAACAACAAAGAATACCACAACCTCCTTTATAGGAATGAAACTTAGACTCTTAAAGTCTGCTTCCTGATCTTCTCATAATTGTTCATTCTATTTGATAAAAATTTCCGAAGTTGAGTTGGGTGCTGTGGTCAGGCCCCATAATCCCAGGAACTTAACAGGCTGAGGCAAGAGGATTGAAACAGCAAGATTCTTGTTTCAGAAAATAAAAAGGGTGAGGAATATAGCTTAGTGGTAAAGCATCCCTGGGTTCAATCCCTAGTGCCAAAAGTAAATTGTTTCCAAAGTTGAAAATCAACATGGAGAGATGGCAGCTTGCAGAAACATAATTCAAAATTCACTCAAAATTTCATATTTAATTTCAAGTAATTGTGTTTCCTGTTGGTTTTTAAAGCCACAATGCTGGTTGGGTAAGGTTTCATATAAACTGGCTTAGTTATGAATTTAGTAAATAAAACTATCAAGTCTACAATTTCTAAAGATTTTTGATGGAATTTCATTAATTCTGTGAATGAAAGTATTAGCTTTCACCATTGCTAATACAACATTCTCTCCAAGGGAAGTCAGTTTTAGATCCAGTTACATTTGTCAGTCCTTGACTAGGTTTTTGTTTTGTTTTTTGGGTTTTTGTTTGTTTTTTTGGTGCTAGGGATCAAACACAGGGCCTCAGCATGTGCTTTACCCCTGAGCTAGATGCCCATAGCTAGCTGGATTTAAATGAAACATGCCAGCATAAATATGGAACAAATCCACAAAAATGACTGCTTCAGTGCTATAGTAACTCTGGTATAACTAGAGCAGTGTGTGAGCTGAACAAGTACATAGTGACTAAAGTCATAGCCCTAGACCTAGGAAATGGTTGCTAAAAATGTTAGATATAAACTAAACGCATAGTCCTCTTTTAGAAGGTGTTTTTCAGCTTTAGTGCTGACTAAAAAAGAATCTAAGCCACCAGAGAGATGCATATGTGCCTGGTGAAAACCTAAGTGGCCATGGGAAGTTTTACCCCAAAGGCACAGCTCTTCACCTAATTAGTGCAGTAACTAGGCTAAGGAACCTGGTTATCAAGTGTGCTTGGAATGGTGAGCTTTTAAAAAATCCTTTGGTGTGAAGTCTAGTGAGCTCAGGGGAAACCTTAAGATTGGATGGAATCAAAAGAAACAGGCTTAGAACAGCCCTGCAGTAAGTGGACTCAGCTCACTCCTACAGCCATTCAGCACCACCTTCCATATCCACTCACCATCCCAGTCAACATTTGCCTGGGAAAGGGTGTGGGGACCCAGGTGGAGGCTTCTCTTTTGCATCATTCCCTTTGCATATTACACAGTGCACTGGTTTGTCTTAGAATTCACATATAGGGGATTGTTTTCTACACTGCTTCTTGCTATTTTGTGCAAAAGAACTTCAGAACCAATGGAGGTACCACTTCAGGAAGAACCACTTTTGTTTGACTTCTACCACAAGTTGCCCAGCACAAATCATTATTTTGATAAAGACTGAAAGGCCTTTTCTGATCATTTGTGCTCTCCCAACCAGCTGGAAAAGCAACCCTTCCACTTATAAGCTTTAACCCCCAATAGGGATATAGAACACATTTAGGAAGGGGTAGTCTTCCAGCCTGCTTTGCAAAGGCCAGAGTTAATGTATGGAACATACAAGGGTATACAGCAGGCCTGGAAAGAGCCATTTGATGAATAATCACAAATAGGAACAACTTGGACATTACAATAAAATTTCAGAACTTGCTGGTAAGAATGATTTGCATTTACACACAAGAGATGAAATGCTTTCAACACTACATAGACCCATTTGCCACTTGAAATGATAAGAAGGAATCCTTTTCCTTTTCAATCTCATGCAAACCATAATTGAGTACAAGGCACCAATTTATGAATTGTATAAAATTAGTTCACAAAGCTTTATCAGTAAGTAAAACAAACTTCATTTCTCCCTTCTTGTCCCCCCACCCCCCACCCCTTTACCCCCAACCAAGTTTTCATTCTTTACTACTGTCTACCTCTCTGGCTTGCACTGGGGCATGCCCCACTACCAGCCAATCCACCCCATTGGTTCTTCCCTTGCACTTGGATGGAGTTGTAAGCATAGCCAGAGTAGGGAACTCATACAATCATTGGCTCTAGAAGCCTTGCCCTTAAAATCAAAAATAAACTCTTGCTATTGAGTCCATAGGACACATTAACACTTCTACAGTTTCCAATTTTGTTCATGACATTTTAAGAGACATCTGGAAATTCTTTACAGTGTGGCACTGCCCCCTACCTCAGCCTAAGAGGGGCTGGATCAAAGCTAGCAAGAACTCTGTCCACCATTTAATAAGTGCTTCAGTTCCTGGCAGCCAAGGGCATTCCTAATTTTTTTACACTAGCATGGATGCTGGTCTCAGAGGCAACCACAAGTATAAGGGTCAGGCTAGACTGAGGTAAGAAATGTTTTTTGAGGGCCAGGGTGCATTCTTCTTGGCTGGTTACAGCAACAAGTAAACACACCAGCCAACTACAAAGGGTTTCTGGAATGGGACTCTTAACTACTTGCCCTGGGAAAGAAGCAGGCCCTTTAAGATTCAGTAGATCTTGGGTTTGATTTGGCAGCAGCTAGTCAACTTCTACCTGTTCTTATTTTCATTTTTTCCTAATGTTTCAATTAATATAAGATGCAACTGAGACATTCATCTGTTTCCAATGTAAATAACTTAAAGGCAAAGGGACACTTCCCTTAACTATTGGCTTTTGCAGTGGTGAACTCTTCTGTTCTAAAAAAAGAAAAATCTCCTTAAAAACTAACTTAACAGTGCCTAGTGCTGCTGCTTCTGGTACCTGAGGTGTCTGTGATTGCAATGGGCACCTTCATAATTGTGTAGCTTAAGGGCAACTCTGATGTTGGTTTCTGTTCCAACTCATTTTAAATGACTTTATTAATTTGATAAGTGAATGCTCAGCTAACAAGCACTATTTTACAAATAATCTGCCTAATAATCTTTACAGTGTTTGGTATGCTATTTTCTAAATAAAAATTGAAAACCTTTTAATTTTTGTTTACTAATCAGTATTTCTGGACAGCCAGAGGGGTGAAGCAGGTGCTCTATCTGTTCTTCTCTATCTTGCAAGTTCTCTTATTATTAGAATAATAAACATAGGTGTCAAGATGAGGCACGGTTCAGTTTCCTTTACTTTTTCACTCCCTTCATTTTTTTTTTTTTGTTGTTGTTGTTAATGGACTTTACTGTTGCCACAAGAAGTCATCACCAGTCATGCCAACTTAGGAATGTGGACTTTGAGAGTACAGTTTCACATCAGAGCCTCTGACAGCATTGGCAGCTGTGGACACTTTAAAACAGTGTTCAGGAGAGGGTGAACCCAGGCAAAGCTTATACAAAGAAGCCTGCAGTAGACAATATAAACCAAACAGCATAAAAATGCCATACGCTATCGCTTCCAAATAAAAGCTAAATATTACAGAAATCTCACAGTGTTGGAAAAAGCAAGTATAATTTAAAATATAGTCACTCCTTCCTATCAGGGTAAGCCATTTTCTGTCTGAATTTCCTCCATGCTCAGTGTTACCGGGTAGGTTCTACAGGAGAGTTCAACTCAAAATTGAGATCAACAGCAAATGCTACAGATCTGTTTGGGAAATGTGGCTCATCAGCACTGCTAAAGCTATAACCCTCGCTCTTTAGCTTCACTTTTCCCATGCCCCACCCCTCCCCAAACTCCCTTCCATTTCTACTCCCTTCAAGTGACAACTGTACTTCTACCTGAATTCAAACAATATGATATACTCAGTCAAAAGATGAGCATTCATAGGGACAGGTTGGGGCTCACTGTCGCAAGCACCACAATAATAAACATAGGTGTTTGCCTTCACTTTCATTGGGAGTTTAAGCAAAGGACTAAGAAGGGAAATTCTGGTGCCTGATGTCAGGGAGAGTTTTTGTTTGGCAAACTCATCTCATTTGGAAACTGACCAAATTTTAAAAGAAAAATATATTTTACTAGTACTGGAATAAAGGAGAGGGCACTTTTGATTTTTTTCTCTGATGGACCGAGGATAGGTAGCTAAAGCAACAATAGGGAGTAGCAGATGAGAAGGAAACAGGCCAGGGCCATTGCAATAAACTGGACACACACAGTGGATTCCTAAGTAATTCCCCCACCCTAGGGAAAGCAAAAGCTCCCAAGCCTTACAAACACCAATATTCTACCTCTCCAGGCGTAACAAAGAATCTGCAGGTAAAGAAGCCATGTGCTACACCAAGGTAAGAAAGGGCAGCAGCCATTCAGATAAGCCCTGCCCGCCCTTACTGCATTCGGAGAAAGCCTGAGACAACTGACCTCCTAACCAATTTAAACTGAACCATAAGCTTGCCCTAGACCTGAACCAAGGAACTGCTACAGACCTGGGATAGCCAGGAGAGCCCCTTGGCTCAGCATGCAGCAGAGAACATGTACTGGTCCACTGCTTCATGTCAACTGTCCCTTTTTTTAAAGGAAGGGGTGTTCATGCCAGTCCCAGAAGTGTAGAGTGATTAAACAGCAGCAGCAGCCGGGGAGGGTATGACACGTGAACACACCATGTGTCATTCCACTCTTCAGCTGCTATCCCCTGAAAAAGGAAGTTTCTGAGTTTTAACTCTTGAATGTTACTTCCCTTGTGGACTTTACCTCCCACGTCAGAACCAATCCCATCCAAAAGCTGCCAGCCCAGGAGCCCTCTTCATGTGCTCTGTTCAGAGTTGCTCACCTTGGGAATGTTCTGGTGCTGCTAAGAGGCCCTGGTTAGTAGAGGACTCACCTAATGGGACCAAAGACACAGCTGTTCTCCTGGCTGGATGATCAATCCCCACCCCCTCCTTTCCTCAACTCAGATCCCTCTATATTCAGAAGCAACTGATGAAAGAATCTTCATAGAAGTTACTCCTTTTGATTTGTTTTATGAAAGGAGGGGATTTCTAAATGCATTCAAAAGAAAGTGACTACAAACATTATGACAGAACATGAATCACCTGGCATCTTCCGCTGTAGCCCCAGTGAGGCAAACCTAGTAATCTGTTCCTGCAGTAGCCTTATTTCCTATGAGGGGAAAGATGTGTGGACACCAATGGATTAAAATCAAAGCAGTCCTTTATCCATGCCTCTCAATCAAGGGAATATCTGTGGTCTGCCTTCATCCTTGTTGTTGGACTGCACCTGAGCTTGGAGTTGTGTTTCTGAGATTCTTGCATTGCCCTGCACTGTTCTTTGAGTGTAAAAAAGAATGTAGGCCTGGGTTTTGCACACTTCCTCGACACTGCATACATTCAGCTTTGAGTCATTGCAGTGGACCCAAAAACCTAGGAAACCAAAGGAGAGAAAAAGAAAATGACTTCCTAATTCACATTTCCAGTCAGCAGCAAACAGGAGATGAAGAAAGGAACAGAGGAGTTCTAATTAGAGCCACCCTTGGATTACTGTTGATGCAGGAAGGACGAGTGAATGAAACCAGGGTTCTCTGTAACTGTTGGTCTACCAAAACTAACCATGAATACTGCATACAGTATTCACTGACTGTCGTTTTTGTCATCAGCTTACTCAGGCTTTTTCCTTGGCCATTAGAACATTCCACAAAGATAGCCAAGATCCTGAGGACTAAGTATTTGGACAAGGAGGAGAAAAATGAAAATAGGAGTGATAAAGGAAAATTAGAAGGATAAGTTATTTGTTCACAGCCTCTGGGTGCCCCAGGTGCTGAGGGGTTCAAAACTGGGGCACTGCTGAAAACGTATCTGCACCCCATATGCCTCAATATGGTAGTTGGGAAGCTCTGCCCTGGGCAACAAGCTCCTTTGGAGAAGCCCTTGCATCCCCACTCTTCCCAGAGTAAGGGAAGTAATAAGAACACAGAAAGTGCTCAGGAATGTCCTCAGCTTTATTTTGAGTGAAGCTAGTGAGATTCATAATATCTCCACAAAATCACAGAGGTACCATAGTTTCTGCATAACCAAGAAGGAAACTGAGGTCTGCAGAAGTATCATTAGCACAGCAATAGTAATACTATCAATAACCAATAGTACTCATAATACTGTGATAGATTGAGCCAGTATTATATACTAGGCACTGATCTAAGCACTTTTACATGTGTCAGTTCCTTTTAATTTTTAAATCAACTTTATAATGTTACTTAGTATATATCAAAAATTTGAATCTTTCATATTTCTTTTCACTGAATTTTAACATATATGGTTTCCCCATAGGTGACCTGTGGGATGGAAATAAAAGGAAGGCAATAAATTGTGGACACACCAACCCTTTTCCGTGTCCCCCACCCCACAGAGTAAAGCGCACGCACCTCCCTCTGTGTTGTAGCAATAGGCTGTGTAGTGTCCTGAGCCAAACCCTTTCCCGTGATGCATGACCACTGCGGAGAGATCATAGGCAAAGGTCTCTTTGTCAAGAGAGGAGAGCATGTCCCTGCAGCAGTAAGGTTCCATGGTTAATACCTGGTCAAAGACGACATGGACCCCAATCTTCTCTCGATGGTTACGGCCAGACCACCTAGAACACGGACATAAACATCTTACTAGTGAAAACTGCCACATGTGCTCATAGATAGCCTTAAGCAAAACAGGGAAGTGAGAAAACTTAAGCTTCTGCCTTTGGTTTTCCCATCAATAAAGTGTAATAACCAATGTCCACATACATTTTCTGTGACTGTTCCACAAAGTACTCTGAACCTAGAAATTCCTAAACAAGCATTTCAGGCAACAATCTTTACAATTTACTACCTGCCCTTCTTTTCACAGATGATTTTATGTAACTTCATCCTGAAGATGAATCTACAGTGAGTCCAAGCAAGGCTAGAAAATCTTCAGGCACAGATATATCTGGTGCAGGCTAGACAGTTAAACAGGGCCAAGAGCAAAAGCCCAGTCCTGCTGGGTTCCAAATTCAGTTGGCCTTCCTGTATGTAAACCACTGAATCTCCATGGAAAGCTCAAGGTCTCAAGGGAATAAACTTTCCCTCCCGACACCAAAGCAGATAGACGTCTGCCCTCTCCAAGCCTTTGAGGCAGCTATTCCCACAGCTCACAACCATCTGGGACTCCCAGAGCAAGCTCACCTGAATCTTTTAAGGTGCAGCCGGAGGACCTGAGGTAGTCTGTAGATCATTAACTGCTTTCTAGCTTCACTCAGAACAAGGGGTTTGGGGTTGGACTTGCGTCGTTTGCCTATATGGTTTGGGAAGGTATAAGACATAGGTTGTAAGGAGTCTCATTCTTTCCTAGCTATGGCAGAGACGATGACTTGCCATTCAGTATGCATTCTCCTTAGTATTTGACCCCCAGTTTTATTTGGGGCAGCAATGTGATGCTCTGTAAGACTGCACTTCCCAGCTTCTTATGTCTGCATGGTGTGGCTCTGGAACTGCTGAGATGAAAGGAGTGACTGTGGCACTCTGGGAAGGCTGCTTAAGCGGGGCTGACTCAGTTGCAGGGTCATCCCTTTGTCCTTCCTATGGTTTTCTAGAACTCCTCTGGGACCACGACCTTGAAGATGGAAGTCTTGCACTAGGATAGTATACCAGGAGGGAGAAGCTTGGGTTCCTGATGACCATGCAGTCACCATGCCAGCCCCTGAATGTCCTTCAGACTTCTTTTATTAAAAAAAAAAAAAGTAAAATTTTATCTCATTTAAGTCATTTTTATTTGAGTTGACTGTTACAAGCAACTAAAACAAATTGGTATGGGTTCAGGATAGCACACTCTAGATGTCATGAATTCATTGATGGAATATAATGGACAGTCACTGCAATAGCATGTACATAGGGTTGAATATGCCAGGGTTTTATACACTTATAACTTAAATTATGATGCACTATAACTTTAAAAAGCTTTTTATTTTCATAAAATAAGCCTAACTCAATTTTCTGCTCACAGCTAGTTGTAGGCTAAATGAATTAAAAATTATTTAAAACTCTGAATCTCCGTTTCCTCACCAGTAAAATGGGGACTAATGCATATAATTGAGGATTAGGAAAAAGATAAATGTATAAGATTACTGAAGGACAAATATTTAAACATTTTTTCAGTATGATTTGTGGCATATACAAATATTCAAAAAATAAACTTTGCTGTTTCAATTTTTTATGCTGTGCCTAGTTTTGAAACATGGTTCTAGGATAAGGCATACTACTAGGCATGCAAGACAAGGCTGATAAGCCAGCCAAGTTCATCCAATCCAAAGTAGAACCAGACTTTCGCTTTGTTTCTAAAACTACTGAATTGTGGGGAAAATGCATTTCTAAAATTTTAGCAAATAATCAATGGAAATAAAGTTCTCTTAATTTCCAACAGAAGCCTTCTCTATAACCATTTACTGACAGTTAGAGAGGCAAATGGGTGGGATTACAAAATTAGTGGTCCGCTGAGGTGCCTGCTAATTTTCTCTGAGCTGTTGCTCTCATGGTCTCAGTATATGAAGAGCTGGGCATCTGATTCCAAGTCCAGTCTGTAGGACTTGTGAAAGGCAGCCAAGCACAGCCTGATGACATATCACAGCTTTCTGTGACAATAGGATATGGACGTGTAGCTGCTCAAAATAGACTGCATCAAAATGAGCATGCCGCAGAAGCTTTTATCAAGGCATGCAGTCATGACACACAGGGGCAGGAACAGAAGAAGCCTTCAAAGAGGGGCCTGGCCCTATTTTCCATTCCTGTTCACAACATTTTTGAAAATTATTGCAGCTCTGCTTGGGAACCTGGCAGTGACTGCCACCCTCAGCAGAGGGAGTATGTGAGCTAAGACGAAGACAATGTAGAATCCGGCTTTGTTTCCCTAAAATGAAATTCACAAAGAAAAAGAAATTACTGATTCAATTAAGATTGATCAGTGCTGTCTCTGTTTGATTAAGGTGGCCACACAAAGAGGTAGAAGACTGACAATTCTGGAACTTCACAACCAACAGATCAATGCATCTATCCCTTCACTGGTTTTCCTCCCCTGCCAGCATTTGTACCTGCCTAGAGAAATCCTGGTAAATGGCACCTCTGGCAAGCAAAAGAACAATCCTTTCTTGAAAAAAAAAAAAAAAAAAGCTTTATCTATCACGTCCACAAAGATGGAGTTAAAGCTGTTAATATCCTTTTGTTTCTTACAAGCAGAAAGCTTTATGAAACATGAAAAAAAAAAAAAACAGGAACTGCTTTAATTAAACAATTTAACTCACCTGCCTCTGTATCCAAAATGAAATGGGATAGGTGGGTTTACAGTTAGCCAAGTATATGTCCAATTTTAAAATGGCAAAATTATATCTAGCATGATTTTTTTTTTTTTTTTTTAGTGGAACTGCAAATTGAACCCAGGGTCACTTTACCACCTTTTTAAAATTTTGAGACAGGGTCTCACTAAGTTGCTGAGGTGTCAAACTTGCAGTCCTCCTGACTCAGCCTCCCAAGTTACTGGGAGGTATGGACCACCATGCCCAGCTGCCACAACTTACTGTTTTAAAAAACCATGTGCATAATACATTAAGAAGTACTACCGGTGGGGTGAGGTGGTGCATGCCTGTAATCCCAGTGGCTCAGGAGGCTGGGGCAGGAAAATGGCAAGTTTGAAGCCAGCCTCAGCAACTTAGTGAGGCCCTAAGCAACTCGGAGAGACCCTGTCTGAATAAAATATAAAAAAGGGCTGGGGATGTAGCTCAGTGGCTAAGTGCCCCTGGGTTCAATCATCTCTGGTACCAAAAAAAAAAGAACTACCATAAGATTTTTTTTTTGGCAGTTCTGGGGGGGGTGCAGCTCAGTGATAGAATGCTTGCCTAGCATGCATGAAGCCCTGGGTTCAATCCCTAGCACTGCAAAAATAACTCTAATAATTTTTCCCCAAAATTTATAGTCTGAACTGAATTATATGGCTGCAAATTGATTTCTAGGTCTTTGAACAATCCATTACGTGTGTGTGCGCGCGCGCGTGCGCTTTGAACCCAGGGTGCTTAACCACATCCCCAACCCTTTTTTATATTTTATTTATAGACAGGGTCTCGCTAAGTTGCTTAGGGCCTTGCTAAGTTGCTGAGGCTGGCTATGAACTTGAAATCCTCCTGCCTCAGCCTCCCTAGCTGCTGGGATTACAGGCTTGTGGCACTGTGCCCAGCCTACTTTAATATTTTAGTTTCTAAATCTTTATATGCCATAAAAACCAAACCTGAGCTTCCTCATATTTGCTCTGCATTTCCTCTCACATGATGGGTTAACAGAAGCATTAAGTGCTGCAAAAGATCCTGCATTAGATATCAATGTAACTATATGGAAGGAGTCACAATTTCAAGTTAAAACAACACTATAGAAAAACTTGACCTCAAGATCATCCCTGAAATGTGAACCTTTCAAGTATGTGAAGGAAAAAAACATACAGAAAACATCCATGAAGCTGACAATGAACACCTCAAGACTTGCTGTCTTGGTCCCACTATACCAATCTTTAGCATCACTTCTGACTTTAAATCTACCAAATTCAGTACAAGAACATGATTTTCTGAGACCCCAACCCTCAAACAGGCTATGCTGCCTGAATTTAGACTAAAAAAGAATTGTCAGGCTCCACATTCATGAACTTAAACACTATGAAGCTAAGTAGTATCATTCTCAGTAACATTCTACTTCAGGAACCACTTTCAAATACCTCCCAGGATAACAACTAATGACAATCAGGATGGGCCTTTGTTTTTAATACACAAAGTCCATATTGCTTATTTTTAGAAAATGGGAGTAAAGTATCTTTAGAAGATGAATTCAAACCACTCAATATCATTGGTGTTACTCTGCACTAAAGGGACAAAAGAAGCACCTTAAATTGACATTCCAGTCCCAACCTCCTCCACCCCCATCATTTCTCTACTTAGTACTCACTGTTACACTGGTCACAAGCGTAGATTCTCCCTTCCAGGGCCTCTGTCTCAGTGAACTTGGCCAGCATCTCAGTAAGCAGGCACTCTGTCTGATTCAAAGGAACAAACCCCTTTTCTATGCAATGATAGCGTTCAGGGAATTCCAGGGACAGATCCCAAAAGGGTTCAATAGTATTTGATTTGTAATTGCAAGATATACATGTGACCTAGAAGGAAAAGATTCATTTGCAGATTATATAATTTTCTACCTTTCCACACACATTTTTGCTTGATTTAAACAAATAACTTTATCAAAGCTAAGTATATAATTTTCAAAATAATAAAACTTTAAAAGAATTGGAGCATATTATATCGGTGTGCATTTCTAGCTATGTGATACTAGTTACACACTGGAAAACCACAGAACACAGTGATTATACCTACTGCTTTGTCTCTTCATCTTCATCAAAGTATGATGCACCATGGAATGCTGCAGCAATATAGACTGCAAGTTATACTGAAGGCATTCAAGGAATCAGTCTGAGATGGATGATTTACAGGTCACTGTCTACTTCATTCACCCTCAAATTCCTCCTCCCAACTTGAAGCCAACTTGGCCTCTCTTTTTACTCTTGTTAACTGAAGCTCCCCTACATTGATTCTCTGTCTGCAGAGCCTCAAAGTACTGTGACTAGAATTCCTCTCCCACTATAACTTTACCATTTGCACTTTACATGCTCAAAAAAAGCATCAATAAACTTTCTCTTTTCATCCCACTCATCAGTCCTTCAGTTCACTACAGGTTAACCTGAATCTCTTACATTGCCCACCTCCTTTCTTTTATCTATAAAAAGTCTGTCTGCATATTCTCACAAGACCTTATCCATGAATCTACATGACTAAAGATCCAGGAATGAAATGAAAAGTAAAGGCGAACAGAAAAGAGGCTTTTTTAAAAGCCTTTAGGATGCTCCCAGCCACCTCTCTTCCTTGTAGGTTAAGATGCTCTTTAAACCAGAATGGAACTAGAGTTCTAGGCAAACTCTGTTCAGTCCACTAAAAATGATCACAGCATGGGACACCAACAGTGGGTATTTAATTGTAACAATGACTGTATGACCAATATCTTCATTAGCAGGTAAAGCCATTCACAGAAAATAAAGTGGTATGGCCTGGCTGGAAAGAGTGGGCAAGTTTACTCACAAGGCCATCAAAGTGTACAATACAACAACAGATACAATGGCAAAATGCATAATCACAACAAATGTTGGCTATCCTAATTAGCCCAGGAATCTGGGGAGGCATTCACAGGACACTCAAACTACAACAGCCGCCTCCCACCTCCCTCCATGGTGCTGGGCGGAGTCGGGGGTGAACCACACCTACCTGACTGAGCAGCTGACCGTGAAATATGGTGTTAACCACTTTTAAGACCTGTTTGGTGAGCTTCCTCTGGGAGAAGGGGATGAGGATCCGGCGCGTGGTGCCCTCTGACTCGAGTTCCTGCTGTACTTTGTGCAGCAGCTCGCAGAGAAATTCCTGCGCGTCCTGCTGGTCATAGCCGCGGAAGGCGGGGATCAGGCTCCACACGGAGTGAAGCATGGCAAAGGGTGACACTAGGGCCCACTTCCCGGACCACATGACTCGGAAGAGGGTGTGCAGTTCGTGGCAAAGGGAAATGTGCTTCGAGCTGGGCTCCTTGTTCTGGATGAGCTCCATGCTTCTGCTGATGGAGGCCCCACCGTTCCAGCAGAGGCCTTCCCGCTCGCACGCCTGGGCTCGGTCGCTCCTCGCCGACAACTCGGTGGCAGCGCTGCTGGCCGGCCTGCCAGAGAGCGGAGCCTTGCCGTTCGTGGCTTGGGGAAACAGGTGCTCTGTGGTGGATGGGTCAAGGTTCAGGAAACACTCTCGGAACTTCTGCAGGTGGCTGAGCACCTGGAGGATGGAGTTCATGTAGCAGGTGTTGCCCAGGTTGCGCAGGCCCGTCACGCCGGGGGCCACCGCCGGCTGGCGGCGCGGCTTGAGCGCAGAAGCGCCCGGCATCTGGCGGGAGGCGGAGAGCGCGGCCGAGCGCGCGGCAGAAGGGCCCGCGCGGCGGGGCGCGTGCAGGAGCAGGCGCGCGCTCTTGCGCGGAGGGGCGCTGGCCAGCTCCTCCAGCAGCCGCCGCTTTACCTCGCGCCGCCTTTGCCGCGCCGCTTCCTTCTTGAGCTCCAGCGCCTCCTCCTGCCGCCGCTGCTCCAGTTTCGCCCGGCCCCGAGAGCTCTTCTCGAACCACAGCCTCAGTGTCTTGGCCAGCAAGCGTTGGCGCCGGTACCACAGAGCCGTGAGCATCTGCGGCTGTCCCTGAGGAGCACGCTGCGGCTGGACCACGTCCTCGCCCGAAGCCATGGACCGCAGTGTCCGCCCACGTCTCACTGGCTGGTCCTGCTTCTGGCCCCGCACCGCCACGAGGGAGCTTCTCAGCAGCTTCAGGTCCCCCTCCGGGTTATCATTGAGCACATAGTCCTTGCACAAGTAGCAGAACACGTAGAGATCCCGGACTTCCATGGCTAGTGGGTGTCCAGTGTCTTCAAAGTGTTTCAGTGCGTGGTCCTCAATGTAGCGGCCGCAGGCCACGTGGGAACACTTGAGGCAAGCCCACACCGACTCGGTGGTGGCGCACTCCAGGCAGCACCACTTCTGAGGGTTCAGGATGGAGTGGTCCTGGGCGAGCCGCAACCGTCCTACATGTTTGCATCTATCCATGTCTTAGAGCAGTCGCCACCCTCTCAACCTGGCAAAAAGCCCCAAAAAGGGAAGGGGAAAAAAGAACTTTCAGCAAAATGTTTTCCTAGAGAAAGGCTTGCGAATGGCATTTCAACCCAAGATGTGCTAGTTTTCAATTCAAAACTGGTTCCTTTTAAAATTGAAACTTGTTATACCGAATTTCAAATACCAGTGAGAGAGATGAAGAGCCTCAAACAAAATGGCAATCTCGGGTTGATTTTAATGTATTTCAAAGCAGAGATAGTCTTGCACAAAGTATCATTTTTTATGCTACCTAAGGAGGAAGACCTCGAGCCTCAAGTAACATTTTACATGTTTCTTTTTCAAAATAACATTAACATCTTGTGGAAGGGGTGGGGAAACTTTCATTCTCACTCAAAGGACAGGTATGTAAAGAATTTGATAAATCTGATTTGGGACAAAAGGTTGAGTGACTACTGAAATATTACTTAACCCAACTACAATTTTAAAAGCAACAAATCTGCTAGAGATGAAAATGATTTTTAAAATGGTGGTACTGGTCGCGGTGTCACTGGCCTATAATCCCTGTGACTTAGGAGGCTGAGACAGGAGAATACATACCAAGTTTGGGGCAGCCTCAGTAACTTATGGAGACTCTGTCCTAAAATAAAAAGGACTGTGGATGTAGCTCAGTGGTAAAGCACCCTGGATTTAATCCCTTGTACCAAAACAAAACAAACAAAAAATAACACACTGAACACTTTTTTCTATGTAATACTGCTTTTTCAGTATTGTTCATAAGAGAAGCCTAGTAGTAGGCAATTTCTCCAAAGGAAAGAAGCTGGATGACTATTTAAAAAAAAAAAAAAGGTTATTCTTTGGAATCTTGAAGCCTCCACCCACCACCTGCAACCCATACCAGCGTTTAAAATTCCCTGAAAGCAATCCTCTTATAAAATGAATAGCCTTCATCTCCATTTCTTTTCTACTTCTTGTTTCTGTGAGCAACAGTTCCAGATTATGAGGTCAACCCAGAGAAGTCTAAATTCAGTGTACTAAGTAGTTCCTTTAGTTTTCCAGATATCCTTTTGGCCTAGTTCAGTTGCCAAAACCCACACATACACATATACATACATACATACATGTATGTGTGTGTATAAATATACATATACTGATGTATATACATATACATATACACATACATACACAGACTGCAGGACCAAATTATAGGTCCTTCCTTTTTTTTTTTTTTTGTACTTGGGATTGAATTCAGGGGAACTTGAGCCACATCCCCAGCCCTTTTTATATATATATATATATATTTATCTAGAGACAGGGTCTCACTGAGTTGCTTAGAGCCTGGTGAATTCACTGAGGCTGACTTTGAACGTGGGATCCTCCTGCCTCAGCCTCCCAAGCCACTAAGATTACAGGCGTGTGCCAGCCAGTCCTTCCCTTCCCTTCAAAATGGCAGAGGCCAGCTGCCCATATAAGAAACCCTCATCATGTATAACTAAAAAAAAAAATTTTTTTTTTTTTTAAAAGAAACCCTTGCCAGATGCAATGGTGTTCACCCATAATCCCAGCAGTTTGGGAGGATGCTACAGGAGGATCATGAGTTCAAAGCCAGCCTCAGCAAAAGCGAAGTGCTAAAATACAAAATGTGGCTCAGTGATTGAGTGTCCCAGAGTTCAATCCCTGGCACCAATAAACACATAAATAAATAAATTGGATACACATGATGGTCTCTCAACCAATTATCAGGGACACAAAAGATGTCAGTAAGGAAGGACTGAAGGGAGAAATATCAAGAGTCAGGAAATTCCCAAGTTTATCACTACTTTTTAAAATGTCGTCCCTGAATCACCTACCAGCATCAGAATTCCCTAGGCTTCTTCCTGGTTACTACTCTAGACTTAATGAATCTGTCTGGAGAGGAGACTAAAATCTCCATATTAAACAAGCTCTACTGATGAATCTTTTGCACATTAAAATCAAAGAACCACTACACTAATCCAATCAGTTATATAGGGAGGGAAAATTCACAGAAATCAAATTTTAATTCTCAGATTCTTCACTCAGACCAACATCATCCAAAAGAACTTTATATAGTGATGAAATATTCTCCTTCGTGCTGTCCATTACTGTAGTAACTAGTCACAAAATTACCAAGCATTTGAAATGTGGCTAGTGAGACTGAGGGACTGCAGTTTTAATTTTAGTTAATTTAAATTTAAATAGTTACACACAGCTAAGCCTGGTGGCTCACACTTGTAATCCCAGTAACTCAAAGGCTGAGGCAAGAGGATCACAAATTTGAGGCCTGCCTCAGCAATTTAGCAAGGCCATAAGCAACCTAGTCAGACCCTGTCTCAAAATAAACAATGTAAAGGGCTGGGAATGTAGCTCAGCAGTAAAGCACCCCTGAGTTCAATCCCCCATACCAAAAATACATTACTTTTTAAAAAATTAGTCACACACCTACAGTGGCTGCAGTATTAAAACAGCAGACTTAAACACACCAGGATATATTGTTTAGCTCACTCCGCTTTTCTTTTTGTTTTCTTTCCTTTGAAAAATTCAGTACCTGCTGAATCATACCTGAATAGCATCCCCTTATAACTCAAAACGTAATGCCTAGCCAATCCCTATTTTTGCCTCAATGTGTCCTCAGATATTTAATTGCCACCAAAATGTTCTCCTGTGAAATACAAGACAGCTTCACATCCTACAAAGAGAGAGTATTTCTGTAAACAGGAATATAGCAGCACAACCCAGAACACCGATGCCTTACAAAATCAACACCTGTGCTAGGAAAAAAAAAAAAGTGGGAACAACCAAAAGCCAAAATAGAAAAACACTAAAACACCATTTCACACCCTCTCCGTGGAGCCCTGTCAAATGGAAAGGGCACTGTGGAAATTCTTCCTTCCAATTTCATTTCCTGATCTATAAATCTGCTGATCACGCACATCCTTTCCTGCACAGCCCTTTTCCCATTACAAATCTGTCGTGGTGACTCAGTAACCTGCCATATGGCAGAGTAAATCCATTCAGGAAAACACAAGGCTACTTTGTACCTCACCACATGGACCTAAGCTAGGCAGACTAGCTTCTCTAGAGGAAAACCATATCTGATCATGAAATGGAAATTTCCCAAAAGTGACACAAAAGAAAAAAGCTAGCTTAATCAACATGTAAGATAAGAGAATGAAAAGAACACAACCTCAGGTAGGATCTGTTCAAGGAGAAATGTGTTTAAATTACCTCCCACACACTCTGCTTTATTTCATAACAAGCCCTAATACCCACTAACAGAAAGAGGAATTCTGTTGTATATTTTTCTGACATGTACAGCTTTCCCTTCATATTCTCAAAGGTCACAACAATTCTAACATTTCTACTTGAAACATATATCATCCAGTATGACAGGCACCCAATATCCAAACAGACTTGCAGTGTGGTTGGGAAAGAACAGGATGTATCTGAATAGTTCTACATCACTAAGTAGATCGGTCATGTAAATAAATGCCCTACACAACCTGGATTAATCTGCATATAGGAAAGTAATCTGAAAAATATTAGCATTTTTTTTAATTACCATAGTTTTATTTTAAAAATCAGAATCAACCTGAATTAAAAATCACAATCAGTATTTTAAAGTAATTCTACTAGAAAAATGCTACTAAGTATTAAGTGAAAATATAATGGAATCTTTTCAACTTCTGCCTTTTGTTCTGATGAGAAATATCCAGATTTACCACATCACTTAAAAAAGTCTCCATGTGAAAGATGACTAAACATAACAATCATTTTTCAAAAATAGCCTGAAAACATGGTATCTTTTAATTGGTCTCTTTCAATTATTCTTAAATAGCGAATTTCTTAGCAGATCTTAAGTGCATCACCAGAAATAATATTTCTTAGGCAGAGGAATCAACAAAAACAAAATAGGAAAAAAAAATCTTCTTTAGGGAGATCTCCATTTCCCCCTCTCTCTCATGTTATCCATTTTTTCCGTTCTTAACGAAGGACTATGGAATAATCCTGCTTGGTCTTGGTGAGACCAAGTGGCATAAATTCCAGCTTCAGAGAGAGTAGACACTATGGTAACATGCTGACAGCCTTCATTTACATAAAAGAATACTAATTACGCGGTATCATCAACATCTGTGATTCTGCTCACTGCCATATGCGACAGTGCTGGGTATTTTAACCCTTCAACTCACTAAATGTATCCAGAATTGCATCTGTGACAAAATCTGAAGACCACTTGAAGAGACATAGTGAAGGCATTTTTATAAATTACGTGATAAAAGTGAATTTTGTTTTTGCTAATATTTTATTTCCAAGTGGTATGAGAAAATATAATTCATTATCAATATATAATTAAGGAAAAGACTTTCATAAAATATAGAAATCACATTAAGAGGGGCTGGGGATGTAGCTCAGTGGTAGTGCACTTGCCTAGCATATGCTAGGCCCTGGATTTAATCCCAAGCATTAGGTGAAAAAAAAAAAAAAATCTCATTAAAATATAGTTAATAACCCAAAAGGGAAAGGTGCCACGAAAGTACTATGTAGGACTTCACAATGACAGTAGCTTTTAAATTTCTACATTTATAGCCAAAACAAAACTGAAATTAGGGCACACATTGAAAAGGTGGGGTTAGGGAAGCTAAGGGCCATGTGAGGTGGAGATTGCTGAATAGGTGGAATGTCCTTGCAGGCTGCTGCACATCCCCCTTCCCCTTGTTACCACCCTCCCTGAGTGGGAGTGTGTAGGGGAGTGTACAAGGGATTACCTCTAGAGCACAGCTCCAAGACCCCTGGAGGGACTGAAATTTCTGAGAGAAGTCCAAAAGCTCTGATGAAATGTATTCTCTGGCTCTTGGACCTGAGAACAGGAACATCCATTAAGCAGCAGGTCTTGGCCACAGGTGATGGGACCTGATGTGCTGGTGTCAGAACCCTTGCAAGATGACTATCATTTGTTGTCAGTAATCAAATGCTGGTGTTCAAGAATAACTGTGTAATTGGGGGTTATGCAGATTTGGGGTTATACCAGCATAATGTATCACCTTATGATACCTTATGATACATTATGCTGGTATGATATTAGGATGAGCTTTCTTCAATGCAAAAAGAGTACAGTAGGGCTGGGGATGTGGCTCAGTGGCTCAGCCTTGCCCGGCATGCCTGAGGCCCTGGGTTCAATCCCAGGATGGCCAATCACAAAACACTGGTTTGTTCATGGGGAGGGACCATCCCTGCCATTGTCCAAGAAAACAAAAAAGACAGATGCTTTGACATCTGTCATCTGACAGCAAATGACAGTAAAAATGCTTTACTCTGTACCAAATACTGACTTCTCTAACCATAGAAGAAACAGAACTAGGCCTTGGCGCTCTGTACTTCCACTCTCTCCTCTTGTTTGCTTCCTTCCTCTCACTGCAAATATTAAGTCTATTCTAACTTAAGAAAGAGACAGAGACAAAAAGAAAGACACAAGGTTGCCCTGCCTCTAGACTATCCTTGATACTGATTAGGCTCCTCCTTCCTCTGCCCTCTTGACCTCTGGAGGAGTATTATGCAGCTTCATCTCCTTGCAGCTCCTCCCCAACACCTCGATTTCATGGGAACTATTTTCTCAAAGGTCACTCACTAGCGATTTCCTTATAGTTAAATTCATTAGCCTTTGCTCAGTCTCCATCCACATTTGTACTGCATTTGACACCAAGTGCGCATTCTCTCCTGAACTTCAGGCTACCATTCTGGTCTGGTTTTCTTCCTACATCTGTAATCTCACCTCTGTTTTCAAATGTCTCCCAGTTCCTTGACATGTCAGCTTTCCTTAAGGTTTTGTCTGCACTTCTCAATGATTTATTTCATCTATTCCTAGAACTTTAAGCCATCATTTCAACATCGCATTGTATTTTATTCCCACAAATGTTTTTAAATTGCTTTACCAAGATATAATTTACATACTATAAAATTCACTCACTTCAAGTATACAACTCAATAATTTTTGGTATACTCACAGAACCCCAGCATACTTTTGAATATAAAAGTGTTTCTATTTCTGGCCTGGGGGTGTGGCTCAGTGGTAAAGCATTCCAAGCACGCGTCAAGCCCTGGGTTCCAGCCCCATAATGAGAAAAATAATAAATAAAAAAGTTTTGTTTTTTTTTTTAAGTTTCCATTTCCTTGCAGCAACTCAGTCTCTGGTTGAATTTTTACATACTGACACCTGCATTATGGCACACTACTATTATTAATGTTTGGAGGATGAAGCCACTGCATGTTTTGGGCTTTTCTATTTGGTAGCAGTGATGATCATACTGTGTGCTCTACACTCTCCATCGTCTGGGTCTCCTAATGAGCAAGATCAGTAAGATGACTGAAGGGGACTAAGGAGATGCCATCTGTGGAATAAAGCTAGCTGGCCTTCAAGGCATCGCACTTTTTGATTCATTAACCTAAATATTATTGCCAGAGAGGTCAGTGCCTAAACCTTAGTCCTTTTTCCAGGATGCTAGATTGAGGGCAAGGTGGCAAAAAAAAAAAAGACTGCTCATATTAAAATCAGAAAATTTTGAATTCCATGGGAGCACACATCCCCTCTCTCCCTCTTTCTCAGAAATACTACCCCTGACAGTGCAAAGAAGCGACAGCTCAAAGTAGTAGAGAACCAGGCTAGCTGTGTAAGGATTACTCAGGGCTTCTTCAAACTTAATAGTCTGTTGGGTTGGGAGACAGCTCAGTAGTAGAGTGCTTGCCCAGCAAGCTTAAGGTCTTAGATTCAGTCCTCAGCACCACAAAATAAAAACACTTAGTAGTTTGTATTGTCTTCAGATCAAAGGAATTGGCTTGCTACAAGTAGGTGTTGGCTCTGCACTTTCTAGAGGCCATCCATGTTATTAACCTCAAACAGGCACTGTGTATATTTTGAACCTCCCCAGTAGCCGGTTCCCAGTCTGTCCCAATGCACAGGCTCTGCAACATGGTAGCCCCCTCACCAACCCAGGGAATCAGTTCAGTCACCTAATCTAACTTCCCTTTGAATGCCAACACATGAATTCTCTAACTAATAAAAGAAACATGTTACTCACAGGCCAGGATTTTCTGTTGGCCAAGAAAAAATTATCCTAATGCAAAAGAACCCTGATCTGTTAACTTGATAACTCTTTGTTTTTCTTCTTTATTAAAGATAGGCATCTTTACCCAAATGTGGGCACAATACATGGCACAATGGCACATAGTTCAATTCCATTAAGTGCAACAGAAACCCCACTTCAGACAAATGGGTATGAGACTTGCATGAGGCAAACTACCTCTTGTGTCTCATTCTGACTGGATTACAACATTGGTAATAATGTCTGGAATACCAGCCACTTACAAGGATAAGGCAGGAGGATCTCAAGTTCCAGTCCAGCCTCAGCAACTTGTATCAAAGTAAAATAAAATGAGCTGGGGATAATAGTTCAGTGGTAAGCATCCTTAGTTCAATTTCCAGTACTAAAAAAAAAAAAAAAGGAATTTTCCTAAAGACAAAAGGAAAGGAGAATTAGATAGGAATGAAAAGATCTCTCACTTGAACATATATATTTTGTGCTTTTGAGATGGAACAAGTAAAGAAGGGCGCCAAAAACAACACCAGGTTCATAATAAACCCCAGAACAGCTTGAGCGTATCTGCTAAAAGAGAAAACAGTTTTTTTCCTGAAAGGGGAAAGCAAAAAGTCACTAGCAGTTTTTATGTTTTGTTTTAGCATGATCTCCCTGACAAACAAATGATAAAACAAGGTCCAAATAAGGTCTCTTATCACACAGAAAATTTTTCTACACCAAACAAGTGGGGTAGTTCTGTGATCCCAGTGGCACAGAAGGCTGAGGCAGGAGGATTACAAATTCAAAGACAGCCTCAGCAACCTAGCAAGGCCCTAAGCAATCTCAGCAGGACCCTGTCTCGGAATAAAATATGAAAAGGCCTGGCGGGGCTGGGGTTGCGGCTGGGGTTGTGGTAGAGTACTTGCCTAGGATGCGTGAAGCATCGGGTTCAAGCCTCAGCACCACATAAAAATATAAATAAATAAAGGTATTATGTCCATCTACAACTAAAAAAATTTTTTAAATGAGACTAGGGGGGCTGGGGTTCAGTGGTAGCACACTTGCCTGGCATGTGTGAGGCGGTGGGTTCGACTCTCAGCACCACATTTAATACATAAATAAAATAAAAATCTATCAATAACTAAAAATAATATTAAAGGGAGGGGGGCTAGGGATGTGGCTCAGTGGTTAAGCGACCCTTCTATTGCTACCACTGAGAAAATTAGTGTTTAACCTCCAAACATCTGATCATAGGAACCATGGTTTGTCCCTTCAGTAGGCCTCCCAAACACCAAGTTCTCTGCAGCGGCTAGACAACCAATCAAAAACATACATATGCATATGCCCATATATCTATGTCAAATATATATCATACCCTTCTTGAATTGTACCCATTACATATATGTGGTTTATTGTCTATATATTACAACCCAGTATATCTTTTAAAAACTATATACAGAAATAAATAATTTTCTCCTAATAGTTCATTAAGCTATTAGATGAAAACCGACAGGAAACTTTATAATGGGTGAATAAGCCTGACAACATCTGTCTCCAGAACAGTCGGCCCTCCCTAGTATGGTTCCTAGCAGCATCACCTATCAAGTATCTTGCTAAAAGAACTGAGCCTAAGTCCAAGGAAGCCTTGAGATCTAACTACTAGGTTAGGGGAAACCTAGGAAATAGGAACTTGACACCACAGGCTGTGATTAGCCAAATCATGGAGAAAGTATATGGCAAACACTACAGAGTCAATTAGATAAGGTTCTTTAACAAATGAATGATACTAAAAAGGGAGGCAAGGAGAGTGGATCTTCTATGGATTAGCGATAGATCAACTAAACATAATATGTGGTTCTTATTAAATACTGATTTGCATAAACCAACTATAAAGATATTTTTTTAGAAAACTGAGGGAAAATGTTCTAAAATACTGTCTATATCTACACTACTGTTTTTTTTTAAAAAAAAGCTTTATTGAAGGTTTGAAGTGTACAATCTGATAAGTTTTGTCAAGATATATACCCAAAGTCACAATCAAAATAATAAGCACATCCAACACAGCCCAAAATTTACTCATGCCCCTTTGCAGCCCCTGACTCCAACCTCCCTTCCTACTACTCCCAGTCCAAAACTGGGAAAAATGGAACACAGAGTAAGTATTAGATGACATTAAGTAATGATTAGTTTGATGATAATGGTACTATAATTTCATTTTTGAAATATTTGTATGGCAGTAATACCTCCGAGGTGTTTACGGATAAAGTATTATGATGTGTGGGGCGGGGATGGGGAGGGGTGAAAAGTGGCAGGAAGAAATAAAACAAGATCGTCAAAATGTTGGTCACTGTTGAGCCTGGTTGATGGTTACATAGAATTCATTCTACTAGTCTCTTTATTTTTGTGTATGCTTGAAAAGTTCCATAAAAAATATTTTTAAAGACAAAAAACAAAAAATACCTTTTAGACTCAGATGGCCATTTGGGAGGCCACTTGTAAGCTGCCTTCCAAATTTCTCTCCATAACTTCACCAGATTTTTATCTAGAATTCTGTCTACAAAATTTTCTGAGTATCTCCGCCTTTTGGGGACACCAAGCCACTTCAGTGGGTCTGTTGAAATACCCCTTGCTTTCTCATGGCTTCTCTTTCTGAAGCTTCTTCCTTTCCTGGGAAAGAAAGATCCCTGATTTTTTTTCCCCCTTAGAACTCTTTTCCCTCCTCATTCCAATCATCCAATGGAAAGGAATCTAACTACCTTATCCCCCAAGTCTCACTATAGTCTCAGTAAACTGTGGCTCAAAAATTACATTTAAAAAAAATCCAATTATTTTCGTTTCTCTGACCCCAGTCATATTAATGTTACTCCCAGTCCACACGATGCTTGGTGTGCCATGGCAAAATTTGGCCAACAGATCCCATACAATATGTTCAAATATCCACCAACTGGTTGTTTGCCAGCAGGGAATGTAGAACACTCTTTGTCATAGAAATGATGTTATGACTAGCACTCAGTTTCATTTTAAAAGCCTACTGAACCTACAATGTATCTATACTATAGTACTAGAATACCAGTACCACCACTGTGGAAGCTAACTATCAAATGTATTTATTATCTTTTTTATTTATTTATTTATTTATTTATTTATTTATTTATTTATTTTTTGCAGTACTGGTGATTGAACCCAGGGCCACTCTACCACTGAGCTACACCCCCAGCCCATTTTATCTTATTTTGTCTTAAGTTATTTTATTTTTAATTATCTTACTTTTATCTTAAATTGCCCAGGCTAGTCTCAAACTTGTAATCCTCCTGCTTCAGCCTCCAGAGTTGCAAGAATTACAGGTGTGTACCACCACATCTGGCTTCAAATGTATTTTCTCTGAGAAAATTAATTCAAATTTGCAACTCGGGATGCCAGAAATTGCTTTCCAGCTGCAGCCCAAGCAGTGAAATGGGGAATACCCTCCCCCTACTTTCTCCACATGGCTGAAGAGGGCTTTCCACACGTGGCCATTAGTATGGAAGACACATATATACATTGGGAACTGCCTGCAGAGAGAAGAAAAAAAAAAAAAAAAGGAACAATTTCTGTGAAAAGAAAACAAATCTGACTAGAATTTACAAATGGATCCTCAGATTAGATGCCAATGTTGGCTGTTTTGGTGGCTACTCTAAGAAATGGGAACCCCATCTTCCTGATGTCCTACTACTTAAATGACAACAATAACATTTAGTCCTGTGCCCTGCCCCACACAACACACCAAACATGTCAGGACAGAGACCCATCATATTTTGCACAGAGACACCGTATGTATGGGTGTGGTAGTGGGGACTGAACCCAATGGTGTTCTACCACCAAGCGACATCCCCAGCCCTCTTTAATTTAGAGACAGGGTCTTGCTAAATTGCCCAGGCCAACCTGGAATGTGTGATCTTGTACTTCAGCCTCCTGAATATCAGCTGGGATTACAGGTATGTGGAAAGCACTTGGTTTCAAGAGCAAAGATGACAAAAGTCCAAAGAGAAGACAGGAGTATTTGTTAAATATATATTAGGAAAAAAAAAACTGGATGTTACAAAGAGAACAGTCAGGAATTTTAATAGGGAACTGGTAAAACAAATTATAAATCAGCCATATAGTGGAAACCAAGAGTTGTTTAAAAAACAGTATGTGAAAAAGCAAAGGGACAAAATAGTGTATATAATAGATCATCAAAAGTATAAAAAAAAGGGGCTCAGGTTGTGGCTTAGCATGTTTGAGGCTCTGGGCTTGATCTCAGCACCACATAAAATAAAATAAATAAAGGTCCATCAACAACTAATCATATATATATTTTAAAAAAGAGTGTAAAAAAAGCCACGCACACACTCATGCAACTTAGAGGATAAACAAGAAGCAGTACACTACATGCCCTGTGGTAAACAGGAGTAGAGATAGAAAGAAGACTCTGTTGTCAACCTCAGCACCTTTAGGGGATATGGCACTGAGGAAACTCACTGTTTCAACAACCATAAAAATTCAGGCATTGAGCTGAGTGCAGTGGTGAAAAGCCTATAAGCGTAGCAATTCAGGAAGCTGAGAAAGGACAGGGCAATTTCGAGGCCAACCTGAGCTAGCGAGGCCCTGCCTCAAAATAAACAATAAAAAGGGCTGGGGATGTAGCTCGGAGGTAGAGTGCCCCTGAGTTAAATCCCCAGTACCAAAAACTAAAAAACAAAACAAAAAATTCAGGCATCAGCAAGATGATTGAAGATAAGCACAGAGCAAATATGTTTTGTCATGCTTTCATTAGGAAGTAAGATTTTGAGATAAGCAGCCTGATGACATTCATGGTATACAGAGAACCTGAGATCATGTTCTAGAAGCCCTAACCACTTCATAAAGAGCTCTCTTGCTGACATGGTGGTGTATGCCTATAATGCCAGCAACTCAAGAGGCAGAGGTAGGAAGATTGAAAGTTTAAGGCCAGCCTCAGCAACTTAGTGAGACCCTGCCTCAAAAGAAAAAGGGCTGGGGATGTGGCTCAATGATAAAGCACCCCTGGGTTCAATCCCTAGTACCAAAAAAAAAAAAAAAAAAGCCCTTTCCCCTTCTCTTGTCCATAACTTTATAACTGGCAAAGTACAAATCTCTTATTGTAGACTGGCAATACAACAGAGCCTCTGCCAGTCAAATGTCAATCACATTTCATATCAACCAAGGTACGAAGTTAATTTCTACTCTTCTTTCCAGGTGGCACTCCCAACAACTGTGCATAACGTGGAATTCATGGGCAGACTCTTTTCCCACGAAACTCCAGAAATCCCCCATGGAACAGCTCCTAACATTGTTCCAGTTTACTGGTCAGCAAAATACTTCTCAACAGCGCACCAACCTCTCTGAAGGAGTGGAAGCAGGGGAATGTGTGTGTGTGTGTGTTGTGTGTGTGTGTGTGTGTGAGGGGGGGGGAGAGGGAGAGAGAGAGGGAGGGGGAGAGAGAGAGGAGTATGTGTTAGGAGGTGGTGAAGGGAATCAGCTGAATGGCGAGGGAGGTTCAAGTGAGAGTGCACACACTCCTGTACGTGGAAAGTAATTAAATCTAACCAAAATACCAGCTGCCATGGCCAGCTATGCTGCCTATTTCTGAAAACAAGCTCCTATCAGCCACTCATTTTTGCCTCCATAGGGCTTATTATGGATATGAGGTGTCCCCCAAAAGCTCACGTGTGAGACGATGCAAGAAGGTTCAGAGGAGAAATGATTGGATTGTTATTCTTAACCCAATCCATGGATTAATCCATGATGGGATTAAATGAGTGGTGGCTAGTAGTGTGTGACTGGAGGAAGTGGTTAATTGGGGGCATGTATCTGGAGCTACAGTCACTCTCTCTGCTTCCATATGCCATGTGAGCTGCTTCCCTCTACCACCATGTTCTGCCATCATGGTCAGCCTCACCTCAAGCCCCAAGAAATGGAGCTGACCTTCTCTGGACTAAGACCTTTGAAATTGTGAGCCCTCAAATAACCTCCCCCTCCCCTACAATTGCATTGATCGGATCCTTCTGGCTAAAACAGGGCTTTTACCTTATTAGGCTGGTTAATGGAGCACCTTAAAGTAACTAACACTGTGGCCTTGATTTCATCCAGAGTCTCATCTAATAAGGTATTCATAGTATGGTATTCTTAAACAATTAGAGGACACTCTTATATTAAAAACAAGAAAAATCACTATCCTTTCAAAACAAATTTGGTTTATCTCATATTAACTACTTTTCTTAGGTCTTTAAACATTGCTTAATGGCAACACAGAGCAAGGATAGTAAAAGCCCAGTAAAGTTGTTAAAAGTAAACCCATTGCATTACAAAATGCAGTTGAATTAAAGAAGCAGAATTAGCCTAAGTTCAGTCTCCAGTGGGGGTATGTCCATTGAATACTCACAGATCCAGCAGAATGTGCTGCGTGGCAAAAATATCAAAAGGGCCCTCTTTCAACAAACCATAGAAGGCATTTGAAAGACGTGAACTGTGCATGACCCTCATCTCTTGTATAAGGGTAAAGCAGGAGTGCTTCTGGGTACTCTGCTACAGTGAGAGGGCACAGGAGGTGAGAGGACTGGGCCCTAACTCCTGTAAGAATAAGACAGGCTCCCCAGACAGAGGGCCACTGCACACCAAGGGAACACACTTCTTTGTAGTTTAAGTCCCACTAAATCCTAGTACCCCTTCTCCTGTTTTAAAATATTCACCTTCCGATTCTGCCAGTGAGTCCCATGATTTGCATTAAGACATCAAAGTCCCCATTAAAGGCAAACATAATCTTATATGGGAAACGCTAAGCTAATCAACTAATAACTAAACACAGGCTCCTTTACAGTAGCAGGAAGTAGAAAGCAGAGTTCTGACGGACAAGATACTGCATAAGCAAATGTTCACAGAAAGAAACTAGAGAGGGAGGGAAAAGTATGACTCACTGCCTCTGAGCCTTAAGGCTGTATGACCAATGAGGATGGTCCCTAGAGAAAACACACAAAATAAGCTTCCCTGACTTCATAAATGTTTCTTTAGCATCTCTTCTATGTTGCCTGTGATAACTGTGTGAATCAATGTAGATACCCATAAGATTATAATACCAGTGAGATATATATCTTTAACAAAGATGTAATAAAACAAGGTATACTTGTAATCCAATAAGTATAGCTTTAAAAAAAAAAAAAAAAAAAAGACAGTCTCATTTTTCCGAGGCAGGCAACTCCTGGGCTCAACCTATCCTCCTATCTCAACCTCCAGAGTTGCTGGGATGAAAGGCATGCGCCACCACGCCTGATCAATGTCAGACTTCTGAGGGACCATTTAATTCAATGCTAATTCCAAGGGGCCAACTTACTAGTCCTCCAGTAAAGAAAATATGACATCAAGCTGGTCCAGATCCAATCTGGACTTTAATGGAAAGGCAGAGGCTGGACTATTAAGGTGATGATGTCAGTAAGAAATAAGGAATTGTACTGCAAGTGATGGCGCACACCTGTAATCCCCAGAGACTTGAGAGGTTGAGGCAGGAAGATTACAAGTTTCAAATCAACCTCTGTAATTTAGCAAGCACTAAGCAAACTAGTGAGACTCTGACTCAAAAAATAATAATGAGCTGTGTGGTGGCACATGCCTATAATCCCAGCAACTCAAGAGGCTGAAGCAGGAGGATCGTGAGTTCAAAGCCAGCCTCAGAAATTTAGTGAAGCACTTAAACAACTCATTGAGACCTTGTCTCTAAAAAAAATGCAAAAGAATCTACAAATTATTAGAACAATTAACAGTTCAGCAAGATTGCCTGAGTATTGGATTAGAAATGTTTGAGCATAATATGAG
Source organism: Marmota marmota marmota (assembly GCF_001458135.2). Taxonomy (NCBI): domain Eukaryota; kingdom Metazoa; phylum Chordata; class Mammalia; order Rodentia; family Sciuridae; genus Marmota; species Marmota marmota. The sequence continues at coordinate 9,581,101 of NW_025999982.1, forward strand.
ATATGATTTTNAAAATAAGATAAAATGGGCTGGGGATGTGACTCAGTGGTTAAATGTTCCTGGGTTCAAAAATCCACAGTACCAAAAACAAAAACAAAAAATAATAATAATAAAATAAAGTACTGGAAATATAGCTTAGTGGTAAAGCACCCCTGGGTTCATTCCCTAGTACCTGAATAAATAAATAAGGAATTGTCACTTTGTATTTGTACATTGCAATGACATATAGTGTCTCCAAAATAACAGTTAAGAGTTTGTTCTCTGAAAATTAAATAAAAAAGAAAAATGTAGTGAAAACAAAATCCATGTGTTAAAATAACCAAAACCCTAAGTTCTGGTATCAACCAGATACCAGGGGTCTGAGTGACAAGAGTTCTGAGGACCCCCAAAGTGAACAAAGTGACCTAGACAGAATCTGACAGTTGAGGACGTCAGTCTATGCTTGACTATGGACTGGAGATCAGCAGTAAGAGGGAGTGTCCTCTGAGCAAATTAGACTGAGTTCTTCCTTAGCAGGTCTCCAACTCATAAATAGACTCACTGGAGTCTGGTGATAGCCTATGAGGGCCTGAGAGCACTGGTCACTAACGTCATCCAGAAGGCTCCCTCTGCACTTATTCCTTGCACAGAAAACCAAAATTGATTTTCCACATAGCCCACCTTCAGGGAGAAAATGCAATAACCACCAACTCAAGTACCAGTGTGCTTAACAGTTTTATTTATCATTATAATTTTAATCTTCACTCTGATGATTTGACCACATAAGTCACTTCCCAAGATAACTGGTCATTGTATCTTGTTCGCACAAAATTGAAGTTCTGGACCTTTAGAGTTAAGGTCTAGACCCTAGTTACGACTTCACCAGGGTAATGCCACCTGGGAGGGCTCTGGGTAAGAAGCTGGCATTTTCAGGGATAGGTAGCTCTCCATTCACGATCTCTACAAGTAGAAAACAGTTGGACAAAACCTGGCTGGGGCTAAATACTTTTCAGTATTTTTATAATTAACATGCATTATAAAAAGTCAAATCAACTGTCATTTATTGAACACTTACTACATCCAGGCACTATTCTAATACTTAACATATATCATTCATTCCTCATGATAAGCTGATAAGGTAGTTATTTTAACCCTATTTAAAATAGAAGAAACTTAGAGGTCATGAACCCTATCCATGATTGCACAGCTGATACATGGCTAAGCTCTGACTTAGACTTCGAAACTCGATGTTAACTAAATGCGATCAACCACTATTAGAATTTAAATTTTTTTTAAAAAAAATTTCATCTTCTTGATTACCAGAGCAGGATTGAACATCTTTTCAACTATATATTGGCCATTCTCTTTTCTCTGCTGTGAACTGACATAACAAGCAAGCACTCACCATTGAACTTCCAATCACATAAAAACTTATCAGAACTAATAAGAACTCAACTGCTTTGAAGCACTATCAAAGCTCTGTGCAGTGGCAGTATTGTGGCCAATGAGGTTTATCTGAGGCATGATTGTTGCTAATTGAAGCACTATCAATAGAAACATACTTAATATGGTCAGAAACAAATAATAGGCATTACCTATTCTAAGAGATGAACTAATCCTTTTTTTGGTTGGTCGATTTGCCTTTTTCTCATTAAATGATTACAGTTCTGTACATTTCTGGATGTAAGGCCTCTGACACTTAGATGTGTTATAAGTATCTGTGTATAAGTGTGTGGCTTGTCTGTTGTTTAGGGGGCCATGTCATGCATAGGATTTATAGTTCATGCAATCATAGGGTGCATTTTATGATTTTATATTTTATGAAACCATTTCTTACCCCAAGATAATTAAGATATTCCCTTATAGTTTTTCCTAAAAGTTATACAGTTTGCACTGAGGTTGCTAACACATCTGTGTTGTTTTGCTTTTGTTTCCTATTCTACTAGCCTTTTTGACTCACCATTTCCCACTGCCACAGGGTTCCATTACCAAAAAGACAAGTTAAGCCAATCTTGCTGGCTCATACCACCTCTTCCCCACCAATTCTTTTAAAGTAACTTTATCCGTTTTTGTTTCTTTATCATATGAAACTTAAGGTGAACTTGTAAAATTCTGTCCAAAAAAATCCTTTTGAAAGTTTGATTGGCATTGCATTGAATTTATAAACTTATTTTGGGGAAAACTGACCTCTTCGTGGTAGTGAGTCTTCCCATCCATATCTACGTTTAGTATTTCCTGGACCCTTTTAAAGTTTTTGAATGGAATCTTTTGAAAATATAATACACATTTACCAAATGGTTACTGCTAGTATGCCAAAATGTAATTCACTTTTATATTAGTTTGAATCATATGGAATTGCTGATATTTAATAATTTTGACCTAAAAATCATATCTCATATTATGCTCAAACATTTCTAATCCAATACTCAGGCAATCTTGCTGAACTGTTAATTGTTCTAATAATTTGTAGATTCTTTTGCATTTTCTCTGGGTGACCTCATAATCTTTAAGTACAGACAGCTTTCCTCTCTTTTCTATTTCTTTTTTCTTGTCTTCTGGCATTAGCTAGGAACTCTAGTTTGTTAGTAAACAATAAGGGTGATACAGTGGGCATCATCTCCTTATCTGAACTTTAGAGGTAATGGATCTACAGTTTTACCAGGAAGTATAATGTCTATCTAGGGGATTTTAGTTAACTTTAGGTTACAGAAGTTCTTTTTTATTTCTAGTTTGGATAAAAAAAAATCAGACTAAATATTAAATTTCATCTAATATTTTATTTTGCACCTATTAAGAAAATCACACACTGGGGCTGGGGTTGTGGGTCAAAGGAAGAGTGCTTGCCTAGCATGCGTGAGGCACTGGGTTTGATTCTCAGCACCACATAAAAATAAAATAAAGGTATTGTGTCCACCTACAACTAAAAAATAAATGTTCAAAAACAAAAAAAAGAAAATCATACAACTGTCCTTTTAAAATATGTTGGTTTATATCAGTGATAGATTTTTCTGAAGCTGAAAACCGCATATAATAAAAAAAAATTGGTCTTGATGTTTTATTTTCAAATACAATGTTATCCTCAGTCTGTTAATATTTAGGGTGGGGATATAACTCAGCTGGTAGAGTGCTTGCCTCGAATGCACAAGGCCCTGGGTTCAATCCCCAGCACTAAAATATATATATATATATTTTAAGTTCATTTTCAGAAGTGAGATTAGTCTTTCCTTTTCTTATATTGCCCTTCCCTGTTTTACTATTACACTAACTTCAAAAACTGAGATGGGTGACTTTCCCTAGCTCTAGAATGTTCTGTTCCAAGGTTTATCTGTTCTAGAAAGACCTGAAAAATTTTACCTGCAAACCTGTCTCTTTTGGACATTCTATAAGATGGTTTTAGTGGTTGATGTAGCTAAATTCAAAGCAAGATCCAGGGCTGGGTGTACAGCTCAGTGGCGGAGCCCTTGCCTAGCATTCCCAAGGCCCTGGGTTTAATCACCAGCACTACAAAAAAAAAAAAAGACTCTCAAATCCAGTAATCACAGGTCTAAGCCTTGGGAAAGTGTGTCTAGGTGATCCAGTGTTTACTTTAACCCCTGCAGAAATCCCACATTGGTTTATACTTTTGAAAACATTTAAGCCAGGTGCATACCTGTAATCCCAGTTGCTCATGAGGCTAAGGCAGGAGAATCTCAAATTCAAGGTCAACCTGGGCAACTTAGCAAGACTCTGTCTCAAAATAAAAAAGAATACAAGGGCTGGGGATGCTCAGTGGTGGAATGCCCCTAGGCACAATCCTTGGTACCACAATAAAGAATTTTAAAAAGAAAATATTCAAATAAATAGTATGCTACTATTAGAAAGAAGGACAATGATGGAGGAAACAATCAGATGTTCAAGCAATTAGAATTTAGGAAAGGGGTATGATACTCCAGTACTACAGGACTCAGAGCTGAGGCCTGTGGTACTCCTGGTACAGGGTGAGGGGCATGGAGAGCATGATAGGCCCCTTCACTAAGACCACTGGTTTTATTGCTGTAAAGAGTGGTACCATCAGGGTTGGGGATTTATCTCAGTGGCAGAGCACTTGTCTAGCACATGCAAAGCCCTGGGTTCAGTCCTCAGCCCTGGGGGGAAAGAAAAAGAGTGGTACCATCACTTTTGAAGTAAATGAATCATCTCCCTTCCCTACTAGTTTTCTTGGGCTTCTAAAGCCATAATTAATATTAACACTGTTCCACAACTACCAGTTTTAATGGCTTTCTCATATGATAAAGTCCAAGTTTCTCAACCGGACTTTCAAAAGTATTCCAAACAATCTGACTCTGGACTAGCTTCTAATATTATCTCCACTTTTTTTTTTTTTTTTTTTTTAAATACAAACAACCAGATAGTCTGGTCTACTAATCAGAAGTCCCCAGATACACTTACCTCCTTGCCATGCTATCCATCCTCTTCTGTTCTAATCCTCAAAGCCCCATTTTTCTTTCCTTTTTTTCCCCCCTTCACTTTTGGTACTTAGGAATGAACCCAGGGGCCTTTTACCACTGAGCTACATGCCCAGCCCTTACTTCTCTTTTATTTTGAGACAGCATCCTCCTAAGTTGCTCAGAGCCTGCTAAGTTTCTGAGATTGGCCTCAAACTTATGATCCTCCTGCCTTAGCCTCCTGAGTCACGGGATCACAAGCATGTGTCACATGCCTGGCAGGTTCATCATTTTCATAATGGTCTTTTCCTGCCCACTCTACCACACATGAATCTCTACCTCAAAGAATACCTCATTGCCCACAGCCCTCAGTTGTTTATCTAGTTTCCCAGCCATATTTCATATTTCTGCTTAAGGCAAAGGATATACACTCACTGCCTTCCCAGGGATTTTGATATAAGAACTAAAAATTCTGGGGATGTGGCTCAAGTGGTAGCGCGCTCGCCTGGCATGCGTGCGGCCCGGGTTCGATCCTCAGCACCACATACAAACAAAGATGTTGTGTCCACCGAAAAATAAATAAATAAATATTAAAAAAAAAAATAAAAAATAAAAAATAAAAATTCAATCCTAATTTTCCCCTGAGCATCCTTTACTGATATTAGATGCCTATCTTGACTTCTAATCCTAGGTGGAGCTCCTTCTCTTTGATAAATAAATTGAAATGCTTTTGCATTATGCAGATATAATTATCTTCTGAAAGTCTGTGATTGCTCATTAACCTATTCTTTCCCAGTTCCAGCTCCTTTGCCAGGTACCACAGCGGACTGTCATGCTTTCCAAGCTACACGAGAATGTATGGGTAATTGCCTAGGTCCTAGTATAAACAAAACTGGTACATGCAGACACAAAGGTCAAACGTTTAAAAAGACTTGGTTTTTTAGACAACTGTACACATGGTGTGTTGTTTGCAAAGACAGGGAAAAAAAGCACATTAAAGATGCCATTTTTAATGGCTCACAATATGTGTCATATTTAAATGAAGTTAGTTTTTTTTTCAACCAGATATTCATTCTTATTATGGGGACTATGTTGTTCAAAGATACCAGCTTCCACTAGAGGGCATTTTTGGCAAAACTTTATCACTAGATATTAATTTAGTAAATAAATATTTACTGAGCACACACCTATGATATAATAAGCACTGAGGCACAGAAGCCAGTCAGAACAGGATTAGGCAACGCCACAAATCTCAATTAACTAAAATGATTGACAAATTTGATATCTTAAAAACATTAAATCTAGCCAGGAGCGGTGGCACACGCCTGTAATCCCAGCAGCTCTGGAGGTTGAGGCAGGAGGATTGCAAGGTCAAAAGCCAGCCTCAGCAATGGTGAGGCCCTAAGCAACTCAGTGAGACCCTACCTCTAAATAAAATACAAAATAGGGCTGGGGATGTGACTCAGTGGTTGAGTGCTCCTGAGTTCAATCCCCAATACAAAAAATAAATAAATAAATAAATCTAATTCAATATTTCTTTAACTCTTTTGTGATCGAAGATCTTACAGTACTTCTAGCTGTTTTTCTGCCCTTTTTTGAGGAAGGTGCCTTTGACTTAAATTCCCATTAATAAGAAATTTAGACCTATAATTAGGGAAGTAAATTTTTGTTTATTTTCATTACATATATTTCTCTATTAATTCTCAGTTAAAATAAATGATTAATAATTTGAGAATTATAATAGGTGATAAAATGTTTAAGCACTGACATGTAACCTTTCTCCAATAGCTTCCTCCATACTCTAAATAAGATTTTAGAAATGAGTCTAGTTTGAAAACTCAAAAAAGTATAAAAAATTCCATGTGAAATACCTACCCCATATTTCTCTTTGTTATGGGTCAGAATTCTCATACCTGCCACACATCACAGGTGTGAAATCTAGTTCAACAAAGGCAGAAGTGGACACAATTATCACAGTATGGATGCAAAGGAAATGTAAGAAATAGTAGCAAGATTTCATTCCATATCCTTAATGGGCCAACTGGTGAAGAGTGGGCTGACAGTCCATATGTAAGATCCTGGTTATTAACCTAAGCCCAGATTATTTAGTGTATGATTCCAAGTGCAATGAATATAACTAACCTACTGAATGAACATCACAGCTTAGCAATACAATAGCACACTGTACAGTATTCATGGTCTACCTTCCTGATTGCATGGCTTAGTGGGAGCTGCAGCTTGATGCCACTACGCAGCATCATGAAAAAGTATTGTACTTCATATTGCTAGCCCAGGAAAATATGAATATTCAAAATTTGAAGCGTGGTTTCTACGTAATATGTACTATTTTCATACCATTGTAAAGTCAAAAAATCACAAGTTGAACCATCATAAATTGAGGACCATCTGTACTTGAGACATTGTTTTTTTCTTCCTGTTTCTTAGATATGACAGTAGAAATAGGGAAATAGTGGCAAAGGAAAGAAGGAAAGTGGTGGTAATTCTTGAGGATGATGCAACATTCTAACCCCAAACCACCACTAAGTCTTCAGTGTAAGTTTTTGCCCACCATTATGGGGGCAATCCTTAGTTTAGAGAACATAGCTGACTACAGGGTTGCTGTGTCTTACATTTATTTAGTATTTTCCAAAGTAACAAAGGTGTAGTAATGCCTTTTGGACAGGTAGATGATTAGATGAAACAATGACAAATATACATTTAGCATGCAAGAAAGGCTTTAGAGAACTTAAAGGAATGCTCATGCTGTTAACATTCCTATTATAAGATGCTAAAATGCAGTCATGAAAAACAACTTGACTGCAACTTAGTTTTGCTAGGTTACTCAAGTTTGGAAAATGGAAGGCACTGGGATGTAAACACAACTGTTGCTTTAAGAAACAAAGAAAGCAAGCTAAGGAAAGGTGGGTAAAAGAAAACTAAACAGAATAGGAAGTGAGTAGGTGAGAAGGAAGTTTACAGAAGTAGACAGAGTAAGCTGGAGGGCAGCTAAGAAAGGAGACATTTCTTTTGGCTCTTAGGGAATACTAAAAGTCTTTCTTTAGAAAGCAGTACTCAAAAGTCCTGAAATAAAGATACCTTGACCAATGGACACGATGTTTGTCCTGTTAAACAGGCAAACTAACACTCCCATCCCTGATCTCTCCATTTCTGTGACTGGCTCCATGACTCTACACTTACCATGGACTGAAAAGTTCTGTCTCATCTACTTTTTTCTTTCATTCATTCATTCATTCTTGCAGTACTGGGGATTGAATCCAGGTATGCTCTACCACTGAGCTACATTCCCAGTCCTTTTTTTCAAAATATATTTTACTTATACATGAACACATTATCTTTATTTTGTTTGTTCTTATTTTATGTGGTGCTGAGGATCGAACCCAGTGCCTCACATGTACAAGGCAAGCACTCTGCCACTGAGCCACAACTCCAGCCCGCCTGCCCGCTGCAGTCCTTTTTATTATTATTATTATTATTTTAAATTCGAGATAAGTTTTACTAAATTGCCACGGCTGGCCTTGAACTTGGGATCCTCCTATCTCAGCCTGCCAAGTTGCTAGGATTACATGCATGTGCTACTATGCCCAGCTTTGCCTCATCCATTTTAAATGGAAAATAATTTCCACCCAATCTTACCCAAACACCCTCTACCAATAATAACTGCCTACAAGTAGCTTACCATCTGGAGAGGCTTACTTTTTCTTCCACCCTGTGTTTAAAGTCCAACTACTTATGACGTCCTATTTTGAGTTCATATTGCATTTATAGGTTGTTTGCTTACTTTTTACAGTCTTTTAAATATTGATATTTTTAATTTATAAATCGGTCCTCCCATTCAGAAGGTACGTTATTTCAGGGAAGCTACCATCTCCTCATATCTCCAAAGCCCACCAAAATGCTTTAAACATAAAAGCGTTAGAGGGAGTGCTAGCCACACAATGGTGGACTAGGCAGCTACAGGTCCTTCCCCAAAGGAAGTACAGAGAAGGCCGGAACCATGCCTCTTCCACTCTTTCCAGGGCCAATGGAATGCCTGATAGATATTAAATTTATTTACTAAAGAATTAGCTGAAGGTAGTGTGAGGCCCTTGAGGATAGTATGAGCAAAGACAAGAGGACAAAAGGGTGTTGAAATCCTACCTCCACCACCCTACCCCACACTGGGCTTCCTCTCTTTGGACAAAAATAAGTAGACTGTGTATTCAATATTCTATCTATCTCACCTGACACAGAGTACTGAACAGACAACCATGAGAGCTTGGAAGCCACTGAAAATAAGGAAAGCAGCACATTGACATCAGGAAGATGTCAGGGGGAGCAAGAGATCTGAAAAAAATCCTACAGCCATTAGCAGGGCTCATTAGTAAAGGTCTTCCTCTACACAAAGCCATCACACAAAGACCTGGGGAGGTACTTTAGCAAATGCCCAAATCCCAGCAAAAGATTACAAGATGTACAAGATATACAGGGAAATACAGCTTAAAGCAACTAAATAAAACTCCAGAAACAGATCCTAAAAAATGTAGATCTATGAACTGCCTGACAAAGAATAACTGTTTTAAAGATGCTCAATAAGCTAAAAGAGAATACAGATATTAAACTAAGTGAAATTAAGAAAACAATGCATAAACAAAACTAAAACTATTAAAAATATGCAAACACAAACTCTGTGGTTGAAAAACACAATCATTGAAGCTAAAATTCATCAGAAGGGTTCAACTGCAGACTTGATTAGGTAAAAGCAAAAAGGAGCAAACCTGAAGACAGGTCATTTAAAACTTCTATATTCAGAAGACCCAAGAAATTCCACCAGAAAACTTCTAGATCTAATAAATGAATTCAACAAAGTAGCAGGATATAAAATTAACATCAGCCAGGTTGGCACATGCCTATAATCCCAGCAGTTTGGGAAGCTGAGACAGGAAGATTGCCAGCCTCAGCAACTTAGTGAAACCCTAAGCAACCCAGCAAGATCCTGTCTCTAAATAACATAGAAAAGGGATGGGGATGTGGCTTAGTGGTTAAACACCCCTGGGTTCAATCCATGGAATAATAATAATAACAACAACAACAATACCCATAAATCAACTGCATTCCTATACATCAGTGATGAATCAACTGAAAGAGAAATTAGAAAAACTATCCCATTCACAATTGCCTCAAAGAAAATAAAATATTTCAGAATCAACCTAATAAGAGGTGAAAGACCTCTACAATTAAAACCAAAGAACACTAAAGAAAGAAATTGAAGACCTTAGAAGATGGAAAGATTTCTCATGCTTATGGATAGGCAGAACTAACACTGTCAAAATGGCCATAGCCCCAAAAGCATTATACAGATTTAATACAATTCCTATTAAAATCCCAATGACATTCTTCATAGAAATAGAAAAAACAGTCATGAAATTCATTTGGAAAAATAAGAGACCCAGAATAGCCAAAGCAATCCTTAGCAAGAAAAGTGAAACAGGAGGCATCACAATATCAGACCTTAAATTATACTACAGAGCTACAGTATTAAAAACAGCATGGTATTGGCACCAAAATGACATGAAGACCAATGGTACAGAATAGAAGACAAACACGGTTATCTCACACTAGACAAAGGCGCCAAAACATATATTGGAGAAAAGATAGCCTCTTCAACAAATGGTGCTGAATAACTGGAAATCCATATGTAATAAAATGAAATTAAACCCCTATCTCTCACCCTGCTCAAAACTCACTCAAAGTAGATCAAGGACTTAGGCACTAAAACAGAGACCCTGTGCTTAATAATAATTATAGTAATAATAATAATAAAATAGGCCCAAATCTCCATGATGTCAGCTTAGGAACTGAATTTCTTAATAAGACTTCTAAAGCACAAGAAGTAAAAAATCAAGAATCAATAAATGGCATTTTATCAAACTAAAAAGCTTCTTCACAGCAAAGGAAACAATCAAGAACATGAAGAGAAAGCCTACAGAATGGGAGAAAATCTTTGCCACCTGCACCTCAAAACATCAATCTCCAGGATATATAAAGAACTACATTTAACACCAAAAAAAACATATAACAAGACCTCAAAATTCATAATCTCAAGTGGAAGATAAAACATAAGCTCAGAGAATCTGGATGGAAAGACGATCTCAGGTACCAAGGCAACCACCAAAAGCCTAACTAAGAAGCCAGGCACAGTGGTACACACCTAACTGCAACTACTAGGGAGGCCAACTCAAGAGAATTTTAGGTTCAAGGCCAGCCTGGGGAACTTAGTGAGACTGTCTTAAAATGAAATTTTAAAAGGGCTAGAGATGTAGTTCAGTAGTAGAGTGCCTGCCTAGCATGTACAAGTCCTGGATTTCATTCCAGCACCACACAAACATATACACACATGCACGTGCGCACGCACACACACACAAACACACACACACACAGAAACAGGGTAAGCTACAGTTCAACTGGTATTTCTCCAAATATGCTTCCAACCAATGAGATAATACTATTACTTGAGAATTCATTTGATCCCAAGATAACTTATCCTAACCCAAAATAGTCCAGATGAATCAGTTCCCTAACCACTAATCTCCAGACCAATAATTTTACTGGCCAGGATGAGATTGCTAATTTGTTTTGTTTGGGGGAAACACTGGTTTTTTATTAAGAGTTTATATCTCTCCAACATTCTTGGTGTAAAAATGCTCTTCTCTTCTGGTAAAGGTAAGTAGATGGAGGTTTAGATTGGTGAGTGTGTGCATGCACACATATGCATCTATTTTCTTTTTCGGTACTGGGGATTGAACCCAGGGGCACTTAACCATTGAGCCATATCCCCAGTCCTTCTTTCATATTTTGTTTTGAGCCAGGCAGGGTCTCACTAAATTGCTTAGGGCCTTGCTAAGTTGCTGAGGCTGGCTTTGGATTTGCAATCCTCCTGCCTCAGCCTTCCAAGTCGCTGGGATTACCGGTGTGCACCACTTCACCTGGCTACATAAGTGCATCTTTTGAAGATCCATGAAATCAAAAACATCAGGAAGCCACTGCTTCAGATCAAGTCCTCTTAAAACAAAGCCTTGGAGAGCCCTTTTACCTTATGGTTCTATGATTTTAAACATTAGAATTCTCTGGAGAAGAGCTTCTCATGATAACTTCTGGCATTGGTCTTAGGCTCTTCTGCTTAAGTTTTCTTTCTTTTTTTTTTTATTTTTTTATAGTTGCAGGTGGACAACATGTCTTTATTTTATTTGTTTATTTTTATGTTGTGTTAAGGATCGAACCCAGTATCTCACAAAAGGTAGGCAAGTGCTCTGCCACTGAGTTACATTCCTAGCCCCTTAAGTTTTCTTTTATATATTCCATTCCCTCATTAAAAGTACTTTTTAAAAATATCTATAACTTTTTTATATATACCTTTATTTCACTTATTTATTATGTGGTGCTGAGGCTCAAACCCAGGGTCTCGCACATATGAGGTGAGCTCTCTACCACTGAGCCACAACCACAGCCCTAAAAGTACTTTTATTTATCATTTTCTGCTCTCTACAACTCAGTAAAATGTTAAGGCAGCAATTTTAAATCTCCCATTTACAAATAAACTGAGAAGCAGTTAAAAAGTCAAGCCAAGCTGCCTGGGTTGGAATTTCAGCTCTTTCTTTATAGTTGTGACTGCAAAAGAGCTCTCTGGACCAATTTCCTCATCCATAAAACATAAACAAACACATTTCTACTATGCAGGTTTGTTGTAAGCATTAAATTAGTTAAGAAATAACAAAATGTTTAAAGTAATACCTGAAACACAGAGTTGAAGAAATGACAGTTACTACACAGTGATCATGACACTTCCTCCAAATAACAAGATGACACTGCTAACAAAGTTGCAAAGCTTGCTCCCTGCTGAGATTCTTCCAGCAGAGCCCCCACAGACTCCTTTCCCACTGGCTGAGTGCTATAGAGGTAACTACAGATCTTTCTGGGCAAATGATTGTTCTAGGCTATTATTAGTTACCTCTTCAAATAAAATCCAACCTCTTAAGAAGCTCCTACAACCTGCCCTGCCATTTAAATGTTATAGGTTTGTTTGTGATTTAAAATTACCTTCTTTCAGAACCCTTGTTGGCCTGCACAACTGAAAACTTGACACCTTTAAGGCTTTAAGAACTTGTAATATTAATAAGTTCTGACACTTCAGCAGCCTTTCTCTCAAGCATGCATTCTGAACTTCTCTGCTTTGCATTCCCAAGTAGCTTCTGGGTGGTAAGTTGAACAGAGATAAATCAAGCAGAATATGCCAAAGAAACACTTTGAAGACACACTATGGTACAGCTTCAAATGATGTAGCACCACTAGGGACCCAGAGAATCATGGTGGCGGATACTGAGGGTTCCTTGATGAGCACCTGGAGTATTTCTTTCTGAAGAGGGGATGGCAGCTTCTAACTGTGCCAAGCTCAGTATATGGAGTCTGCAGCTAAAATCACAGACCAGGGTGTGAAGCTGGTGAGGATCTGCAATTGCCGGTCAGTGACTATCATCTTCAACTACAAAGAATCAGGTGGCTCTCTGCTCTGCATTCTTTAGCTCCTTATTTATCTTTGTGCTAAAGTGACGGTTGGCCTGAAGTCATATTAACTCATCTGCCCAGGAAAAAAAAAAAAAATGGAAAGAACAATCCACATAGGGAAAACACACAAAGAGCTTAATAAAATTTGTACTGAGCCATCTGACTTGTAATCTCCTTTCAGTGCTCTTTGTCCCTCACTATAGAAAGGTCTCTTACAATCTAAGAGTTAGAAAGGTAAGTTCATGAAGTCTGACAGCAGGAGTTTTGTTTTGCTTTTCCCGCTGAGTATCCACTCCTCCTGCACAGGGCCTGCGGTTCAGGAGAAGCTGGCCTTGGAAATAGCACAGGGGTGGGTCCTGAAAAATATCAACCAGTCTCTGCAGGATTCTGCCTAGCAATGATCACTGGGTCAACAGAGTACATAATGTGGCCTAGGCTTGCCAATCCGACAGAAGGTAAGAACACACTGTGAGGGAAAGTTGTCATTTCAGTGATGGTATCAATTGGTTGTCTTGTTCACACGAGTTAAGATTATTCTGGTTCTTTATAGGCTGAATAATTTTGTATCCTGAGTATTTTAAATATGACAAGACTGAGCATGTTTAAATCCCCCAAAGAATGTTAATTTTTTTATTTATTAAGCAATCAACCTGATTGGATTCAGGTCACAGTTCCAACCAACCTTCTGTGGGTATAATTTAAATATCAGTTCCACATTCAAACTTTGCAGAGCTGTTCCGATCTGTCTGGCATGAGCACTACCCAGTGGCCAGCCTAGGACCTGGGTTGTGACCTAACTCACATTTCAGTTCTCAAAGACTTAGGATCGGATTCATACATGTGCTGTTTAGGGATGAGCCCAAGATCATCAACAACTTTATGGGTCTCTTTTCCAAGGTTCTCATTCCATTTTCTCCCAAGTGTTCCGCTTCCCTAGGGCTCTCATTTCCTGTCAGTCTAAAGGCTGGGGCTTTAGACTACAATATATTACAGGGGTAAGTGATAGGAGGACAGAAAAAGAAAAAAAAAAAAGTGGTAGGCGTTTGCAGCACCCTTTTAGGACTCCAGCCTTTCTGCCATCACTGCCGACACCATCAGCGGATCACACTGGGACCGGGACAGAGGAGTGGAGAAAACTGTTCAGAGTGGAAGTTTCTCCTATTTCTTCCTGATCATTGGAAGTCTCCTTTCCCACCCAAGTCAGAGCTAGGGGGATTATCCTGGAGCTGTGTCATGCCTTGCACTGACTTTGAGGTCTGGCTCCCTTGATTCCAGGCCAGAGGTGCTAAGAATAAAAGGAGAAATTCCTGACTAGATTGGTGGTACTTTAAGTCCTGGCCTTCTCTAATCTACCTGCTATTATTTACTTTTCAGAGTCCTCAAATTGCTGCTCTCTGCATTCCATCCAGATATTGAGCTGTATTCAGGAGGAGAGGCTAGGCAAAATGTATTTTTTTCTGTCTTACCCAGAACTGGAATCCTCCAGGAGCAAATATTTTTAAATTAAAAATGTATTATTTTGTTTTATAAAATAGGAGAAAATCTATCCTGTGGTTCTTTTTTTTTTTTTTTTTTACAAATAGGGACTAAGCCAGGGGCGATCTACCATGAGCCATATCCCAATCCTTTTTATTTTTTATTTTAAGACAAGGTGTTGCTCAATTGCTGAGGCTGCCCTCAATTTTACAATCCTCCTGCCTCAGCCTCCTGAAATGCTGTGATTATAGGCATGTGCCACTGTGCCTGGCTCCCCTGGAATTTCTTTTAGGATGAGGTTCAAGTAGGCTTTTAAGTTAAAAAGCAAAGTAATTTGGCTTACAGGAAAATGTTAATTCTTCAGATATTACTAGAATGTGGCAAAAATCGTGAAAGTGGAACAGAAGTCTGAGAAATACTATTTTAAAGGGCAAAATTTTTCTTTCCTTTTTGGCTTTTTTTCTCTTATGGTACTAGATAGAACTCAGGGGTGCTCTACCACTGAGCCACATCCCCAGATCTTTTAATTTCTTTTTATTTTGAGACAGGGTCTCACTAAGTTGCCTAGGCTAGCCTCAAACTTGTGATGCTCCTGCCCCAGCTTCCCAAGTACCTGGGATTACAGGAATACACCACCACATCCAGCCAAATCCATTTCATTTTTAAAGCTATTTATCCATAGTTTTATTTTATATTATTTAATATAAAATAATATTAATAAACAAATAATATTAATATATTATTAATATAAAATAATATTAAAATAAATAATATTAATATATTATTTTTAATTATAAATTTGACATAAATTCCATATGAACCTGTTTATATTATTTGCTTTCTGATAAGTGTCATTGTTCTTCCCTGGTTAATATAATCTACAAAACACTGCTAAAAAGAATAGAGAAGGTCATTCAGGGACCTATAAACACAAGTTTTCCTCAAGAGGATAAGTCTGAGGGGCTTAGGAGAGACAGAAGTGGGCTAGAGGTGCAGCTTAGTGATGAAGTGTGTGCTTAACATTTGCAAGGCCCTGGGTTCACTCTTCTGCAAGAAAGGTAGGAAAGAAGGAGGGAGAGGAGGGAAGACAGAGGTGGAAGGGAGTATCGCACACACCTGAGGCAGTAAATGAAAAGGCTGTGGAGTCAGAGGCATCCTCCTTTAGAAGTCTGCTCAACTTAGCCTAGAGTCCAAGGAATTCCTTCTTGGTCTTTCCATAGCCTTCTTCACACCCAACATATGGCATGTCAAACTAAAATCCCTGGCTTCTTTTGTCCACATGATTCTACTTCGAAGTCCTCTGAGACCTTGGAATAATGATTATGTCATTGTCATCTTTATAACCCAGGCATCATAGGGAGACCTATGAGACTCCAATGAATGGATGAATCTCCCAAAACCATGTTCAGTGCAGACACAGAGTCATAATGACTTCTCTTTCAGTAGAAGCAGCTGCTGTACTCTTCAGCTACGTTATGTCAACCAGGAATTTAGCACCATCTTAAAAACTGAGGATGAGGACAAAATGCAAATACTGTGTGTATGTAATGACACGAGATGTGTGTTAGGGAGCAGTTTTCAGTATCCTAAGGGCTTCATCTAGCCTAGCACTGTTGGCCCATCACTCAGGCATCCTCCTGGTTACTGTATACTCAAGTCTGTCCCCAAACCCAAGGAAAATCCATTTTGTGGTGAGAGACTTTCCACTTCATAATGGATGTAATCAATATTACCTCTCCCCAAAGTTGTAATAAAAGAGAGATTTCCATGATAATTGGATCTAAGCTTGCCTGCTCCAGCTGCTTAATTTTCACCCATGAAGCCATAGTGTTAGAGACTCCTCTCTACAACCTCCCACATTCCATCAGGAACCAAATCCTATTGACTCTTCTTTATGAACCCTGGCTTTATTTCTATTGAATCTTTAGAAGGCCCAAGAAGGCCCTACTTGTTCAGACCCCCTTATCTCTGTGTCCTCAGCACTCATCATCATCCCCCTCCCTGACCCCCTGTCAGCCACACTGGCCACCTCACTGTTCCTGCAATACCCTGGCACTCTGGTGACCTGTGCAGTTCTGCTTCTTGTACCCAAACACCCATCCCCTCGCTCCCTCACTTCATTCAAATGTGTCCTCAGATGTTGTCTTCTCAGTCAAGTCTTCCCAGGCCACCCTAGGTAAAAACTGCTCCCACTCAACACATCTGTTAGTTAAGCCCCATCCTGATTTGTTTTCCTTCCTAGCAATTACCACTAAACATAGTATACACGTCCTGAACTACTGTCCTTCCACTAGTCTAGAAGCTCTGTAAGGGCAAGGAGTTCTCTCTGTTTTGCTTATAGCTATAGGCCAAACACCTGGAACAGCATCTAGTTGAAGACAGCCTTAGTAATTATTTTCTAAAAGAATGAACAAAGCACCAGATGCAGTGGTGCATGCCTGTAATCCCAGCAGCTTGGGAGGCTGAGGTAGGAAGATCATGAGTTCAAAGCCAGCATTTGCAAAAGCGAGGCGCTAAACAATTCAGTGAGACCCTGTTTCTAAATACAATACAAAATAGGGCTGGGGATGTGGCTCAGTGGCCAAGTGCCCTTGAGTTCTATCCCCAGTACCAAAAAGAAAGAAGAAAGAAGAAGGAGTAGGAAGGAGTAGGAAGGAGGAGGAAGGAAAAGGAAGGGGGGGGAGGAGGAGGAGGAGGAGGAGGAGNCTTACAAAAAACAAACAAACAAACAAACAAACCCTGCAGTTTGTTTTTGTTGAAGAAAGTACTTTTATTGACAACCTCAGCAGGAAAGCATGGTTGTCAGGAGAATAGGTTCTGAAATCAGACAGTCTAAGCTGCATCTAAACTCTGGTATCTAACAGCTGTATCACCTTGGACAATGTGCTTAGGTTTTCCTGAGCCTCAATATCCCTATCTGTAAAATGGGGATAATAAATCTAACTTATAGGGTTGTTATCAATATTAAATAAGATGGTCTAGTTGAAATGTTTGGTGCATAATTAATAATCAGCAAAAGGTTCTTAGGAATTGCCAAGTGCCAAATCCACAAATCAGTGTGGTGTTTTCCTCAAGTTTTTAATCTATCCCTCTCTTACCTCTCCATATATTTATTTAATATTAGTTACTCAGTAAAACTCATGATGTGTGTCCAAATTGTCTTATATCACATCAGCAAACAATTACTCAGGGGAAAAAAAGACCCAAGATAAAACTAGAAAACCACTATAAGCATAGGATTAGCAGCCAAGTGTAAATCAGTCACAATTACAGGGACATGATCAGGAACAGCAATTTGGGGAGCAATGAAAATTGCCTATCCTTCAAAGTGAAACCCAGGAAAAGTGGCCCACAGACATTAAAAGGAGTTTGGTTCTGGCAAATGGAGTCACTTCAAAACCAAAATCCTGAAAAATTCTACAGGGAAGCTTAAAGAAAAAAGTTTTGCATCACACCTTTTGGTACTATTGACCAAAACAATGCTTCAGTGGATTTGCAATGGCAAATATATTTTCTAGGCATGTATGAATTCTAATTGATGAACCTAGCTAGCATGAGAGCTGAGATGAAGACATGTAAGGCCACCCTGGATCTGTGAGGAAAAAGGCTGGGACCCATTAGCAGCCGCGAGTGTGGATAGGTAGGGGCATGGGAAGCATTGGTCCCAGGGTTCTGTGATTGCCACTCCTCGTCTACTCATCACTAGCCTAGGGACACTTTCAGTTTTAGTGATGTTTCAGGTAAAACAAAAGAAAATACATATTCTAAACTCTTGTTAGGTTTTAGTAATTCATTCTTTAAGTTTCACACATATTTATCCTTTCAATCTGTGTTCCACTGTAATTCAGAATTAATTCAATTCAGAAAGCATGTACGCATATTTACAAGTATGACCTGTACAAATGGGGCAAAGCAGGAATAAAAGATGATTGATCCAAAGGGGAAAAAAAACAAATTGGTAAACCAAGGGAGAGAAGACTCACATGGAAAAGGATAAAGACTGAAATGACTGAGAAGAACCTGTTAGATATAGAAGACAGAAAACAGAGTTAAACTCAGATTTACAGGTATTTTAAGAGAAAAAACTGGAATAATTGGAGAGAAGTAATAGTAAAAACAAACAATTAAACACCCTGAAAACCAAAAACCTCAGCAGGAAAACATATCAAAAGTGAAAGAAAAGTATATTTTTTTCTTTTGAAAATTATTAACTTTAGTATTGGCTAGTGCAAAATCCTGATATTCTTTTTATTTTTAAATAAGTGAGCTAGTCCTTTGACAGAAAATGCCTCACTAAATGAATCAGTCAAGGTATAATTATTAAAACATTTGAGCAAGTATGAATCTCCATAGATAAATAACTACTTATAAAAAGAATTTGCAGCAAATGTCAAAAACTAAAAAAGAAGAAAGAGGAGGAGGGAGGAGGGAGGAGAAGGAGGAGGAGGAGGAGGAGGAGGAGGAGGAGGAAGAATGAACAAAGCTCCCTCCCTCTCCATTGCTTCTAATGTAATTTTGGTTCCCATCAGCCCACATCACTGCGATAGCCTTTTAACAGGTCTTCTGCATTCAGCCTCAAACCAAATGTGTCATTCTCACTGCCTAGAGGATAAAGTCCAATTGCTGCATAATAGTTCATCAAGTCTTTCACGTCCCATCCTACGTACCTCTTAGCCCGACCCTTTTTCCTTACACCATGACAAGGCTCCAGCTGTTAATTTTAGTCCCCCTATGGAATTACCCTCTTTTGCTTCTGGGCATTCCCAGAAAAGCTGCTTCCTCCGAAGGAATGCTTTCACCGTCCCTCTGACCTCTCACTCCTTCTTGTCCTGACTCTTACTTACCCTTCCCATCTTAGTTGCTGCCACGGCAGTTAAGTGACTTTTCATGGCTTAATGATCCTTCTTTTGATGTACTGTCAGGTCAGCACCAGCCTATCCCAACACCATTCACCTCACTTCATCTCATTACATTGGCACTGTATCATCTCACATCATCACAAGAAAAACGAGTATAAAACGTCAGGCATGGTGGCACACACCTGTAATCCCAGCAGCTCAGGAGGTGGAGGCAGGATGATCGTGAGTTTAAAGCCAGCATCAGCAATTTAGCAAGGCGCTACACAACTAACTCAGTGAGACCCTGTCTCTAAATAAAATACAGAAATAGGGCTGGGGATGTGGCTCAGTGGTGGAGTGACCCTGAGTTCAATCCCTGGTACTCCACCCCCCAAAAAAAAGAATGAGTATAATACAATAAGGTATTTTGAGAGAAAACATATTCACATAATTTTTATTACAAGATACTGTTAAAATTGTTTGATTTTATTATTATCTACTATGCCTAATTTATAAATTAAATTTTATCATAGTTATGTATATACTCCCTAAACAATAGTTACTATTTACATAGCATTTATGTTGTATTAGGTATTACACGTAATTTAGAGATGGTTTATCAGATATGGAGGATGTTTATAGGTTATGTGCAAATACCACATCATATTATATAAAAAAGTTGCTCATTCTTGGATTTTGGTGTCTGCATGGAGGTCCTGGAACCACCCTGAGGATACCTAGGAACAATTCTATATACAAGGTTCAGTTCAGCACTAGCCATGGTTTCAGGCATCCACTAAGGGAGGTCCCTACAGATAAGAGGGGTACACACGTATTTATTGTGTGGAACAAAATGAGTTAATAACTTTCTACTATAGTCTCTTCTTCCTCAAATTACAAATATGTCTAAAATTCCTTTATATACCCTCAAAAGGGGAAAAAAAGGTACTCATAAAAACTGAGAAAGCAGGAAGAAGGAATGGAAAGAGGTTAGATAAGGAGCACCAAAATACAGCGAGATAGGAGTTCTAGTGTTCCCCAGCACAAGTTAACTACAGCCTACAGCAATCTGTGATGTATTTCAAAATAACTAGAAGAGTCTGAAGGTATTCAATACGCAAAAATGATTAATGTTTGAGGAGATGGAAATGCTAATTATCCTGATATGTTCATTACACATTACATGTATGTATTGAATTATTAAACTGTACCCTATAAATATGAACAAATATAATGTGTCAATTTAAAAAATTAAGAAAACACAAGTACTTAGAAACTGAGGTTTGAAAACAAGATAATCTTTCTGACCAGATGGAACTTTAAACCATGATGAGGGTCCAAGAATAAACAAGAACACCAATAAAAAATAATGGCATGGCAGGGCTGGGGTTGTGGCTCAGTGGTAGAGCACCTGCCTAGCATGTGCTAGACAATGGATTCGATTCTCAGCACCACATATAAATAAATAAATAAAATAAAGGTCTATCAACAACTAAAACATATATATATTAAAAAAACTTCATTAAAAAAATAATGCATGAGCTGGGGTTGTGGCTCAGTAGTAGAGCAATTGCATAGCATGTGTGAGGCACTGGAGTCAATCCTCAGCACTGCATACAAATAAAATGATAAAACAAAGGTCCATCAACAACTAAAAAAAAAAATTTAAATAATGGCAGATAATTTTAAAAATTAGAAAGTGCTTAAAATAATTTGTACCTAAATGTATGCCATAGAATATTCAACCGACCACAGCCACAAGCTAATAGTTTCACTTATCAGTGGAACTAGATAATTACCATCAATGGTTACTTTATGTCCAATAGAGAAAAAGAAAAAGGTAGAGTCCTTATTTACCTCTGGATGGAAATGTACTCCACGTTTACTTCACAAAAGAAAGAATGGACTCGAATACAATTAGTTTCTAGATCTAACTACCAATTTACAGATAATACAGTAAAAGACAAAATAAATTTTAATTGACACCATTTGGAATACAATCACCAATATTTAGACTGAAGGAAACTATCAGAACAAATGACTCAATTGCCTTAATAAATAATTTGCAGGAGAAAAAGAGGAACAATCAACTAATTGCAACATTTGAACTTTACTTCTATCTTGATTCAAATAAGCAACTACATTTAAAAATTAGATAATGGGGGGGGAACTTGTACATTGACTACTAGATATTCAATGACATTAAAGAATGACTGTCAATTTTTATATACTTAATGATAACTGCTTTATTTAAAGAACTCATCTTCAGAGGCACATCATGAAATTCTAAGAATAAATTAAATAAATATCTACAATTTGCTTCAAAATAATCTAAGAGTAGAGTAAGGCAGAGAGAGCATAAAGTCCAAAATTTTCCCTAATAAAATGTTTTTTTAATTATGGGAAACAGTGTTTATTATAGATAAAAGACAACTGGAATTCTTTTTCCTGCTGATTTTTATATACTTTAAAAAACCTAATATGCAAATACAGAATATATAAAAATTCCAAGAGTAAAATTCTCCCTCTGCTTTCCATCCCCAATAGCCTCTGTAGAAGGAGTACTGCTGAAGAGATCTCTGGAACACACTTCCAGGAATCTTTTATGCATTTGAAAACATAATATTTAACTGGGAGTGATGGTGCACGCCTCTAATCCCAGCAACTCAGGAGGCTGAGGCAGGAGACCCTGTCTCCAAATTTTAAAAAAGGTGGGAGGTCAGTGCTGGGATGTTACTTAAGGATTATACAACCCTAGATTCAATGCCTAGTACTAAATAATAATAATAAGGTTTAATAATTGGATCCTACCATACATGTTATTCTGCATCTTTCTTATGGAACAATGTATGGTGGTCATGTGTTCCATATGCCTGGCTTTCTCTCATTCTTTAAAAAAAAAAAAAAAAACAAAACTATACCATGAGTCAGGCACAGTGGCACATACCTATAGTCCCAGTTACTCACAGGCCAAAGAAGGAGGCCTTGAGCCCAAGAGTTTGAGAGCAGCCTGGGCAACACAGCCAAACCTCTGTCTCAAATTAAATTAAAGAAATGAAAGACAGGGCTGGGGATGTGGCTCAAGCGGTAGCGCGCTTGCCTGGCATGTGTGCTGCCCGGGTGCGATCCTCAGCACCACATACAAACAAAGATGTTGTGTCCTCCGAAAACTAAAAAATAAATATTAAAATTCTCTCTCTCTCTCTCTCTTAAAAAAAAAAAAAAGAAATGGAAGACTGTACCATATTGTATGATAGGTATTGCACAATTCATTTATCTCACTATAAGAGGAGAATAATGCTGTTTTTGATGTTTCATTATTACAAATCATACATATAGAAATTGTTGGGCACATATCATGGCACACTTATGCAAGTATGTTTGTGAAGTAATTTACAAAAGATGAATTGGTGTGTTAAGGGATATATGCATTTAAATTTGGGATAGATCAAACTGCCCTCCAAAAAGGTTACATTTAATATATACTCCCCCCTTCATATCTGGCACCACTAGTATTTAATGTTTACCTATTACTGGGGATGATATATTTTTTAAAAAGTTTCAATATGACATTTGGAAAATTATATATGCATTATATATTATGTTCATTTGTATGCTGTTAATTATGGTTTTCTTTCTTTTTATGTGAACTCTCAATTCATGTCTTTTCTATTAGGTTCTTGGTCTTGTAAAATACTTGATGTTCTAATTAAATCAGAATACTTGCTTTCAAGGGTTGGGGGAGACAAAGGCACTTAAGTCACAGATCTAAAAATACTAAATATCAACTTTAGCCTGGTGAAGTGGCACATGCCTGTAATCTCAGCAACTGGGGAGGCTGAGGCAGAAGGATCTCAAGTTCAAGGCCAGCCTCAGCAACTTAGGAGGCCCTAAGCAACTTAGCAAGACCCTGTTGCAAAATAAAAAATAAAAAGGCCTGGGGGTGTAGTTCAGTGGTTGAGCATCCCTGGGTTCAATCCCCAGTACCAAAAATATAAAACAAAAAAATCATAGAAGAGCTGTAGTAAAAGTAGCTTAGTGGTAGAGCCCTTGCCTAGCTAGGTCAAGGAAGAAAGAAATAAAGGAAGGAAGGGTGGGAGAGAGGGAGGAAGAAAGGAAGGAAGGAGGAAAGAAAGGAAAAGTTTTTTGTTTTTTTTTTGTTTTTAGAGAGAGAGAATTTTAATATTTATTTATTTTTTTTAGTTTTCGGCGGACACAACATCTTTGTTTGTATGTGGTGCTGAGGATCGAATCCGGGCCGCACGCATGCCAGGCGAGCGCGCTACTGCTTGAGCCACATCCCCGGCCCAGGAAAAGAAAAGTTTTAAAGTAAGAGTTCACATTAGGGGATGGGGTTGTAGAGTACTTGCCCAGCATGTGTAAGGCACTGGATTTGATTCTCAGCACCACATATAAATAAATAAAATAAAGGTCCATTAACAACTAAAAAATATTTAAAAAAAAAAAGAGTACATACTATAAACCAGGAAACACTGTGACTTAATGAATTTGACTTTCTGTAACAGTATATGATATAATCACTGGACATTTAGATAAATGTCAAAAAAACAAGTAATAAAATACAGAAGACATGTCAGATGTTTATAACACATAACAGTCTTTAAATTTACTAATTTTCCCTTAGTTCAGCAACTCTTCCTACCTTTTACCTAGTCCTTGGTACGGCACTTCTATTCATCTGACTTGAAAACTTGTCATTCTCTTTAACTCCTGTTCATGTCACAATCAAATCAGCTACCAAACCCTACTTATTTGTTTTTAAAAATGAAAGGTTCATGGGCTGGGGTTGTAGCTCAGTAGTAGAGCACTTGCCTAGCATATGTGAAGCACTGAGCTTGATTTTCAGTACAGCATAAAAATAAATAAATAGGGCTGGGGTTGTAGCTCAGTGGTAGAGCGCTCGCCTAGCATGTTCGAGGCCCTGGGTTCGATCTCAGCACCACATAAAAATAAATAAATAAAGGTATTGTGTCCAACTATGACTAAAAAACAAATATTAAATAGATAAACAAATAAATAAAAATAAAGGCATTGTGTCCATCTGTAACTTAACAAAAAAGAAAAGAAAGGTTCAGACCCTTGTCTAGATTCTTTGCTCATTCAAAAGAATGGATTTAATTGTTCCCCTTCCCAACTTCTTGAAGCTATTCACCCCACCCCATTTCCAGTGCCATTCTCTACTGTCAAATTCAAGACCAAAACTCTACACAGTTGCATTACTATTGCTTAAACCGTTAGGTGATCGTGATGCCTCCCATCTCTCTGAATCTCCTATGATAAATATTAAATGTTGTTTAGAAACTTATCTCAAACCTGGCATTAGTTGTGTGACTTTAAGTTTGTAACTTAACTTTTCTGAACTTGTTCCCATATTCATTAAAATGGAGTATAATTATCTAAGTGTGGTGGCATATGCCTGTAATGCCACCTACTTGAGAGGCTGAGGCAGGAGGATCACAAGTTTGAGGTCAGTTTGGGCAATTTAATGAGACCCTGCCTCAAAATAAAAAATAAATAAAGATAAAGATGTAGGTAAGGTAGAGTGCTTGCCTAGCATGTATAAAGCCCTGGATTCAATCTCAGTACAACAACAACAACAAAAATTTAAAAATAAAAGAATATGTGCTGGGGTTGTAGCTCAGTGGTACAGAGCTTGCCTAGCAATGCATGAGGCATTGAGTTCAATTCTCACCATCACATATAAATGAATAAATTAAAAATAAAGATCCACCAGCAACTAAAAAACTTTTTAAATTAAAAAAATAAAAGAATATAATTATCTACAGAGTTGGTATGATGATTATATAAAATAATTTATGTGCTAATGCCTA
Source organism: Marmota marmota marmota (assembly GCF_001458135.2). Lineage (NCBI taxonomy): Eukaryota > Metazoa > Chordata > Mammalia > Rodentia > Sciuridae > Marmota > Marmota marmota. Next base: position 9,606,229 of record NW_025999982.1, read on the forward strand.
ACTCAAAAAATTAGGTGATTAACACTAATATGAATAAATTTTCTAAACCTCAATAGAATCTAAAGGGATTTTGTGGGGTTTTGTTTTATGTTGAGCTAGGGTCTCACTGAATGCCCAGGCTGGTCTAACTCTTAGACTCAAGTCTCCTGAGTAGCATGTGCCATTGTACCTAGCTTGAAGAGATTTTTAAATTAAATAAATTAAATAAAAAACCAACTAACATTGGGCTGGGGGTGTGGCTCAGTGGTAGAACATGTGAGGCACTGGGTTCTGTTCTCAGCCCCACATAAAAATAAAGGTATTGGGCTGGGGTTGTGACTCAGTGGCAGAGTGCTTGCCTCAAATATGTGAGGCACTGGGTTCAATCCTTAGCACCACATAAAAATAAAATAAAATCAAGGTATGATGTCCATCCACAACTACAAAAAATAAAAATAAAGGTATTGTGTCTATCTACAACTAAAAACATTTTTTTTAAAAACCAACTAAGACGAGCTGGGGATGTGGCTCAAGCGGTAGCGCGCTCGCCTGGCATGCATGCGGCCCAGGTTCGATCCTCAGCACCACATACAAACAAAGATGTTGTGTCCGCCGAAAACTAAAAAAAATAAATATTAAAAAAAAAAAAAGACAATTCCAGTAGTTTGTATAAACTTAATATGTTAAACCTTGGGCCCCCAGTAAAACACAGCAGAATGAATATACATGTTTACCTCTTCGCCCTCTTAATACCCTATTAAAATCACAATAAAGGAACAAAAAGGGGAGATAAATTCTTAAAACAGAAAGAATAGAAGATGAAATAACAGAAGATGAAGGGTTCCATGAAAATATTGAAAGTGGAAAGTGAATGGAGGAATGGAAACTAAAAAGACCAGAACATGCCAAATCTTAAATGCCGTCTATAGGACAATGAAATATGCAAGGACCATGCTGGTTACAACCTCACGAACCTGGAAAGGCTCAGGAACTAGAAGCTCCATCTACCTCTGAAAGCAAGGAAAGGCATACCCCTCCCCCTCAAAAAAAGAGTCTGGTTGAACACTTTGATAAGGATTCTTCAATTTCCCCTTCCCCAGTCATGAACATGACCACACCTCTCACTTGGACAGAAGATGTATTTTATCTGAACCTTGGCCATTCTGGTCTTTGGTACACCAGGCACAATTAAGAACAGGGCACCTGGCAGACAGCAATACTGAATGTACAACAGCCATTTTATCTTTCTAAGTAACAAGATCAATGAATGAAAGAACAAAAAATGCCCAATTAAAAAAAAAAAAAAGAGCTTCTATTAAAGTGTATTTTAAGATTAAAATAATCGTTAGAGAAAATTTTTGGACATTCACATTTTGAATGTCAGTTTTCTTTTCTATTAACATTCTAAGGACATTACCAATTGTTTGCGCTTAGAAATAGCTGAAGTGAGTGAGTGACAAGACACACATAAGATAGACATCGAGCCGCTGGGTGGGAGTCTATGAGAGTCTATTCCTTAACCTTCAAGGCACTATTAGGTGACTCGGTTTAATGAGCCAAGTAATCTCTATATAAAAGTCTCTTAAACAAATTACAGGATCTTAGAAGCAACTCATCAGGCAAAGAAAATCTCATACATAAAAGAACATTTTTTCTTCAAATAACTTTTTTAAAAAATTAAATCAAAAATCAAGGGCTACGGATGTGGCTCAGTGGTAGAGTGTTTGCCCTGCACATGCAAGGCCCCAATCCTCAGGACTATAAAAATAAACAAACAAAAAATAAATAAATAGAAAACCAACTATTATTTATCTGTACGAGGGGTTGGATCCCAGGGCACTTTACCACTGAGTTACATCACCAGCACTTTTTATTTTTTTTATTTTGAGACAGGGCCTCACTAAGTTGTTGAGGTTGGCCTTGAACTTGCAATCCTGCCTCAGCCTCCTGAGTCACTGTGCCTCACTGGACAAAAGTGGCACTAACTTTGATAACAAGAGTAAATCAACCATAACAAGAATGACTGAATACACCCATCTTTATAGCTGTACTTGGGGTTCCATCTATTATAAAAAATCCTAAATCATTTAGTGCCTTTTTAAAAATAATCAAAAATATCAAGTCATACTGAGAAAGACGAGTCAGCACTGAAGATCCACAGTGTCTATGAATCCTGAGATTCCCCTGTAGGAGAAGCTACTCTAAGTCAACAGACAAAAGGGTTGGAATGGAAGCTAGTATGCAAGCTCCAGGTGGGTAGAGAAATTTTTTTTTGCTTTTATTTTCTTTACTGCCTTGTTTCCAATTCCTACAAGACAGAACATAGTAAATGTTCAATTAATACTGCAAGATAAATGGCTGTCCAGAAAGGTCCTTTCCAGAGTTGGCAGCAAACCATACAAAGAATATTCCAGCTTTGGCACCTCTCAGTCGGAGAGGGCACTATGACTCTCTGGCCTGCACTGAGGTCTTTGCAATGTTCTGATGCAGATACAAACCACAGTGCTTCTCAATGAAGAAGAGTGGCCTAAACTTTTTTGCAAATCTTTTTTACTGTCTAAAATTAATTAAGAAAGACTGCTGGATTCTCCTCTGCTTCTGCATCTATTGAGTTTCATTTTAGATAGCCTTTGGAAAACTCCTTGCAAACTCCTGTGTGAATGAAGGGAAGAAAAGCAAATAATGTTTTAATGAAAAATGGTTTTGACCTTATCAGACCCTGAAAGAACTGCCTTAGTCCTTGAATTAAGAAGTTAAGAGCCATAACTTTGATCAACATTCAGAAATTTTCAAACAAGGGAAGGGGATTAAAAAAAAAAACAGACGAAAACATCACTCACTACATGAAGCCACACTTATAAGAAGGCCAGGACATTTTAGCAGTGGTACTTGTCACTTTAAATATCACTTATTCTTTGTACATTAACAATAATTTCATCAGGAAGTGAATTTTGCTATTTGAAGAGGGGGGAAAAAAAAAAAAAGCCAATGCTTCAGCCTGACAAGACAGACCCCAGCACAAGAGCTACATATTATAACTCCTTCCAGTGGTGTATAAATGTCAATTGTTAAGGTACATTTACCTTTTAGACCATCACTTAAAAGTGACATTCTAATTATAAGACCCATAAGTCACCTTTCTCCAGGCTTTTCTCTGGCACCACTTCCTGCTGTCATTCAAATATTATTTAACAGGACAAAAGAGCAATTTCCCATTACCAATCAGTTCCAAACTGCTCCACAGTTCAGTCTTTCAGTCTGCGTGTTTCTATGAATAGCAGCTAAATGGTAATCCACAAATCAACGCCCAAATCCCCTCTAAACAGATGTTCTTCAGCTAGTTCAGGTGATTTCCATTTACTACAAACAACTCATCCTGCAGCAAAATAGCTGTATTCAAATAAGGTCAAGAAAAATAATTATTCAATAAATGTTCATAAATAACTGCTTCATGCTGTCATTTTCCCTGTATCTAAGAAGATAACACGCTTTCAAAAGTTCTTCCCCAGGGCTGGGCTGGGCTGGGGTTCAGGGGTAGAGCACTTGCCTAGTATGTGTGAGGCACTGGGTTCGATTTTCAGTACCACATATAAATAAATAAATAAAGTTCCAACAACTAACAAAATATTAAAAAAAAAAAAAAAAAAAAAGTTCTTCCCACAGGCAGGCAAAAACAAATTAGATCTTTTAAAAAATTACTTATGGTGGCTTTTTCAGGAGATATTTGGCCTTCATGTCTTATTAAACTCACACCCTTTAGCAAACTTTATTAACTAGGCCAGTACTCTCTTGATCAACAGCACAGGCCTTGGTGGGAATCCTAAGCCGCCACTTAGATTGCAACTCTGGGAAAATTACTTATTCCGCACCTCACTTTTCTCAGATTTACTTTTTAAATTTATTATTGTTGTTGTTGTTACTATTTGGTACTGGAGATTGAGCCCATCCCTTTTCATTTTTTTAAATTTTGAGACTGGGTCTCATTAAATTGCTGAGGTTGGCCTCATACTTGTGATCCTCCTGTCTCAGCTCCCAAATCAATGGGATAATAAGAGTGCACCACCATGTCTAGCTTTTCTAGGCTTTAAAATGAAGATAATAATAGTATCTACCACTTAAATGGATGAAAGGATTAAGTGAAATGATGAATAAATGAGTAAGGCACTTAAAACATTGCTTGATACACAACTCAGTAAATGTTGGCTCTTGTCTATATGTACTAGCCTATTAAAACAACCTCACTATAGTCACAGCAGATAGAATAGTCCATAATAATTAATAGAGCCCCAGGATAATGCAACGGGGAAATACCAAAAAAGAGGGAAATACTTTAAAAAGCTTACTGAGGTGCCTTCCTTCTCCAGACAGGCAACTGTCAGTACCACTTATGAAAATGCTGACAAGCCATGGGAAAGGCAGCAAAGATATCTGCAAAGTTACTACTATTCTATGAAACAAGAAAAAAAGAGGCTCAAGAGGCTGAGTCAGGAAGATCATTGGTTTAAAGACAGCCTCAGCAAATCAGTGAGGCCCTAAGCAACTTGGCAAGGTCCTGTCTCTAAATATAAAAAAGGGCTGGGGATATGGCTCAGTGGTTAAGCACCTGAGTTTAATCCCTGGTACAAAATAAGAAAAAAGAAAAAGAGAAATTCAAGAAAAGAAGGAAGGAGGATTGCAAGTTCAAGGACAATCTGGGCAACTTGATACAATCCTGTCTCAAAATAAACATAAAAAAAAGGGCTGTGGAGAGCACTGGGGTTGTGGCTCAGTGGTAGAACGTTTGCCTAGCATGTGCGAGGCGCTGGGTTCGATCCTCAGCACCACATAAAAATACATAAAATAAAGGCATTGTGTCCATCTACAAATGAAAAAAAATTAAAAAAAAAAAAAGGGCTAGGGAACCAGGGGTTGTAGCTCAGTGGTAGAGCATTTACTTTGCACGTGTGAGAAACTGGGTTTGATACTCAGCACCACGTAAAAAGTAAGTAAGTAAATAAATAAATAAATAAAAATAAAGATATTGTGTCCATATACAACCAAATATATATATATATATATATATATATATATATATA
>NW_025999982.1:9611293-9636759 GCF_001458135.2 Marmota marmota marmota
TATATATATATACACACACACACATATATATGTGTGTGTGTGTGTGTGTGTGTGTATTTTTTTTAAAAAGGCTGGGGATATACTTATAGGTAGAACATCACTGTGAGTTGAATCTCCAGTACTACAAAAAATAAAAATAAAAATTTTAAAAAGAAAGAAATAGAAATCAGAGAACTGTGCATTCTGCTTTGAAACAGATACTTTTGCAGGCAACATAAAATTATTGTAGGCTGAAGGTGGTTGTCTATTCATACATACCTGTATGTATCACCTATACCGTAAGATATGCAGTAAGAGTTCCAGGTGTATAACTCTATTCTCAGACAGAGTCTAGCAGCATACTCTGAGAGAAATGAAACTTAAAGCCAAAAAGAAAATTTTCATGAAAGTCTTTGCCACCAGGATTAACCTTATCCAGAGATGATGTAACTGGTGGAGTTTATCAGAGAAAGAGTCATGTGTGGATGACTGATACATAAAATTACTAACCGGGACACATATGAAAATTCTAGCTACCATTTACTAAACACTATGTGCCAGGCCTTCTTTTTTAAGTTTTTTATAAGGATTAACTAATTAATTCTTAATACTGCTATAAGATAGGCATTTTATTGTTTCTACCTTAAAGCTAATGACTGAGGTACAGAGAGAGATTAACTTGCCCAAATGTCAAGTTAACAGTGGCTGGTCCTCTCTGGCAGGGGACTGTGATTCACGTAGAGAGTTTTGGTTATCTATGACACTGAAATTTTTAACAATAAGAATGTAAGGACTTGTATAATTAGAATTTTTTATATCTCATAACCTTAGTCAGACTTTTTATTGGGCTTTCTGTGGAATTCTATTTGTCTACCACCTGACACACATCTGCACTTGCTCACATGAGCAAGACCCCCATGGTGAGCCTAATATCAGAGCAGCTGGCAGCTCTTGGAGAAGAAGAAGGGGTGGATAATTACTCTTGACAGGTCATGACAGACACAGTCTCTATCCAACCACCAATAAACTTCAAAAACTACCCTAGACTCCGTAAGTTTGCCAGTCTCCAGATCCCAGTTTATGTCAAATATGGCTGTGTCCCCTCTTAGCTTAAGTTAATTCAGGGCATTGAAAAATAAACAAGTTTACAATGGAAGCAGGTAGTAAAAGTTCAGAATAGGGATGAAACAAAGATTGTGATTGGTCATTTACCCTAATTGGATTGCAATATTACAGACTGGCCATGCATAATCCTATTATGAGCACTTTTCATTAATAAGGTTTTATTATAGTTTTATTTCTTACCCATTAAAAAAGGTTTTTTCATCTTCTTCCATATTATTCCACAGTCATTGGTTAGGTTTCCTCTTCTCTATTACCTATGATGGAAATAATCTGTAAGGCCAGAAAAAAAAAGCAATTTCATTTAGCAATTCAAAATATGATCAATATATTACAATGCAGTGAACTCCCTACAAGCCCTCAAACCTGACATAAAAGAATGAAAAAAAAAAACTGACATTTTTTTTTTCAGCTAGGAATCAAGATTTATTCACTTACAGGTAGACTGATTCATAAATGGAAGTATAAAGGTTTACTTCCTGAAAAAGTGCACTGCATTTATTTTAGGTTTTAAAGATGACATATTATCCTTGCATATAATAAGAAAAAATTCATGGTAACAAAATTATCCAAGTATCAAAAGCCAAAATTATTTTTGTATAAGTGAAATACATAATAATGCAATATAGCAGGAGGTGATTCTTTTGTGTTAACTGGTTTCATGATCTTTATGTAAGCAGCAGCATTCTTCTTAAAGAGCAGTGTATAGTCTACACACAGGACCTTATATTAATCAAAGATGTCTAGAGTTTATAATTTGAATAAATTGCACATATAATCATTTTTTAGATTTCTGACAAGTATTCAGGGCACAATAAAGCTTGAGCTTGGCATACTTAACTACTATGTAACAGAATGGAAAATTCTCTATTTTGTCATCCTAATTGCTCACACAAGAATCCCCTTTGGAAGAAACTTTCTTTGTGAAAATATGTTTCCTCAATATGGACCCCCCACCTCTCATGTCCAGTCCCCTTGGAGCGAGTGGGTGGTTCCCTGCAGAATGGCTGTCAAGATCCCAGAATGGTTGTCAAGAAAGGGAAATTGCTCTGCATTAGACAAGGGGAAGAATTTGTTGTTTTATCTCTGAAAGGAAAGTAGAGAAGAATGTTGAGGACAGGGAATGGGAGAGAAGAAAAGAAGAGCTAGCATAATGGAGCAAAGCTGGGATTAGGTAGGGGTGAAGCTCTCAGGTCAAGGGAGGTCTGAAAACGTTTAAGACCGGGGATGCCTTACTAGGAGAGTTGGCTGCATTAATGCAAAGCAAGGCTCACCCCACCTCTATTTGGCCGCCTTTCTTCAGTTACATATACAAAATCTGCAAATGTCCTGTGTGAATAGGGCCTTTCTAAAACCAGTAAAGAAACCAAGTTTCTCATCTGGGTGTGCTGAGTGCAAATCAGTAGCACAGGGCAAGAATGTACAAAGCCAGGAGACAGAAGAGGATGAGAGATCAGGAAACACACAAGGATGTTTAGGGAGAGCTTAAATCTTCCACACATTCTAGGCTGAAGGGTTGGAGGCAAACTTATTCAGGAAAACTACATGAATGGGGTCTCATAAAGTGTCCCTCTTTCCTTATCCAAATGAGCTAACTTGCAATGTAAGAAAACTAAAAAATTAAAAGTTGTCTTAATTATACTTAAAACCAAGTTATTTTAACTAATTTTAGATGCTCCCCAAAAGTTAACTACAATAGTCTCTTCTATATTAAACGACACCCAGGATATTTAAACAGGGGAGTTTATGCTTACAGCCCTATGAAACAGTTATTAATTTGAAGAATAATGACTTTAATAATGATGATATAGATTCTGAAAATTGGGAAATTATAGTAAGTCAGTTCACTTCTAAAAACTATTAGTAAAACTCCACATATTCAAAAATTTTCCATCTGGGTCCCATATACGTCATTTCAACGACTGCAATATGCTTTGGAATGGGAGTGGCATGGAATTACTGATATATAAAAGAAAGCACTAGAGTAGGAACGAAATATAAATGTGGATGACATCTCTTTCAGTGCTCATTTGAAATAAAGTCCCCAAATCACAGGCAGGCATATTCCAAACTTACCTATTAATGAACATACTGATCTCTTGGGCTGTAGGATGTTATCACCATGATGTCCATTTACTAGCAGGAGACCTTACTTAACTTCTCTGAGTCTGTTTCTAATTACCTTCATAGCCCTGGTATGAAAATTAAAGGAGAATGTGGCTAAAATGCTCATACACTGCCTGGCACACAGCCACTGGTTTAGTTTTCTTCATTTAACTTTCTACCCTTAGTTTAGAGGAGTTCCCAGGGCTTGAAAAGGAGAAAAATCAATCTTGGAATGTTACCCAACTAACTTATTCTGACAAATAATAATAATATGAATGAATATGATAGCTATTAACATCTATAAATCCTTTAATGTATGCCAGATATTCATCCAGTACTTCATTCAATCCAACAACTATGAGGTAGATATTATTTTTATTCCCATTTTGCAGACAAGGAAATGGAGGCACAAACAAGTTTCATAGATAATAATTGGCAGAATTAGGATTCAAACACATGTTTCTACTCTTTAAGAAATACTAGCCTCGTCTGATTCATAGTGGGATAGGGAGAGGGAGCATGGGAGGAATAGACGAACTCTAGATAGAGCAGAGACCGTTGGAGGGGAAGGGAGGGGCATGGGGTTAGAAATGATGATGGATTGTGACAGTCATTATTATCCAAAGTACATGTATGAAGACACAAACTGGTGTGAATATACTTAGTATACAACCAGAGATATGAAAAATTGTGCTCTATATTTGTAATAAGAATTATAATGCATTCCACTGTCATATATAAATTTAAAAAATTAATTAAAAATAAATAAATAAGTAACCCATTAAAAAAAAAATGAAATACTAGCCTCAAGGACTAACATCTAGGTGACAGCAGCAAGGCCCTTCTTTGAGGGTTCACTAATATTATTATAGTCAAATAGGGAATGTTCAGAATTGATCTGCAGAATTGACCTGTTACCTAAAAAATACATACAAATATATAATCTATATAATAATTATGGAGTGACTGGATGGTGGGAAGTAAGCATGGTGTCTTAGAGTTTAAAATGTGAATGGGACTAATAGGTGCATTTTAAATTTTTTTTCTTTTTAATATCCAGTCTCTTCATTCTTTCATCAATATATATTGAGGACCTACTCAGGATTAGGCACTTTTTTAGACATCAAAGATGTTCACAATAGGTAAAATAAGATGCAGTTGCTGGGACTCCATAATTTTACTATCAGCAAGGATTTGTTGGATTTAAGTGTGCTCCTTGACTCAGTCATATGATTTTCCTATCCCAATCTATAAGCTCACAGTAAAATGTCTATGTCAAAAATGTTTCAAGTACACAATTAGATGAATAAGAGCAAAACATACTGATATGGCATTTTATGGCTTTCAAAGTACTTCTACACATATCCCTTGGGGTGCCTCAAGCCAGTACTGAGAGCAGGTAAGGCAGGAATAATAGTCTAGGAAGTGATATCTAATGCAGTCTGACTATTGTGGAGTTGAGACATATTCTAACTGCAAAAGAACCAATGGCTCAAAATCTGAATTTGATGCTCTTTCTACATTTGAATAAAAAGTCTACAAAAATGACTTTTTCCAAAGTCAATGTCATAATTGATTTTTTTAAAAATGAGAAACAATCAGCCATATATAATTAAAGTTAAAATAGGCCAAAAGTATTAGAAGATACCAAAGGCTGAAAAAAAAACTCACACAACTAAATAGAGGAATACTCACACAAATAAAGAAAAATTAATAATGCAAAAAGAAATGTAACATTTTTACATTTCAGTGCACAACATGTACAGCATGAACAAAAGATTCAAGATCTGCTCGTTTTGCTTGTTCTAAGATTTGAAATTATCAGTTTATCATGGGTTTTTTAATAATGGTTTTTAAGTCCAAATTCAGGGCTTCTACATAAGAACTGCAAAATAGACTCATGAATTCCTGTGAAACACAAAGAGTGCTAGTATTGCAGTTACACACTCTGTGGTTCAAAATTATCTAGGTAGTAATAGCACTGTTCACTTGACATATGAATTGATTTCTTATGAGCTGTTTATTAAAATGCTTTTTCACCAAAAGACAGAAATTTATGTCAGTTTAAGAAACTATATATTAGAGGGATCATGAACTAAAATCAATTTTCATGCATGTATGAGTTTGTCCGGATGAACCCAACTACTATGTATAACCATTACGATCTAAAAGAGAAAAAAAAAAAAAAAAAGAAATTGTGTGTTTCTGTGTGTATATTACAGCATACATGAAATAGCCAGGTAGATTGTGACCTTACTGAGGCCAGGGATTATTTTCCACTTATTATTTTCCTGTTGAAACACCATAGTAATAGTACAAAAGACATATTAATATATATTTTGGTCAAATGAATCACCAAGAGATGGTCCCATTTTTATATTTATCTTAAATTTTACCTCTTATATAAAATGATTTCTAACATTTGTAAAGTAGCTTTCTTGCTTTGGCCATATCCTCAGCCCAGAATTTCTAATTTTGATACTGACACGTGTACGCACACACACACATAAACACTTCTTTTTTTTTGGTATTAGATCAAACCTAGGACCTCTCACATGTTAGGCCAGCATTCTACCACATCCTCAGTCTTTTCATTTTTTTATCTTGAGACAAGGTCTCACTAAGTTGTCCAGGCTGGCCTTGAATTTGCAATCCTCCTGCCTCAGCCTTTCAAGTAAGAGGGATTACAGATGTTTGCCACAGAGCCTGGCTAAAGTACCTATTCTCAATTTAAAACTCATTTACCACAGCAAACTGGAATTTTATCCTCTTTCCACATGTACACTGTCATGTTAGAACAAAACATTTCATCCTTGAGCCTTCTTAAAGAAAAACAATTTGGGATTAATACAATGATATATGATATTCAGAATCCCAGACTGAAATATGGTCAAGTTCAACATTAGAAATTTTCCTCCCTAAATACCTATATGGTTGTTAGGACCAAAAAGGCTTTAGGAATCCATCTGCCATGTTGACTGACTTCCATATCTAAAAAGATACTCAAAGAATCTGTTAATTTAAAGGGGCACAAGAGTATTTGAAAGTGAAAAAGCCTCAGATTTAAAATCATAAGGCTTGAGTTTAAGTCCCAGATATTCATTTTTTAACAGTGTGACCTTGGACTACTCACTAATGTCTTAGAATCCCTACATCCTCACCGGTAAAAGGATATAAAATCAGCTCTATTCCCTCGCAAAGATGCTACAAAGGTCAAATAAGAAAATAAGAATAAGAACATTTTAAACTGGCAAGAGCCATACATGAATTAATTATTCTTTTTTTTAATATTTGTTTTAGTTATTCTTTCCTTGCTAGCAAAGAAAGAAAAGATTTTAGATTAGTATTCTGAAGAGAAGACACACCAATATTCAAACATTCCATGAGTTCTAGGGAAAGCTGGGATAAAAAGAGCCAGATCACCCAGAATTGAAAGAATTCTAAAATGTGTTTGGTATCCAGTTCTTGATTTCAATTGAAGATGTAGTCTTAACTAAAAGCTTATAAGGACTAGTGGACATAAGATTTTTGCCAGATTGGGAATTCTTTCTCCCCAAATAAGATGACCTAAGAACTTTGGCTTAATATGCTTGCATTCTTCCCAATCATCCAAGATAAATGCAAACAAAAGAATACCAAATCCTATTTAGTCTGGAGAGCAGCCATGTCAGCCTCAAAATCACCTTCACACAGCACACATCACAGTTGCTATTTCATCACTCTGCCTAAATGTAATCTTGTTTTTAATAGCATGCCCTTTTATTTGTTTATTTTTATGTGTTGCTAAGGATCGAACCCAGATCCTCACATGCGCTAAGCAAGAGCTCTACCACTGAGCCACAACTCCAGCCCTTCAAACCATTTTAAAACATTAATTCTGTCATTACCAAGCACTTCTTATAAATACTATAAGACAATTTTGGAAACCCAGAGCAACAACTTCAATGGTGAGAGAATATTTATGAACATTTATCATACACCCACTACACACTACACCCCACGCTGTTTGAGGTGTTTTCACCTATACTTGTTCGTTTGCTTTCCACACTGAGAGAGATGTCAGGTGCATTTTACAGATGAAGAATGAAGAAGGGTCAGATTGGTTAGTAAGTGACTAGCCTATGATCACACAGCCAAGGAAACAGCAGCATCCAGGCTCCAGAGAATTGCGTTGTTAGCAAGGAATGTGAGATTAAATAGTTTTGTGCCCATGGTAAAACTTAATTGGCAGTTAGCTTTGTTCAAGAAGTTCCTGAACAAAAACAGTTTTTAAGTGTTAAACAAAAACAGTTTTTAAATTTAAACATAAAGACTTGTCACTACAGTTAGTTGTTTTCATGGGAAAACCCGCAAAGAAAACACTAATTTACTAAATAAAATCAATAACTGTTTTTATAAAGATTATCTCTTCGAGATCATTTCTAAGTAGGCATCAAAAATTACCTGCATCTCACAAACATGAAAATATTTCAAATAAGAATTTTAAATGCTATATTTTTTAAAATGCTTCCTCTAATCAAAGCTCTTCCTTTAAAATTAAAATGTTAACTCTAACCTGTATATTGCTATTCACTCTAGTAAGTTGTTTTTCCTGAAAATCCCCATTTAAAAAAACACCTAATGTTTTTAAAATAAACATTCTAAATAGGTTCTAAAACAGACAATAATAAAGGTTGAGATAAAATTTCTGAACTACTTATCTGAACCAGGTAATGAGAAGCTAGGGGTATATAGATAAAATCTAAAGTCTATAGAGCTTTTCAACTAAAAGATTCCAGCAGAAATAATTTAACACTTGATGGCTACACTGTTATTTGGTTAGAGTATTCAAAGATACAATAGATCTTAAAAATATAAAATTGCTGGGATTGTGGCTCAGTGGTAAAGAGCTCGCCTAGATGCATGAAGTACTGGGTTCGATCCTCAGCACCACATANAAAAAAAAAAAAAAAAAAAAAAGGCTGTGATATAGCTCAGTGGTAAAGTGCCCTGGGCTCAATCCTGAATACAACAGAGATGGGAAAGGGCAGAATCCCAGTGAGCCCAAATTCCTAACTGTGAAAATGCCCTGTGCCTCAGTTTCTTCACCTATCTCATAAAATTGTTGAGAATTAAACAGTATAAAGTGCTCAGAAAAGTCAATGGCATTGGGGTTAGCTAATTATTTTTTAAGTACTATCTGTGTAAAAAAAAAATTAAATGTACATGTAAAAGACTGAAAGACTTCCATTATTGAGCTATTTTGCTTTCAGATTTGGAATTTAAAACATAATATGCTGGTCACCTTGGTACAAGCCTCTAATCCCAGCTACTTATCTGTAATCCGTGCTCCTAGGAGGCTAAGGCAGGAGGATAGCCAAATTCAAGACCAGTCTGGGCAACTTATCAAGACTCTGTCTCAAAATAAAAAGGGCTGGGGATGTAGTTCAGTGTTAGAGCATTTGCCTAGCATGTGTGAGGCCCTGGGTTCAATCCCCAGCAGCATGAATGAATGAAAAAATAAAATAAGGAGAAGCATGGGGCTGGGGTTGTAGCTCAATGGTTGAGCGCTTGCCTCGCATGCGTGAGGAACTGGGTTCGATCTTCAGCACCACATAAAATAAAATAAATAAATAAAACAAAGATATTGTGTCCATCTACAACTAAAAACAATTCAAAATAAATAAAGAGGGCTGGGGATGTGGCTCAAGCAGTAGCGCGCTCGCCTGGCATGCGTGCAGCCCGGGTTCGATCCTCAGCACCACATACAAACAAAGATATTGTGTCTGCCGAAAAAACTAAAAAAAATAAATAAATATTAAAATTCTCTCTCTCTCTCTCTCTCTCTCTCTCTCTTTGAAAGAAAGAAAGAAAGAAAAGCAAACCCCAAACTTTATTGATAACAGACTAGCAGTAACCTGGGGTGGGGGATAGGGAAATCACACAGGGACTTCTATACAATACAAATGGTTACCTCAGCTTTTTTTTACTATCTTTAAAATGTGCATGTGTTTCCAAATGTATTTCACATATTATTTTTCCCAATAAAGATAAAAACTAATGCATTTCCCAAGCATAGTAACAAGAGTGCATTGTTTAACCTTAGAAGAGAGGGAGAATAAATCTGTTGACTTTTTGCAGGTAACTTCAGATGGCTTGCTATAGTTTACTTAGCCAAGCAAAAATTTCATTGGATTCCACTCAATAATAAGAGATATTATTTTTCTTTGTGGTTTGGCTGTTACAAAGGGTGTCACTGATTCACGGGAACACCTCTTTATGGTCACAAATCTGGAGGTTGTAAGGAATCTCAGCAGGCTTATCTTCTAACAGGTTTGCTCTCCAGATAAGGGAACATGAATTCCCTTAGCTTCTGAAAAACAGGCTTTCTCCACTCTGCTCCCAGCTGTTATTACTAGTTACCACTGTCACACAAAGGGGCACAGCCCATTCTTCAATTGTCTCATGACAGTGACTAGAAAGAGGGTGAATTTATATCATCCATCAGGATCTGTTAAAGACCCAACATGAACCCCAAAAGATGCTAAAACTACAGAGGAGTCCAGTGCTTTAGTCAAAGAAGGTGCCCCATAAATAGGTGTGTCAAAAGTACAAAGCAAGGTTTCTGCTCAAGGATTTTACACATAAGGGAAAATTGGCAGAGAATTATATGCTGATATATAATGAATTCAGCGGAACCTGGGGGCAAAGTTTACAAACTATAAAAGACAGGAGAGAAGGAGAAATAAGAGCAAAGATTTATGTAGCATGGGGTTAAATGGAAGAAGGAGTTTTGGAAGAGAAGAGTTTAAAACTGAGTAAAGAAATCTTTCTAGAAATTTCTCCAAGGAAATCTGTTGACATTTTTACAGGTATACTAATTTGTTCTACATATTTTACCAGTCATAATCATATTAAGCAAAGAATTCCCATCCTCTCTCACAAAGAACTTGAACCCACTGAGAGAAAGGGAATAGTAAGTAGTAGGAAAAAAGAAACATTTTAAATACTCAATATAAATTTTTTAAAACATGAATATCTTTAAATGGTAAGACACAAATTTTCTCCAAGTTTTGTTTTTTTGTTTTTGTTTTTTACTAGGAATTTAACCCAGGGGCAATTGACCACTGAGATACAACCTCATCCCTTTTTATTTTTAATTTTGAGACAGAGTCTCTGTAAGTTGCTTAGGCCTTACTCAGTTTCTGAGGCTGTTCTTGAACTGGCAATCTTCCTGTCTCAGCCTCCCAAACCACCAGAATTAAGGCGTGTGCCACCATGTCCAGCAAATTTTCCCAAGTTTTAAAGTTCATTCAAATAAAACGAGACCCCCAAATATTAACAAGGAAGAAAATCATAAAATATTATTGGGGGGGCTGGGGATGTGGCTCAAGCAGTAGCGTGCTCGCCTGGCATGCGTGCGGCCTGGGTTCGATCCTGAGCACCACATACAAACAAAGATGTTGTGTCCGCCGAAAACTAAAAAATAAATATTAAAAATTCTCTCTCTTTCTCTCTCTCTCTCTCTTTCTTTCTCTCTTTAAAAAAAAATATTATTGGGGTGGAGGTACTGGGGATTGAACTCAGGGGCACTTGACCACGGAGCCACATTCCAGACTTATTTTGTATTGTTTATTTAGAGACAGGGTCTCACTGAGTTACTTAGTGCCTTGCTTTTGCTGAGACTGTCTCTGAACTTATGATCCTCCTGCCTCAGCCTCCAGAGCCACTATGATCACAGGCATGTGCCACCACCACAACTGGCCATAAAATAAAATTTTTTAAATTTCACAAATAACTGTGACTTCAAGCCTAGAGTAAATTAACAGGATATCTGGGTGACATAACTAATGGAAATGGGGTTTCTAAAGGCTGGGAATGTAGCTCTGTGGTAGAATGCTTGCCTAGCATACATAAAGCTCTGGGCTGGATCCCCAACACTGCAAAAAATAACAACAATAATAGTAATGATAATGATGAGAAGGAGGAGGAGGAGGAAGAAGGGGAGAAGTAGAATAGGAAAGGGCTTCTATTTCCAGTTAGTTTAACAGGAAAAGATAGAGCCATATGTGGAAGAAAAAGAACACTACAAAAGAGGTCAATTCTAGTTTAGATGAGTGAAGATGATGGGCTCAGGCCTGTAATCCCAGGAACTAGGGAGGCAGAGTCAGGAGTATCTCAAGTTCAAGGCTAGCCTCAAAAACCTAGTAAGACTCTTGTCTACAAATAAAAAGGACTGGGGTTGTAGTGGTAGAGTACCCCTGTATTCAATCTCAGTAAAGGATGGGAGAGGGGAAGAGAAGGAGTTGTTTTCATCCTCCATTTAGAGAAGCTATATTCACACTAAGGTATAGTTGACAAAACAGTGTATATTTGCAATGTACAAAGTGATTTTTTTATATGTCTATGCACTGTGAAATGGTTAAATCTAGCTGACATATCCATCACTTTACGTACTTATTTTTTGTTGTGAATACAAGAAAGTTGTGGAAGAAGAAAAACAAATTAATAAGTTATTTGATTCAACAAGACAAAGAAGGCTAAAACCCAAGGGCATGTTGAGCGGAAGCCCTGAGCAAACTGAACTGTCCATCAGAAAAACTCAGAATGCCTCTGAAAGGGGGATCAGAAGGTAGGGCTGGAAAGACAGAGAGAGAGAGAGAGAGAGAGAAACACTCCAGTCTGATTCCCAGCAGCTACTGGGCAGAAAATGGGAGTTCTACTCTCTAAAAAGATTAGTAAATAGACTATGAACTTAGGAACAACTAGGGGCAACCCACCTGTCTAAAAAATATTGGAATTAAGACAAAGCCGATATTCTGAAGGTGTCCCCACTCAGCCCCCAAATGCTGCAGTCAGATTGATAAGCCATGTCCAAGAGAAAAACTACATTTACTGACTGCTAGCAGGGCCGTCTCTAAAAAGTTGGGTTCCTGACTAATCACCTCATAATGAAGACTACCAGGCAGGGAACCATGGCACACACCTGTAATCCTTGCTACTTGGGAGGCTGAGGCAGGAGGATGGCAAATCATGCAGCCTCAGCAATTTAGTGAAACCTGCCTCAAATTTAGCAAATGGAAAGGGCTGGGAGTATAACTCAGTGGTGGAGTGCCCCTGGATTCAATCCCCAGTACCACAATAATAATAATAACTACCACCACTAACTTTCAGAATTTGCACTTTGGCAAAGTTAGCTTTCGGTTTTTCAGAGGCTCACTCCTGAATATGTGTAAAAACCTCTGTATATTTAAAGAAACTCCCTAAATGAAAGACCAAAACAAATAAATAAAGGTATTTTAAGGAAATTGAGAGAGTAAAGGAAGCTGAATAAACTTTTTAAAAACTTAAAACAAAAAAAATACAAGAGTATTAAAAAGTAACATTCAGATAAAAAAATGTAAAATGACAGCAGAAATATAGAACTAATTAGAAGGCCAAGACACTTATCAGAAAGTAAACCAAGAGACAAACAGATGGAAAATATAAAAGATGAGAAAATTATAGAACTTTTCAGTCCAGAAGTCCCAACACAGTAAGTTTCAAGACAGATCTGGTGGTGCAGGCCTGTAATCCTGGCAACTCAGGAGGCTGAGGAAGGAAGATGGCAAGTTTGAGCCCAGCCTCAGCAACTCAGTGAGGCCCTAAGCAACTTGGCAAGACCCTGTCTCAAAATAAAAGATAAAAAGGACTGGGGAGGGGCTGGGATTGGAGCTCAGTGATAGAGCGCTTGCCTAGCATGCGTGAGGCACTGGGCTTGATCCCTGGTACCATATAAAAATAAACAAATAAAATTTTTTAAAAAAGTATTATGTCCATCTACAACTAAAAAAAAGAAAAAAAAATCTCAGTACCAAAATAAACAAGTTCCAGAGAGAAAGAATAGGGGAAGCTAAGGGTAAGACAGAGGAGAAAAAGATCAGTTAAAATTTAAGAAAATCTCCCAGAAGTGGGGGAAAAAAAAAATGTTTCTAAATTGAAAAGGCCCTCAGAATTCCCAGAATAACAGATACAATAAGGCCCAGAATGAATCAGGTTACCATAAAATTTCATAACATCTCTAGGGAGGCAAAAAGAATCAAGAATCAGAATAGCATTAGACTTCTCATTGGGAGCAACAGAAGGTAGACGTCAACAGAGCAATGACTGTTGAACTCAGAGAAAATAATCTTCAATCTAGAATTCTATAACCAGGAAAACTATAAATCAATGATTAGGTAATTTTTTCTTAAATGAATAACTTTCGTACCTGCAGATTTACAAACAATGTACATCCCATGCATGGTTCCCTCCAGAGCTTCTAGAAGAGGTGGATCCACAAAATTAAGTAGAAATGACAAAGGAGGAAGATAGGAGGTCCAGAAACATTGGGGTTGGGGATGGTGCCGTTTTCAACATAGGAAGGCAAAGGAAATACCTAGGACATGGGGGAAAGTAGATCCCAGGATGAGAACTATGCAGCTCTAGAGAACAGCCTATCATAAAATTTCTGAACAGGGCTGGGGATGTAGTTCAGTGGTAGAGTGCTTGCCTAGTACATGTGAGGCTTGTCTAGCACTGTGTTTGATCCTCAGCACCACATAAAAATAAATGGATAAAATAAGGATATTGTGTCCATCTACAACTAAAAAACAGTTTTGAAAAATTTCAGAACAATCGGTTTGCTTCACATTTTGGTCAGAAATGAAAATACATTTTAAAAAAAACTATATTGCATCCTTAGGGAAAGGAAGCACATATACTTCATGCCTGTTGGAACAGGTGAAGATCATTCTGAGTCAGTCACTGACCCATTTCTGAAGACTGAAACAAGAAAGAGCAGAACCTACGACAAACCAGAAACAACTGCTGCCCAGCTTCCTCTAAGACCCCAACAACTGACATCTGAATTACAAAATATGCTGTTCTCTATATCTCCAGATACTTTCAAAATTAAGAAAGCTATATTTTCTATTGCCTTTTCATAGCAAAATGAGGGATAAAGTATTTGCTATCATCCACTAATAATAAAGGAGTATTAAAACCATACTTATTAATCACATGTTAGGGTCATTGTGAGAAGGCAGATAGAAGGTGTGGCTTGTTATTTACTCCATTTTCTGACATCTAAGTAAACTGCAAACACAGAAATAGCAAATTCTGGTTTTGTTTGTTATTTTTTGACATTCTATTCATTTCTGACCATTGAAATTTTTTTTAAAGCTAAACCATACCAAAGCTACCTTGGTAAACACATTTGCCCCCCATTTTTCAGCATAAATGAATATAAGAATAGATTACTAGCAAAGTATTTTAACTACAGCATACCAATAGTTTTTAAATAGAATGTTAAACATCTTTTTGTTTCATGGTCTCCTAAAATCTGGAATAAAAATTTACTTTATGCTCTGTTTAAATTTTCTTTTGTTTTTGTTTTTGAGATGGGAGGGGGGTCTCAAAATATTGCCCAATCTGACCTTGAATTTGTAGGCTCAAAAGATGCTTGTTTTAGCCGGGCACAATGTCACACACCTGTAATCCCAGCAACTCAGGAGACTGAGGCAGGAGGACTGTGAGTTCAAAGCCAGCCAGCCTCAGCAACTTAGCAACTCCCTGTCTCAAAACATAAAAAGGTTAAGAATATGGCTCAGTGGTGGAGTGCCCCTGGATTCAATCCCCAGTACCACAATAATAATAATAACTACCACCACTAACTTTCAGAATTTGCACTTTGGCAAAGTTAGCTTTCGGTTTTTCAGAGGCTCACTCCTGAATATGTGTAAAAACCTCTGTATATTTAAAGAAACTCCCTAAATGAAAGACCAAAACAAATAAATAAAGGTATTTTAAGGAAATTGAGAGAGTAAAGGAAGCTGAATAAACTTTTTAAAAACTTAAAACAAAAAAAATACAAGAGTATTAAAAAGTAACATTCANAAAAAAAAAAAAAAAAAAAGAGAGAGAGAGAGAGAAAATCCTTGTTTTAGTCAGTTTTGCATTGCTTCTACCAAAGTAACCTGACAAGGACAACTTATAGGAAGGAAAGTTTATTTGGGGCTCATGGTTTCAGGTTTCAGTGCATTGCTCTGAGTCCCAAAATGAAGCAGGACATCATGGCCAAAGAGCAAGGCCAAGGAAAGTAGTTCACCTAAAGGTGGCTAGAAAGGAGACAGAGGGAGAGAAGGGCCATAGGGAAGAGGCTGGAGGAGGGAGGAATTGGGTATATCTGTAGGCGGTCGATCTGCTTTCTGATCACCATGTAAGCTGCTTCCCTCTGCCACACTCTTATGCTATGATGTCCTGCATCACCTTGAGCTCCACGGACTTGGACTTCTGAAACCGTGAGCCCCCAAATAAACTTTTCCTCCTGTACAGTTGTTCTGGTCAGCTCCTTTAGTCACAGCAGCAAAATAGCTGACTAAAACAGCCACATTTTAGTCCACAGATAAGACATCTTTTTTCATGGTTTTCAATGGTAAAACTATTACTTTATGAAGGAGGAAGTCTCTTTATTTGCTTGGTTTAATTTTCCCCCAAAGATATTTCAACTGCTCAGGAACTTCTCACCAGATTTATGTTTTCTTAAAGATTTCACAAGCAGACTGCTGGCTGCCGATGTAGGTGTTGTAGCTAATATGCTCATTACACCACCCTGCTAACGAAAACTGATTAACATGCAATGTGACTGTCTATCCCACATCCCCTGGGCACAGAAAAAGAATGGCATTTTCAAAAAAAAAAAAAAGGTATTTGTCTCCTCTCCCCTTTTAAACACGAAATGACACAAATCCTAAATGTTAACTTGTATATATAATATTGATAAAGAAAACTAATAGCAATGTATAAGATATTATATGCCTAATAAGATAAATTGCAATACTTTAGTATTTCAAAGTTTAATAGTAAGTGTCAATAGGTAGGAAGATCCAAAAGTGAAGAATAAGAATATTTAGGCCAACCACCAATATTATTTGAAAAACTTTAAACTACATGATCTGGCCAGCCATGGTAGTGCACACCTGAACTCCTAGCACCTCAGGAGGCTGCGGCAGGAAGACTACCAAGTTCAAGGCCAGCTTCAGCAATTTAGCAAGGTCTTAAGCAATTTAGCAAAGCCTATCTCAAAATAAAAATAAAAAGGGCTTGAGATGTGGCTTAGTGGCAGAGCACCCTGGGTTAAATCCCTAGTACCAAAACTACATGATCTGTCAGTGGGGTCAATGGAACCATCACTGTACATGATAAAAGGTAACAGTAATTTACACTGGCTTACAAAAGATAATATAATTCTCAATGGGTGTTACTGTCTGCTGAAAACTATTCACACATTTTATATGCATTATTTAAGTGATTCCTCACAACCATCCAATAGACTAGGTACTAATTATTATCCCATTTTACAGATCATTTTTTGAATCAAATGCAGATTTCTCTACCATTACCTTTAAAACCTCCACCAATTGGCCTAAACTTCTACTATATGCCCTCTTTCTGCCATTTCAGTCCTCATTTCTGACTCAAAACCTTGACTTAGTATTCATATAAATGAAACAGCTCTTTACTTGGCTGATTTCTTTCTTATCTACTACTACAGGAAATTCTTTCATAAAAATGTTCTCAGTTAAATGACCCATCCTGTGCTTGTTAAAATTAAGCACCAAAAGTATACAGAGTAAAAAGTGAACTTAACATTTTACAAAAAAAAGGAGTATTCTATATTGTTCTACAACATGACCCTCTCTTTTTTTTTTTTTTGGTGGTACTGGGGACCAAACCCAGGAACTCATGCATGCTAGGCAAGCATTCAACCACTGAGCTACATTCCCAGCCCTTTTTTTTTTTTTTTAATATTTTTAGTTGTATCAAGAGCTTTGTAATGTTTTGAACAACCAATAAAAAAATAAAAAATTAAAAAATATATTTTTAGTTGTAGATGGACACAATACCTTTATTTATCTTATGTAATGCTGAGGATTGAATCCAGTGCTTCACACATGCTAGACAAGTGCTCCACCACTGAGCTATAACCCCAGCCATTTTTAAATTTTTATTTTAAAACAGGATCTCATTGACTGGCCTCAAATTTATAACCCTCTGGACTCAGCCTCCCTGGTAGCTGGGATTACAGGCATGTACCAGTACCTGGCTATAATGTAACTTTTTAAAATAAATTAATGGCATCTTTCCACATGAACAAATAGAGATCTATGCATCTGGAAAAGCTAAATGGTGTTCTGTGTGGACCTATCATACGTTGTTTAATTAATCTCTGACTGACGAACATCATCTGTTATAACCAGCAATGCTGGAAAGAAAAACTTTATACTCCTATTTTTCACACAAGTGTATGTTATTTAGGACAAATTCCTAGAAGCAGATATGTACATTTTAAATTCCAACAGACATTGCCAAATTTACTTCCAAGAAAACTTATATCCCTGCCAATGTCCCTACATCCCATCCACTATTAACTAACATCAGTTTTTTTAAATTTTCCTCAATCTGATAAGTAAAAAGGTATAATTACATGTTTCATTTTATACTTATTTAAATGATTGGGATTACTGAATTTAGAGGTCAGGTATATTTTGAATTTATTATTAGTTGTACACTAAGCTAAACTGCCTATGGAGAAAAAATTCAAAAATCACATTAACAGTATGTTTGGGAAGACTGTTAATGTCTAATCAATTTGGGTTTTGAGCACAATGATGCCAACTAAAAATGAGACAGATGTCTTAAAATACACTTGAAATACATTGCTATAAGCTCTTCAGAGCTATGACATACACTGTAGAAACATTTCTTTTAATACATATAGCACATGGATAGTCATGTATTCACTTTCTCAATTGCATTTACAACACCCCTCTGATTAGTTCACTTTGACAATATTTCACTTTTTTTATATACAGTGTTGTTTATTAATATGACATTTGACCTCTTTAGATGTTACAAGGTACAAGGTACAATTGGTACTCAGCCATGGGCATCCAATAAAAATAAGACATAGGTGGCTGTATTAGAATATAGAAAAAGGAGAGAGAGTAAGAGAAGTAAATGTTAGCAAGAGCCACATGAATGTTCTAGACATTCTGGTTTATTAAAACAAAACACCAGCACAGCACCACATACTCTATAAATGCATGTATAAATGAGATGACTTTTGTGCCTGAGTGCTGATTCACTGTAAAGGGCTCCATGTCTATTGACTATAATGCTATTAGCAATGACGGCTGAACTGAGCTATTCACACATTTTCTTACCTGATTTTCTTTGTGGCCATCTCCAGGTAACAAATTTTGTCAAGGAAAATTTAATGAGCTCTAACAGGAATTTTGACCTTATTATCCTGATAAATTAGTATCCACAACTGCAAAAATAAGTACTACACAAATTATCTGGCATTGTAGAACATTTTGGATTCAAAACAAACCAGTAAAATTCTATCTACCTTTACTTAGTAATTTTCAACTGAAATTCATATTCACAAAACAAACTGATCCTTAATACTATTTAAAAGTCAAATGCCCTTGCTGTTTTAATATGCCCACATGGCTCATCCAAGTGAACATATGACAGATGCTACACATCTTTCCCACATCAGACTGAAGAGAGAGCAGGAGACAGGAAAGAACAGGACCCCAATGTGACAAAATGCTAAAACCAAGCTATAAATTATCTTCTGGTCACTCTCAGCTGTATTTTGAAAAATCTGACACAAAGGTAGGACCTCCCCTTCCTTTGGAGAGATATGGAGTGTTATAGAAAAGCATCTCCTAACTAGCAAAGGACTGCTGTCCCATCAATCACACAACTTCCCCAGCAAGAGAAACACTGCTGGATGGGTTCTAAAAACAATGCCTGGGTCTTCACATTCTAATGGGAGGGAACAGTGAAGACCAGCTTCCTGGGCTCTAAACTATGCCAGACTGCCCTGCTAATCCTCCCCAAATCCCACAATGTGGGGGTGGGGGTGGGGGACAGAATTGAAAACCCCAAACTGAATCAAGGGCAACAGCTCTAGGTTACAGAAGGTCCTAATATTCCTGTTTGCAGAGGAGATGGTGGAGATGGGGAAACACATACACAAAAGCCTTTAAAAACACAATATAAAAATGCATTTTATCCCTGATCCTTCGATGTGCTAACCAACATCTGCCCCCAATCATTTGCCAGCCCTGGATGCATGGAAGGCATGGAGTAGCAGGCATTTTCACACAGTGAGGCTGGAAGAGATGCTACTAGAGTGTAAATTACTAATTAGCTCAAAAGAAGACAAAGAGAGAAAATACCTGTCACAGAATGGTGTTTACAACTTGACATATAATAAAAACAACCCTGAACATTTCAGAAGAGTGAAATTTCCAGACTTCTATTAACATGTGAATGGAAAAGGAACAGTATTATAGTCTTTAAAAACTGCCCATGTCTCAGAAACAATAACGCATGACTAGAAACAATGCTTTCCAAATAATTTGTAATTTTCTCGTCCCTATGAAAGGGAAGTGTTTTTAATTATTACAATCAGCTTTAATAAGGAGCTATATTTCATAGCTTGATAATAACTTAAACAGGGGGAGAAAAGGAAAAGCAGCCCACAAGTATTGTATTTTACATTTGTCAGAATACTGCTAATATTCCTTTTGCTTAAATTGGACAAGCCTTTCTGTAGATCACAACTTTATCAAATAGATAGGCTATCATTTTAATTAAGATTTGTAGATGACTGGAGCTGGGTCAGTTAATTTCCTTATATGACATCAATCAAAAAGACTCAAAAATTTAGATTTTTGAAGGCAGGCATGGAATGTTAAGATATTTCTATTGATCCTCTCCTTATCCATACTACCTCATCAAATACTACTATTTGTAGTAACCCCAATCAACATACTTAAAGCAATACATTTTGCACTTTGATCTTTTCTAGCTCTTTGAAGCTACATAATGATCCCCTAAATACATTATTTTACCTAAATATTTTTTGGTAGTAGTATTGAGGGGCTCTGTGGCTCCTGTTTCTCAAACAACAATCACCCATTCATCATCAATAGCTCATATGGCCTAAGGACACACCATGCCTGGTGCTAGAAAGATTGTCAATAGAGGGGTACAACACAATTTGTTACTGATGGGAGGGGCCAACATATCTGTCATTCACAGGTGAAAGAATCTTTTTTTTTTTCAGAATGTACTGAAAACAGACTACACAATCATAAAATCCACACTAAACCCAATCTTGACATTCCTTTGTTTTAAGTGCTTGACAAATCAAACACACACCAAACTTTCCAATATATAGTACTCAAAAAACATTCTTACTCCATTTGTACTTTCTCCAATTTTATTTGTTTAAAAGTCCTTACACAGAGAAAATGATAAAATGAATGGGGCAAAATCACAAGTGGTAGTTTTGAGTAAAGGTATTCAGAAGTTCTTTGTATCATTTTTCTATAAGTTTGAAAAACTGTAATAAAATTAAGTCATTAAAAAAATAGAGTATCAACAACAGAAGCTCCCTTTCACAGGGTTGTTTCTGGTTTCAAACCACTCACATACTTAGCTAATATGACCACTCAGTAGTTCTTAGTGATTTTTAAAAATGAGTAGATTGATTTACTTAACCAAATTAAAGCATGAATAAATGTACTTAGTAGATTACTTACACAGGCATACAGAAAGAGAATATAGGAAAAATTTAAAAAAAAAAAATTTTTTAAGTTACCGAAAGGCTGGGGTTGTGGCTTAGAGGTAGGCAGCTCATCTACCATGTGTGAGGCCCTGGGTTTGATCCTTAGCACCACATAAAAATAAAATAAAGGTATTGTGTCCAACTACAACTAAAATAAAAATATTAAAAAAATTTATCAAAAAAAAAGCAAGAGAGAGAGAGAATATAGCCAAAAAAAAAAAAAAAAACAGGATCTAAAAAGATTTTGCTTATGTATATCTGCACTTAAATCTAAGCTCCGTTTTTCCTCAAACAGCAATAGTCTTTCCACTGCAAACCAATTACAGTGTATAAGTGCAGGGCCTATTATAGCTAAAAAAGTAGGCAGAAAATACGCAATGCAGTAGGCATTTTAAAACTGATTTGGGGTTGTTTGGTTTTATTTTATTTTATTTCATTCTGGACTTTGATGTCATCTATGCATTATACACAGTTCTCATGGTGTTTGTCACAGGTTCCCTACTTAGAAAGGAAGTAGGAAAAGTTAAAAAACAGAACCACCTTAATAATTTAAGGACTGGCAAAAAAAAAGACCCATTAAGAGGTGAACAAAACCAGCACTGTTAAACCTGGAGAAGAGATGGCAAAGGATGACCATAAGTCAAGTGGCAGTAATACTGGAGCACACTCTGCCAGTAAAAAGGCAAGGTTGGAATCCCATCCTCACTTCTTGGTAGAATTCTATCTTTTGAACTAAAATAAAAATTAAGGGATGAAGGTATAGCTCAATGTTAAAGGGCATGCTCAGCATGCGTGAGGCCTTGGGTTCAATGCCCAGTGCCAAAAATTAAATAAAGAATAAATGTACCATTAGGCTAACATTTGACCAAAAAATAATAATAATAATAATAATAATAATCTGTTTGTACTAACAGATTTTCAACTACTGAACAAGTAGCTATAGGGAAGTCTTAGGTAATAACCTTGGGCAAGTCACTGAATCTCAAAGATCCTCTGCTTCATCACACATAAAATGAGAACAGTAATAGTAGCTAACTCAAAGGATTGCTGTGAGGAGTAAATGAATTACAACTTGCAAAGCGCTTACAACAGGGTCTGGCACTAAAGCATTATGCATGTGTTAGCTATTATTATGAAGTTCAAGAAGAGCTAAAGAGCTAAAGTAATATAGTAAGCAGCCATTTTTAATTAAAAATTGAGAAAGGAGCAAAAGGAAATAAATACAAATATAGTATTAACTGTGTGTTGCTTAGACAGAAGATAGACCCTCCTGATAGAAAAAAAAAAAAATGACTAAAACTCAGAAGAAATTATATACAAAGGTTGTCACATTACCACTGAAGATTTATAAGAAAATAGGATAAATTTTCATCTACCTGGGATGATTTAAGTGGGACATTGACTGAAGTTGCAGGATAAACTAGAGGTCCTTTCAAGGTCTCTTCCCATCCAAAGACTCTATGATTAACCAGAAAAACATTTACTTATGTACAACCTACTCATACAAATATAAATCTAATAGTTTTTTTTCTTAGAAAATAAGATTATAACCAAAATTAAGTTGAGTAGAATTCTATTTGATGAACAAAGAAAATACAGATTAAATTTATCACTGGTGCCCTTATTGATTGATAGTTATTATCTGAATTAAAAGATCATCCATTCTCAGCTTGAGAAATATCAAATGAAAAATAACCATTCACAATAATAATCAGTGGTTTAGCATACCATGGTAGCACACAGAAACAAAGGTAAGACACAAATGAACTCTTTCCTTTACTTGATCTTATAGTTTATATTTTATTTTTTTACCACTATCAAATGTCTCAGATAATTTATGTAAAAAAATCAAGTTTAAAATAATTACATTATAAAAATGGCAATACCATACATAGTACCACACACTAATACCAGCCCAAACACATCTACAAAGAAAGGAATATGCACACACACCTCAGACAGGTGCCTTCTATCAAACTTATTATTCATCTTGAAAGTTAACATATTCAGACTAATTCTCTCAAAACTTAGCAGCAAAAATAGTAGTTTTTTAGAATCCCATTAAATTGCTAAGTCAATCTACTTACCTTGAATAGTTGCTTAATAGAATCCAGAAAACAAACCATGAACTAAGTACTATGCCACTAATACAGTTAAGAGCTAAATCCAGAGTTAAGATTCTAAATTTTTCCTATATATTAATAACCAGTGTTTCTGATAGTCACAAATCAAAACCTACTCTTTGCTAACTCTCACAAATGCCACAAACCTAATTTGTGCTATTTAGACACAAAACAGTAGTAATCCAAAATTTACACAATTTTGAAATAAGACTCCCCCGCCCGCCCCCAGTGCTTGGGATCAAACCTAGGGTCTCTACCACTAAGCTAGATCTCCAGCCCCTACACAACTCTGGAGAAAAATCATCTTTGTGTATCTGAATGTACACTAATGAAATAATCCCAAATAAGATTCTCTAGAACAGTTTGCATTTTTCCAATGTACATTATACACCTTGGCACCATCAAATGCAAAGTTAGTATTCACTTATATTCTGAGTTAAACACAAAAGCTTCAAATCATTTAAGCAAAATACTATAACCCAAATTTGTCCCAAATTTCTTATCTTCCTCTTAATTTCCAAAAGTGTCTTACAAGTCAAAACTTCTAGAAAATCAGGCAGTGGAGCTATCCAAGGCATCAGTTTGTAGTATTATCTTGCAGAGATTTTTTTTGTATAAAAATTACTCATAAATTCATTGTTTAACCTAAAAGATAATTCCACTACTCTAAAATCCTCCACAACTCTGCAACTCTCCTTTCCTTTCATTTAGTGAAACCAGTGTACCAGAGTATGAAATGTCCCACACAGAGCTAAAGGCAGCTTAGGCACTCAATGCCCTCAAAGCCCTGGTTTAAATCTCTTTCCCAGTAAACTTCCTAGGTTGATTATCTGCCTCTCTATAAAATGATTTCTCAATATTCTCCAGTCACTGAAAACAAGCAGAAACCTGATTGATTACTGGAAAACAAAAAGATTCTCATGTTTATCTATTCCAACAATAGTGCATTCTCCAGTGAAAATGGAAATGCTGGCGATAAAGCACCCCGTCCAGCACTTGTCAGGTACAACACTGCTACAACACCAAAACTATCACATTTCACAGGCACATTGTAAATAAACACAACCTATCCTCCCATTATCACAGCATTAGTGAAATGCAGAGATTTTCTGTATCCAGAGTTGACACTTTATCCTTCACACAAGAAGAAAATCAAATCAAAATGGGTCTCATCTTTTTCAAAGTGGACATGAAAGTTGAATTAAAAGCAATGAAAGGTGGAAGTGGATTCAAAATTCCTTTAAGAGAGAAAGAGGTTTCTGGAATTTCCTACTTTTAAGGACAAAAGGACTCACACTTTCAACACACACTTCTCAATACAGAATTCCTTTCCTGCACCCCCTACCTTGGCCCTTTTTAGTTTTTATCCCTGTCTCTAGGTCCCCTTTCACTCACCATGGTTTCTCCTCTTCTGCACCCAAGGGCCCCTACACTGGATCCTTCACCACAGAATTTGTGCCCTGACCCTAGCAGACCTTCTGAAGCATCTCCCGGGTCCAGATACATTCAATTCCCTCCCATCGCAATCTACCCGCGTTGTACATCCATCCAGACTCCCCCAGCTTCCTTTAACCCGGTTCTCTTTCCTTAATCCCTATTCTATTCTTTAAATCCTGGGGCCCATCTCTTTCTTACTGCTCTCACCGTCTGCTTTTAGTCCTGTCTCTTCACCGCATTGTTTTTACCTTGGATCTTGCTGAACCTCTTCAATTAACACAATTCCCCGGCTATCCTGTCCCGGATCACCATCACTTCTTAAACCCTTACTCTAGTCTCCTTTCAGTTTTTCTGGTCCTTTGGAATTGCCCTATAAACGCCCATCTCTCATCTTTCCTTTCACCCTTCTAGTGGGCTTATTCCCGACTCCACCTGGTTCTAGTCCAGGGTGTGATCAGCTGCCCCTCGCTTTCCAGAATTCACACCCATCTCCCACCGACTAACCCATACCTTTCTCAGAACGCGCCAATCATTCCCACCCCACCGCGGGTCCTAGCCCTTCAGCTCATCTCGCTCTGCACTAGTTCACACCCTTGTCACGTCTGGCTCTTATTCACTCTCTCTCCCCTACTCCCAACTATTACCCCAGCTCTGCCCCTCCTTGTCTTCCACTCCCAACTCTTACCCCTGGACCCCTCACCCCAATACCACCCCGTCAAAGCCTTCCCCTTCAGACCCCCGATCTCGCTCCTAACCCCAGAATCCCTCTTGCCAGCCCCGGTCTCCTAACCTCATTCCCGGTCCGGCTTCCTCAACGCCCACCCTGGCTTTTGCCTCTTTCCTACCTCCTTGCCTGGCTTTTTTCACTCCTCCTCTCCATGGCTTTCTAACCCTTTCTCCTCTTAATCCTCCTCATCTCATTCTCAGCCCGGTCGCCCCCGAACCTTGCTTCACCTCTCCCCTTCAGGCTTTTAACCCAAACCCAGTGATCGCCCACCCCGCCAAAATAAAGCGCCCGCGCGCCCCGGCTCCAGCTCTCGCCTCCCGCC
>NW_025999982.1:9637240-9698616 GCF_001458135.2 Marmota marmota marmota
CTCTATTTACCGCCATCATCAGCACGCGCGAGCTGTCACCAGGGCGCGAGACAACCGAGCTCGGCCCCGCCCACTGTCCGCCCATTGGCCCGCCCGCCGGAGTCCCGCCCCTGAGCCCCGCAATGCGCCAACGGCGCAGCGTTGGGCCGCGACCCCGGCACCGGCACCCTC
This sequence comes from Marmota marmota marmota, assembly GCF_001458135.2. NCBI lineage: Eukaryota > Metazoa > Chordata > Mammalia > Rodentia > Sciuridae > Marmota > Marmota marmota. The sequence goes on from NW_025999982.1 coordinate 9,637,412, forward strand.
TCTGCAGGTTCGTGCCGGCGGCGTAAAGTTTAGGGTCAGCCACAAACGCGCGGCCGACTCAAGCCTGGCGTAAGGGGCGGCGGCGTAGAGGAGCGCTGTGAATCGCCGGTCGAAGTTTGGTTGAAGCACAGGAGGGTAAATAAGAAGGTTTCCAGACAAAGAGACTCTTAAAGGTACAGAGTCTACTGTCCGTCCCTCCTCCTTAAAGGGCCAGAGATTCTCCCAAGCCCTTCTCCGCCCCCTTCTCCCCAGCCTTGCATCCCGGGGAGCAGTAAAGGAATTTTACGTAGAGTTAGTTCCCCATACTCTTTTCGGCTGCCCTTTAACATCTCTCCCCACTGCAGAGGCAAAGCCTTTCTTCATATCCCGTCTTTGCGTTTTTTGTTTTGTTATCTTTTAACTGTGCCCTTCCTAAAGAAGCAGCAGCCTGCGAACCGTGGGGTTTCCGGAGGCAGCTTTTGCAAAAGTTACTATTGGTTCCCAGAGGAGCGAGCACGTGTATGACTTTTGCCACTGATGACCCAGGCGGGATTCAGCTGTTTTACGGAAATACCCCCAAGGAAGACGCCGCCAACCTGAACACCCTGGTAGAAATTAAGCAGATCCAGATAGAGATGGTTGTGGTCCTGCTGGGAGGCTGAAGCAGGAGGATCGCAAGTTCAAGGCCATTCTCAGCAATTCTGTAAGGCCCTAAGCAACTTAGCGAGACCCTGTTTCAAAATTTAAAAAAGAAAAAGTTAAAAAAGCTGGGTTTGTGGCTCGGTGTTTAGGCGCCCCTGGGTTCAATCCCCAGTACAAAAACGTGACGGGAGTGGAGGGGCGTTGCGGCTTTATGGATTTAGGAATGGGGATGGAAACGATGGGAAAAGAGCGGCCAGTTCTATAAAAGGCGCCCTTCCTGCGCAGTCTCCTGGGCGCATTGTCCTGACATAATTTACCGGGGCGGGGCGGGGAGGGGATGGAGTGGTGTCACACAAAATGAGACCAACAGTGTTAGACCCAAGACAGGGCTAAGGCAGCAAAGACTTAGTAGAAAGGCAAGTACATATTATTAGCCACAGTGGTTCAAGGTTTCACATCTATAAATGACACAGAAGCGAAAAGGCTGAAAAGGAAAAGAAAAAAAAAGAAGGGAAAACTACAATATCTGAAACCAAGAGGTTTGACAGTTGAGGATGTGAAATGGTTTGGTTTGGTGGGTGTTTGTCATGTGATTCAAAAGCTCAGAATCACAAGGTAGCACTTCTTTTATTGTCTACTGCCTTTTAACACTTATCTTTAAGGAATTCCTACGTTATAACTTCTTCATCGTGTTTTCTCCTCTGACTTCCTCGATCCAAGAAAACTCTTGGAGAAGATTTTCACTCAGTATGTTAGTTCCCTAACAAGATACTTTTTTGAAATAATTTGGGACCACTTGAAACTTCTGATGGAAGGAGTACTCTCACAATAGCATTTTGTCTTCGGGGCTGTGAGCATGCAGTAGATCACTGGGTCTAAAGCTGGCCTGGTAAACACAAGGGATCCCGAAGATCCTTTTAGTGGGTCCCTGAGATCAAAACTATTTTCATAATAGTAAGAAGTATATGCCTTTTTCCCTGGGATGACCCTGGCATTGATAATACACAGAAGTAACAATGGGTAAAAATCCTGCTGCCTAGAGGATCCCAAGTTCCAGGCCTCAGAAACTTAGCAAGGCCCTGTCTTAAAAAAATAAAATAAAAAGGACGGCTCTGAGTGAGCACCCCTGAGTTCAATCTCCAGTGCTGAGGGAAAAAAAATTTTTAAAAAAAGGGCTTACAGATTAAACTATTCATTTAACTATTTAGTTATTCACTGGGTATTTGACAGACATTTTCTTCTAGATAAAGCTAAGACTAATAACAGTGTCTGCAATAATAAAACTCAAGATTTCAAGCAAAATTTAGGAATTTTTAATATATATGTTTTAGTTGCAGATGGACATAATACCTTTATTTTATTTATACGTGTGCTGAGAATCAAGCCCAGTGCCTCACATGTACCAGGCAAGCACTCTACCACTGAGCTACAACCCCAGCCCCAAATTTAGGATTTTTTAAAACTCAAATCTGCCACCATAAGTTTGATAGCTTCCCAAGACTTTCCTAATAAGACAGGTAGTGATGTTAATGATTGTGATTTTTGATATTGCTTAGAGAAATGCGTCAACATTTAGATCTGCAGTTTTCCCCAAATGACCTACATATGATGCTAAGAAATCACACATAAGTAAAAAATCCATTCAAAGTGTAAATTTAACCAATGAATATTAATAGAGAAGGAAAAGCTTGATTTTACATTGCAACTACGCTTTAGCAGATGTAGTATCAAAGAATTTCTGAAAAAATTATTAATTTATACCTCCCTTTTCTCAAATATACATTTGTGTGAGGTCATTTTCTTCATATTCTTCAACCAAAAGAGATAAGAGAATCCACCTATCTTCTATCATGCCACACATTCGCAATAGATTTTCAAAAATATAGAATAATAAACTCTTCATTAAAGTTTGGACAAATAGTAAAGTTTCATTAAAAATATATTAACGAGATGGATTTGTTGATACTTTTAAATGATAAATATTTTAATTTTTATGTTTTTAATAAGGTAAACATCAATAGATATAACCTACATAAACAACACCTTTTAAGAACATTAAGAAGCCTGAGACTGATAAGTTTGAGAATCATAAATTAGATGGCAGATATAATAGAAAGAAGCTACTTTAATTCAAATCTGAAAGCACTATTTGGAATACCTGACAAAAAGTTTTAATGGAGCTTCAGAGTTAATGAGGAATCAGAATCATGAATGCTAGACTTTCTTTAAAGACACAACTGGTTAACAACATAATCATAATACACATGGCATTGAAAAGACAGGCAGAACTAAGCTTACGCACTGAAAATATAGTTATTTTTATCCTACATTTTTTTAAGCCCAGCCTCTTTTCCTGCAGGATATAGAACAAGTAAGACCTCATCACTATGAATAACTATTAAAAACATATTTCCAAGCCAGTGGTGTACACCTGTAATGCCAGTGACTCAGGAGGCTGAAGAAGGAGGATCATAAATTTGAGGCCAGCCTCATCAATTTAGTGAAAAACTCAACAACTTAGTGAGACCTGTCTTAAAATAAAAAGAGACTGGGGATGAGCTCAGTGGTAAAGCACTCCTGGTTTCAATCCCCGGAACAACAAAAAAAAAAATGTCCATATTCCAGAGATGGTCTAAACAACTGCTTGATCTAATTACAAAAAATACACCTACAACAAATACTTTCTCTGGACATTCATTCTGTATTATAAAAGCACTCTTTGTGTTAAGGGCAAATTATACCCAGCAATGACCCCATAATCTCCCACCTTAAACATCCCAACCAAACACAAACATCAGCAGCAGCATTGAGAAGACAATTCCCCAAAACTGAAGATGCACATGATTCTATGTCTGACATCCACAGAGCTGAAAACCTGCAGTTTCCTTAAGAACCTGTTTAGCCAGGTATAGTAGCACCAGCCTATAGTCTTAGACTGAGGACTAGGCTAGAGACTGAGGCCAGAGGATGGCTTGAGCCTCAGGGATCAAGGCCAGCCTGGGCAACATAATGAGATCCTGTCTTAAAAAATGTGCTTAGCAAAAAAAAAAAAAAGGAAGGAAAAAAAAATGTGCTTAGCATACACAAGGCCCTGGGTTTGATCCACAACACAAACAAAAAAGAACCCCAGCTTTAGGGTCACAGTCCTCTCGTATTCCAACAAGAACTAATAAATGACCTCAGTAAACATAATCCATTCTCCACCACCTAGGAGGGAAAAAACAAATATGTTTTGTTCTGTCTCAGAATAAAAGAGAAAAGAATTAAATACACAGGGAAAGGATTTCCCTAGACAAGGCCAACCCCAGGTAGCCTGACTTCTGGGAGGCTTGGTGTAAGGAAGATTTGAGCATTTTAACAAGAGACTTGGGAGTGCTCTACACAATGGCAGAAACTCACCTGGGGGAGAGCCCAACCCCAAAAGTGAGGGCTCACAGGCCAAAGATTCCAAACCCTCAGGAGAGGCCTCAATTTGTAATACAACAGGTCTCAGCCATTCATGCAACAGTGACTGGGGACTATAGCCCCCAGACCCAGCCTCCACAGATGTGGAGAGGGGGCTTTTGGCAAGGAAAAGGCATTGGTGGGTGTTAGAGGTATGGGCTTAGAGGGAGAGACCAAACGACCACCTGCCTGGTTCAACAACTTCTATGACTGATCTTGAAATGTCCGGCCCCATGGCCTATTACATACTGTACTTGTATTTTAAGAGTCTCAACTTTTGACACCTGAAACACATGCTTGAGGGGACTTTTTAACTACTTTCCTGCTCTCCAGGATTTAAAGAACAAAACTTCACTAACTGCCTCCCCAGAAGCCTCAGGACATCTGGATCGAGGTAGATCTGGTGCCAAGGAGGAGTGGTCAGCCTCTAGGTAATTCTGTCAGCAGAAAAGAAACTCCAATAAATGGTCATGGGGAGACGGGAGATGTGATTGCTTGGCACTCAAATATCAGAGGAAAGCCAGCAGGAGGCAGTGTGGGGACAGGAGTAGAGAATCAGCAGGATGAGAGAACAAGAAAGCAATAGCCAGAGCAGGAACCATCAATGGACGGAGGAAACAAACTAGACAGAGTCAGAATAAATAAGAGGCTTCCTTCCCAGCATGTGCCTCTGCCACTCTAGATTTTGCCACTGGCGTGTATCATCTGTACTATAACTTAATAGATCATTTATTTATTCATTTGTTTTTTGTAGTGTTGGCAATTGAGCACAGGATGTCAGGCATACTAAGCAAATGCTGTACCACTAAGCTATAGCCCCAGACTTCTTTAAAAACTTTAAAAATTTATTTTCAGATAGCCTCACTAACTTGCAAGAGCTGGCCTCAAACTTGGGATCTTCCTGCCTTGGCCACCCAAGTATCTGGGATTACAGGCGTGCACCACCACAGACAAGAAATCCCTTTAAAAAAAATTACCCAAATCCTAAAAAATAAAGTGGTAGTTATAATTTTCTCTTCATATACATTAGAATAAGACATAAGTCCTAGTATAAAATATTTCCCACATTCCACCTAAAATCACCTAGCATCCCAAGAGGCACAGATGGCACACTTTGGCACATGCTGGAAGCTAGGAGTTCTGAGCCTGAAGTTTGATCCTGACGCCACCTTCATGTCTCTGCATGGCCTCTCAGGGAGCCACAGCCTCCCCACACTAAGGTAAGGGAGAACAAACAAGTTGAGCTGAAAAGCTGTCCTGCTCAGCTCTGGCAGTCAAAGATGGCAGATTTCCATGCAGCTCTGGCAGAAGCACTCACAAAGGTGACATGTTGACAAGACTGTAAGTTTCCTAGTTCTTTTAGGGTTCATACTCAGGAAATGGTTAAAGTAAAGCAGAGGAAAGAGGGGTGCGAAGATAATCTAGTTTAGAAGGAAGACATCAGATTTGAACTCCCAAATATGGCATCTCCCTTTACTAGCTGAGTTTAAGTTTCATTTATAAAGTGGGGATAATTATGCGCTTTCCTCCATAAAATTTATCAAAATAGTCTCAAACTTTCATCCAACCTAACCTTTCAAAAATTGAACACTGGCAAGTACATTCTAAATTAATCTAAAAGCCCCATCCAGATTTGCAAATATAGATTGACATCTGGGCCCTTCCTACAACTCATAAATTCAATATTGATGACTTTGTTCGTGGAGTCATATTTGTTATGATATTTAAGAAATATATTGCATTACCTGCTTATTTTAGTGGTGAATTTCCTTTCACTGATACAAAAGACAAAGATGGACACAAGTGTCCAGTGGCAGTTCTTAAAGCTTGATCTGGTATTCACAGGACTTAAAGCTGGTCAAGTGTGTGCTCAACAACAAGGGGAAAAAACACAATAGAAGAATGTTAGATCTGTAAAAGCCAAGACTAGGCCTAAAAGGCAGTGTAAGTATAAGAAGGGATTTTATTCTATTTTTTAGCTTCAGGGAACCAAGCCCCTTCTTATACAGCATGTGTAGGGTCCACATTTCTCACATTCAACTTCTGTATTCTCAGGAACACACTGCATTCAAAATCCTCCTGTACATTGTCTCATTTCATACGAGAGTTGAGGCAGCTACAGAAAATTACAAATAGATCCAGACAAAAGCAAATATAAACCAGAAAGCCAAAAACATAAAATCTATACATTTTATTGCATGTAAATTATACCTAAAACATACCTTAAAATTTTTAAAGCAAAAAAAAAAAAAAAATCAATGGGGACAACAACAAAAACAGGAAGTGATAGAAAAAATATAAATAAATGACAACCCTATAGCTAGAAAGCTGAACTGAGCTTCCTGTCAGTCAAAACTACAAGGAAACAGGACTGGTAACCTGACTCCTATTGTGGAAATGTACCATAGAAAAAGTTTTTCTTTAGTGCCTTCAGGGAGGGACAGAATCCTTGTGACAACCTATATAGTGCATATATTAACAGTTTTCCTAAGACCAGATCTATGTATCACAAAGTAGCCTGGTTGAGCTTTTTTTTTTTTTCCTATGATACTAGAAATCAATCCCAGAGGTACTTTATCAATAAGCTACTATCCCAGTCCTTTTTTATTTTTTAAGACAGAGTTTCACTAGCCTCAAACTTGCAATCTTCCTGCCTCAGCCTCTCAAGCTGCCGAGATAATAGACATGTGTCAGCATGCCCAGCCTGGCTGAATATTTCTCTAGCAGGAGTTGGGTAGGCAAGCAGTTTAAGTCAAATGAGCAGCTTGGGGCTGAAATGAGGCAAGTACAAAGACTTCAGGGAACCGTGAAGCATGCTGCAAATATCATGGTCAATACTAACCTCTGAGTGCTGGAGAGGTGCACAGCTAACTTCCAATAAACCCCAAGAGGCTATGGGATCAGTCATTACTCCAATCCAACTCATAGGCAGATGCCTTTGTTACAGGGCGTAATAATCAAGAAATAGCTGCCAAGAGCATTCCTGACATGTTCATTGAGCTTCACGTAGCAGAAACCACTAAACGGGTCCCATCATCCCTATCCCCTTCACCTTTTAGTCACAGAACCCTCTGAGCTGTAACTGGGCTATGACTGCCCAGATAAAAGGCTCTATATCCTAGCAGCCCTTTTAGCAAAGTGTAGCCACAGTAATCTGAACAATTCCAGACCATAACCTTTAAAAAAGAAACTGCTTTTCTCTTCATCCTTCCCCATCCTTCCAGTGGACATGGGGCCAGTGAGTTTGCTTAAGGATAATATTCTGGGGGTGGCTGAAAAATAAGACATAAGGAAACAAGAGTTCCTGGTGACTTTGTAGAGTTAGATCTGCCCAACCACCTGATTATCTCTGAAACTATTCTATAATAGAAAAATAGGTTTATCTCGTAAGAACCCATCCTTCTGGTTCTGCACAGTAGTGAATTCTGTTGCATCATGTAATCCACAACGGAAGGGAAAGATATAAGAGGAGAGTTCAAAGAACCCAGGCAATGCCCTAGGAAAGCCATGTCACAAGTCACTTCCATGAACAGGTCAAAAAATGAGAGCCATCCTACCAGCTGTGCTGTCCCTCCACTAGAGCAGAGGAGGGGGTTTCAGGACAGCACAGCCCAACATGAAGCACAGCATGGCCACTTGGGCCAAGGTCAAATCCTCAACAGCTGAAGGTACACATTGTTTTTCCCTCCAACACTAGGCAAGGACACCCTGTCCTACCTTTTCCCCTATAGCAGGAAAGGTCCAAACTTCTCCATTCTTCATAATTACCATTCTTGAGGACAGAACAAATCCAGCAAGGCGTTGGGTAAGACAGCTGTTGAGGGCTGCATATGGGGGTCAAGGGAGGGGAGTCCAGAGCCCCAGACAAAAACCACAGCTGGGAACCAGAGGGAGAGAAGCTTCCATGTCTGCCCTGGGTTTCTAGGGTCCAGATCCCTGAGAATACAGCCCTTGCTCCTGCTGTGCAGTACACATGGTGACAACTCAGCCAGCAATAGCCAGTCACTAACGAATTCCTGCCACCGGCACCTGCTGCTGCTTGCGGATCTTGTTGAAGAGTTCCATGTACTGGACCATGGTATCTGCAGGGCCATAGACCACATCATGTCTGTTTCCAAACACTGCAGGAGCCCCTGGTGTGTGGCTGCCTAGAAAGCTCTGGAGGAACTCGAGGAGCAGGTTCCAGCAGTCACTAGCCACCACACAGGGGCCATATTCCACCTGGAATGAAAAGAGCAGAGTGAGGATGAGTGGGGGCAAGGACAAGGTCTGCTTCCCTCATGCCTCCTGTTCCCTCCTACCATCTTCACCAACCCTAAGCCAAGGGCACAACTTCTAGCACAGTACTGTCCACTCACCCCAAACAAGGGCTTCTACGCACTCAGCAGCATTCCCATTAGGAATTTCTCACGTTCTCATTCTGGAGTTGTGAGAACCCACAGCCCTGCCCACAAGCAGGGAATCTTTTAATTATCTCAGGTTTGTGAAGTCCCTGCTATGTTAAGTGACGATTCAAGGAAATCTCAGGAAAATTCTGAGACAACATAGAAAAAAAATGTGGGGGACAGGAAGTAGATGAGAGGTAAGTAGAAGGCAGTCAACACATGAGTCTCCTCAATAGCAAACATGGCTCCCAAGGTAACCCAGGCCCAGCTCTACTGAGAAAGACTTTCCCAGCCAACGTAGAGGGGCCAAAGGCTAATAAACACCTCAGGTTTTCTCATTCTCTCTCCTAATGTTCACTGGAGAGATGGGAGGGGAAAATCACTGGCAACTGTAAGGAGAAAGAAGTAAGGAAACAGGTGGATGTACATGTGCTGTGAAGCTGGAAATGTGGAGGATAACCAGTCTCATGCGTCTCAGCAAGTCAAAGTCTGTCACAAACTGAGCAGGGTGGAGAAATCTTGGCCCTAGAAGTTCCCAAGCAGAAACTACCACTCCAGGGGCTTTTTCTGCACCTGGGATGATGCCTAGACTCACCTGACCCTGGGGACATATTCAGTCCCTACTTACAAGCTGCTCCTCCAGGCAGCATCATGACCACAGTAGGCAGGGCTCTCACTAGCTTGAGTTCCCAAAGTACATGGTGCCTTTTAGATGGCATTTCTTAGTCTATTTTCAAAAACAGCTTGTATATTTAGCCTTGCTCTCTTAAAATGATACAGTTTTGAAAGACAGGCCCAGTAAGCTTGTTTTTTTTTAAATCTCATACAGCACTGGGCACACGGTAAGTTGTGGACTTTCACTGTTCCCAGAGCCAGCTACCGCCACACTTTCTCTCTGCCATTTCTAATATTTTGGCTCAAAAATGAAATCATGGGGCTAGGGTTGTGGCTCAGTGGCAGAGCGCTTGCCTCGCACATGTGACACACCGAGTTTGATCTTCAGCACCACATAAAAAGTAAATAAATAAACAAAATAAAGATCAATTGTATCCATGTATAACTTAAAAAAAAAAAAAAAGAATTAGAAGTCATCTCACAAATGTACCTTTTTCTACCATGATACAAAACAGACAGGGGGTTAGAATTGTGACTCAGTGGTAGAGTGCTTGCCTAGCATACACGAGGCACAGGGTTCGATCATCAGCACCACATAAATGTAAAAGAAAGATATTGTGTCCACCCAAAACTTAAGAATAAATATATATTAAAAAAAAAAAAAAAAACAGTATGCCAAAAGGAAAGGTACATTTTTACTTCGTGACTTTGGAGTCTTTTCTCAAAGCATACTAAGGAGAGGTGTGTGTACGCATGTGATTGAGGCCCACATCCCAAAAGTTGTTCTGAATGTTACACTGGTCTGTCCCAGTCCTTCATGGGAGAGGTGTTGCTCTCTCCACATCAAAACTCGATTGCCGGGGCAAGGCTGTGGCTCAGCAGTAGAGCGCTCACCTAGCACATGCGAGGCGCTGGGTTCAATCCTCAGCACCACAGAAAAATAAATAAAACAAATGTATTGTGTCCAACTACAACTAAAAAAATATTTTTTAAAAAAGGTTTTAAAAAAAAGCTTACCTGCCTCCCTCAACCATTCCTTTCCTTCTCTAGAAAGTCAGCCTGTCCATGGCAACCTGCTATCAGGTCCCCTCTTGCCCCTGCAAGAGTTCTGTTTCAATTCTTCACATTGAACAAATCCTACTCCTGAATTTTAAAAAAGTCAGCCTGTCTAAGCTTACTATTTGCTGTAAAGCTGCTTTTCACTTCCTCTCTGGGCTAGCAATTAAATGAATGATTGAAGAAAGGATAAGAGGCCAGGTGTGGTATCCCGTGCCTATGATCCCAGTGACAAAGGAAGTAGAAGCAGGACGATACCAAGTCCAAGGCCAGCCTAGACAATTTAATGAGACCTTGTCTCAAAAAATTAAGAAAACTCAATAGTAGAGCACCACTGGTTCAATCCCCAGGACTGCAGCACGCACTGGAGCCTGTTCGAATTGAGCAAGGCTGGGGAACTTTGAGAGCCTTTTGCTAAGCAGCACCCCCAGTACCTCCTGCTTCTAGTTCCCCAAGGTCTTACCTCCACAGAGATGCCCCGGGCACTGGGCCCCATTGTGACTGTGCCCACCTTCACCAGGAAGTCACAGTACTGGTAACGGGTGCCCCGGGTCTCAATCTTGCTGGCCTTGGCACTCTGGAAAAAACCCTTGAGCTTCACCATGAGCACATCAAAGTTGGTGTCAGCAATAAGGCAAGGGCCATTCTCAAAGAGGGCAAAACAGCTCAGTGGATACTCGGAGTTGTGCATCACATACATCAGCTTCCCGGCCTGACCTGTAAGGGACAGACATCCTACTCATCATCAGGACTTGCACTGGCACACCCCAGCATGGTCAGGTACATGGGAAAAGGCCAGACAGCAATCTGGCGCTACTCTGGCAGTCTGAGAGGGGAAGGGAGTTCCCTGACAGATTTTTCCATAGAGGGAAGCAGAGGAACAAAAGGCCAGGCACCATCAGCTACAGCCTACCCCTTTCTACAGAAGAGAGTGAGGGACACAAAGGGAGCTCTGAGAGTGTTAATAGTTTAAATGTTAAGGTGCATGGTGAGCTCACAGATGGATGCTTAATTTTGATGAGACTGATTCAGCAGAAACTTCACACAATCTTTTGTATATTATGATTATACTATATAATAAGCAAAATAAATAACAACATTCAGGCATGTCAAATGAAGCAACTACTCATTTCTTCTGTCCCTTAACTACCTTGACTTTTTCCCCCTTTGACATCAAGAATATAGGTCCAAAGAAGCAGGAAAAAGAAGTGAGTACAAGGCTGGAAAGATAGCCCAGAGACAAGCTGTGATCAGTCTTGCCTGCCATGCCTCAAGAACCTGGGACTTCATCCTGAAGGCAAGGGTGAGCCCTTAGAGAATTTTAAGAAGTCTAGCTAACTTAGGAAGCAAGCATCCCATTATAGCATAGAGAATTCAGGGTCTGGGCTCAAGAAGATCTAGTTTAAAACCCTAGCTCATCCCTTCTAGTCTCTGAGAAATGAGTTTTCCGTCTTTTTTTTTTTTTTTTGTCCTGGGGATTGAACTCAGGGACACTCAACCACTGAGCCATATTCCTAGCCCTATTTTGTATTTTATTTTAGAAACAGGATCTCACTGAGTTGCTTAGTGCCTCGGTTTTGCTGAGGCTGGCTTTGAACTCGTGATCCTTCCGCCTCAGCCTCCTTAGCCGCTTGTATTACAAGCGTGAGCCACCACAACCGGCAAGTTTTCTTTTTAAATGAATTTCTTAGGTTTGCTGCAAGGAGGGAAAACTACATTTATTTGGTTAAGTAGAAAATGGAGGAAGGCAAAAAGGGGAAGGCAAGATTCCTCTTTAATATTAGTATATGTGCTGCCGAAGCGAACACGTGGATTCCTCTTTAATACACCATAAGAGTTAATGGACACACTGAGTAGAGGGCTTAGCCCCTGACTTTCAAGAAGCTGACAATCTCACAAGGAAGACAGGTAGAAAATTTTAAAAAGAAGATCAAAGACAACAAAACAAAAGTGATAATCTGGCTTTTGGAAGAGAGGAATAACTTTAGGAAGAGATCAAAGTGGGGCCGATGTTATTCTGCAATCTGTATTTGAGGTAAAAATGGGAGTTCATTAACCCACTTGAATCTAATGTATGAAATATGATACGTCAAGAGCTTTGTAATGTTTTGAACAACCAATAAAAAAAAAAAAGTGGGAAAGAGCCCCCCAACACACACACACACACACACACACACACACACACACACTTTGAAGAAGGATTTGAAGTGTCTTAAATGAAAAAAGCATGAGATTCTGCCCCAAAGAGCATGAAGAGGACATGCTAGACAAGGATTAGAGTGCAGCAATGGAAAGGGAGAAGATGGCAGGCAGGCCAAGGAGAACAGGGGCCAGTGTGACTTCCCTGTACTACATAGGCCTCCACTCTACTGCCACCTCCTGAGCACAGCAGGCTCTGCAGAGAACCTCCACCCCATATTCCTCCTGCCCACTAGCTGCCAATTCACACAGTTTTAAAACCATTCAAAACATCGTAACTAGGCAGCTGGAGATGTAACTCAGTGGCAGAGTGCTGGCCACCCCTGCAGAAGGCCCTTGGATTCCATCCCCAGCACAGCAAAAACATATCCTCTATAAAAAAGCCACCCAAAGCTGCTCTTCTTATTCTCATGAACTCACTGTTAATTACACATTCAATTCATACTAAGTCTACACGTGTTGTTACTGTCTTAGAAATATTTTAAAAGCATCTAAGGTGGCTGGGAGCAGCGGTGCACACCTATAATCCCAGCAGCTCAAGAAGGCTGAGGCAGGAGGATCACAAATTCAAAGCCAGCCTCAGCAACCTAGCGAGGCCCTAAGCAATTTAGCAAGACCCTATCTCCAAATAAAAAGGGCTGGGGATGTGGCTGAGTGGTTAAGTGCCTCTGGGTTCCATCCGTGGTATGTATGTATGTATGTATAAATTTTATAAATTTATAAAACTTGGATAAATTTTTTGAGACAGGGACTCACTATATTGCCTGGGATGCACCTGAACTCTTAGGTTCAAATGATCCTCACACCTTGACTTCTCAAATAGCTGGAGCTACAGGTATGCACCACTGAGCCCAGTTCATGACTTTACTTATTTATTTAGGTACTGGGATTGAATGCAGGGGCCCTTTACCATGAGCCACACCTCAGTCCTTTTTATTTTTTATCAGTTTCTCTAAGATGCTTATAGCCTCTCTAAGTTGCCAAGGCTGGCCTAAACTTGTGATTCTCCTGCTTAGACTCCAAAGTCACTGGGGATATAGGCATATGTCACCAGGCCTAGCTGGATTCATGACTTTTTTAAATGAGGAAGAAACATGTGGTTATTACAGACAACACTATTTTTTTTTTTAATCACAACAAAGTCTTTTTATATCTGCACAACCATGTGAAGCAAGCTGAACCAGCATGATCCATTCCCCCTTTTATGGATAAAGAAAATGCAATTAAGGTGTCAGATCAGCAGCGGCAATAGCAGCAGAATTACCTAGGAACTTGTTAGAAATGCAGATTCTTGTCACCCTTGCCTTCTAATCAGAAATCCTGGGATGAGAACCACCAATCTGCAAGTTAACAAACTCCCCAGATGAGGCCAATGCTGGCCAATCTGACAATCACAGATCTCAAGGTACAGAGGCAAAAAGCAACAGAACTGGAACTCCAAGTTTATTGCTCTTCATTCTATCCCCACTGCTTGCCACCACTGTGTTCTGTCTCCCCAACTACATTGTACATTAAAAGCAAGGGTCTGATCAAGAGATAGTTTCCCTAGAGGGTAGTTTCCCTAGAGGTAACATGCCATCTTCTATCCATATACAAATGTTTTCTTTTCCAAATGCATTCATTGTCATTATCCCTGGATTCTTTGGTTCTTTCTGGTGAAAGCAAAACAAATGGTAGCACTGTAATTTTATCAAAGATGCAACTCAGTAAGTACAGTTCTCAGCTACCATTTATTAAATATTACATGAGAACCTCAGTTCTAACATGTAATAACTTATGTAATTAATTAGCACAACACCAGGAGATAAATACTACTTATGTTCATTTTCTACATGAAAGAACTGGATTTAGGAAAATCTAAAAACACAGTCCATGCCAGACAGTATCAGTACAGGGAGCTTATACAGGGAACAAATAAGGAGATGGAAGACTGGAAAAACCAAACAGGAAGATGAAGCAACCCACAGATGAAGTAGGACCCCCTACTTCCCCTAGGGCTAGAAGGAGAAAGAAATGTGCTTTTATCAGAGCCAGGGATGAGATCTGCCTAGCAGGAGCCAGAATCAAGGAGGAGATGCCACCAAAGTTAAAGACACTGCCCAAAGCATAGAGAATGTTGTATTTTCCCTTTCTCCCATCCTCTGGTCTTCCCCAGTGCCTTTCACTGACCAAAGGTAAGTAGAAGGGTCCTACAAAAAGTTCCACATAGATTGTGGAACTTACCTAGAGTTGAACTGTTAGTTTGTGAAAGAGCCAAGACTTAAGAATTGTGACTTGTGGCTCAATGATCATAACCTCTGTATGATGAAACTGTCCGGGGTCAAGTTATTATAGAGCCAAGGTTAACTCATATTCAAAGATCATGTTCCTTCCCTACCATCACCACACCATCCACACCCCATCTCACCACCTTATACACTAAAAATACAAGAACTGATTCACTGGTCAAGGTTATGGTATAGAGGTAGTCAAGGTCACTGATTATATAGAAGGCTATACAAACTCTAAAGCTCTAAATAAACAATATACAAAGACTTCTGAGTCTAAAACAAAGTCTCTCAGACTTCTGATTGCATAAGGATCAGATGATCCAAGATCCATCCAATCTCCCAAATGAGAAGCTTGTTAAAATGTAGGTTATGCAAGATCAATGTAATGTTTTGAGCAACTAACAAATTTCTGATGAAAAAAAAAAAAAACAAGATCAATGTAATGTTTTGAGCAACGAATAAATTTCTATGAAAAAAAAAATGTAGATTATGAGGTCCAAAATACCAGTCAACTAATAAGCAGGCCAAAAATGTGTACCTTTATTTAACAAGAAATGTATAAGAAAATTATTTGTTACTTGATGTGGTTCCTTAACAACCAATCCTCTGAGAAGCACTATATTAAGAGTGCAGATAACACACACACACACACACACACAAAAAAAAGTCACATGGAAATTTTTGGAAGTGATAGATATATTTAATATGTTGGTTCTGGTGCAGGTATATGTATGTGTCCAAATTCATTAAGATACACACATTAAATGTGTTCAATTGTGTGTATGTTAATTTTACCTCACAAAGCTTTAAAAAAGTTCAGTCTACAGAAAAATTAAAACAGTCCCAGTCTAAGAGATAAAGGATCAAGAATTTATGAATTTAGGGCTGGGAATATAGCTCAGTTGGTAGAGTGCTTGCCTTGCATGCACAAGGCCCTGAGATCAATCCCCAGCACCACAAAAAAACAAACAAAGAATTAATGAATTCAGAAACATTCTCCCACATGTTCAAGAATACCACCCTGGGGGCCTGAGATTGTGGCTCAGTGGTAGAGCATTTGCCTAGCATGTGTGAGGCAATGGGTTCAATCCTCGGCACCCCATAAAAATAAATAAAATAAAGGCATTGTGTCCATCTAGAAATGAAAAAAAAAAATATATATATATATATATATATATATATATAAAAAAGAATATCACCCTTAGAGCCCAACATGGTGAGGCATGCTGGTAATTATAGAAATTCAGGGAGAGTTGAAGCAGGAGATAGCAAATTCTGGGCCAGACTTGGCAACTTGGTGAGACCCTGTCTCTAAATAAGAAATATAAAGGGCTGGAGGGGCTGGGATTGAGCTCAGCAGTGGAGCACTAGCCTAGCACATGTGAGGTGCTGGTTTAATCCTCAGCACCACATAAAAATAAAGGAGATTAGGGCCGGGCCTCACAGCGGCTGCGGCAACTCGGCTGCGCTCCACCGCATCCCCCAGTCCCGGGAGTCGGCGAAGCGCAGCAGGGGCAGGGCAGTCTTCCTCCACGGAAAGCCCAGCTGTCGACCGCCTCACGGGAAGATGCTGCACAGACCGGTCAGCCCTGGCATGGGTGTACATGTGGGCACAGCCCTGGGGGTACTGTGCTTCTGCCTCACAGGAGCTGTGGAGGTCCAGGTCCCTGAAGACCCAGTGGTGGCCCTGGTGGGCACTGATGCCACCCTGCACTGCTCCTTCTCACCTGAGCCTGGCTTCAGCCTAGTACAGCTCAACCTCATCTGGCAGCTGACGGACACCAATCAGCTGGTGCACAGCTTTGCTGAGGGCTGGGACCAGGGCAGTGCCTATGCCAACCGCACCATGCTCTTCCCAGACCTGCTGGCACAGAGCAACGGGTTCCTGAGGCTGCAAGGCGTGCGTGTGGCTAATGAAAGCAGCTTCACCTGCTTCGTGAGCATTCGGGACTTCGGCAGCGCTGCTGTCAGCCTGCTAGTGGCAGCCCCCTATTCAAAACCCAGCGTGACCCTGGAGCCCAGCAAGGACCTGGGGACAGTCACCAGGGCTACCCTGAGGCCGAGGTGTTCCAGCAGGATGGGCAGGGTACACCCTTGACTGGCAACGTGACCACGTGGCAGATGGCCAACGAGCAAGGCTTGTTCGACGTGCGCAGCGTGCTGAGGGTGGTGCTGGGCGCTGATGGCACCTACAGCTGCTTGGTGCGCAACCCCGTGCTGCAGCAGGACGCACATGGCTCTGTCACCATCACAGGACAGCCCATGACATTCCCCCCTGAGGCCCTGTGGGTGACTGTGGGGCTCTCTGTCTCATTGCACTGCTGGTGGCCCTGGCCTTCGTGTGCTGGAGAAAGATCAAACAGAGCTGTAAAGAGGAAAATGTAGGAGCTGAGGACCAGGATGGGGATGGGGAAGGATCCAAGACAGCCCAACGACCTCTGAAACACTCTGAGAGCAAAGAAGATGATGGACAAGAAATAGCCTGACCAGGAGCTGCTGCCCCTGCCTGGGGGCTCCCACCCTCTAGCTGCACTGGGGCCTCCATGTGAGCCTTCCCCCAACAGATGAGTCCTGCTCTGACAGGTTTGCCTGTTCTCCAAAGAATGCGGTACACAGACTACCCTGCAGCCTTATTTCTCTCATGGACACGATTCCCAAGTCATCATGCTGCCTTAGAACTCAAGCAACACAACACCAAATCTTCCTGCTGCTTTTTCTAATGGACACAATACGCAGACCACCCCACGTCCTTATCCCTCCAAAGCCATATGGGCTATCCAGCTGCCATTTTTCTCCAAAGGACACAATATTCAGACTAACCTCATGCCTTATTTCTCCAAAGATACACTACACAGTCACCCGTCTTGTTTCCCCATGGCTCTGATACACTAGTTACCATTTCTTAGCCCTTTTCCCATCCTGTGTGTAATCATATCTCCTTGAGTCTTGAAACTCTTTCCTGCCTCCTTTTGCTCTGACCCTGGCCTTGGCCTTTTCCTGCCCCCACTGAGACTGGGCATGCTCCCGGCCACACACACAGGTGTGCAGAGGCCTGCAGCAGCACGTGCTGGACCATGTGTCATTCCCCCACCCACCTGGTCTTCCCTGTGCCACCCTGGGCTGTGCCCTCTCCTCTGCCAGCCACCCCGTAGGAAGCTGGCATTGGTCACACTGGTTCTCTGGGGGTCTGTAGAGGGCTCCCTGGGGGTCAGCTTTTATTCCTCTGCTTTTCCCGCCTTTGGAGGTTTTGTTCCTTTTATTTACCCTGTAAATTAATGTTCGTTGAGCAACCACAGGGGTCAGCACTGTGTTGGATGCTGAGGGCCCTGCGTGGGAGGCTGAGTCCCTCCTGCAGGATGTCTTCCTCCTGCTGGGAAACAGACACTCACTGTGCTGTGGCCTGCTACTCCTGCCCTGCTCCCTGCTGTGCCCTCTGTGCCCACAGCTTCTGAGATACCTCACCCCCATCCCATCTGTGTCCCTCATCCAGAGCCTGGGATGGGGGCAGAACCCTGGAGAGAGAGAGAGACGCCCCCCTTGCCACACTGGAGAAGCTGGTGGTTTGGCAGGGTCTTCCCAGGTGCAAACTGCAGGCAGGAGGCTGAGGCCTCTGGACCTTGGGTAGCAGCCTCACAGGCAAAGTGGGGGACCTCTTCTCACTGACTGGAGCCCAGGGAAAGAAGGGACTGCTTCCTCATCATGATGCTATTCTGAAGCCAGTGCAGACACCTCCTGGCTTGTCTCTGGCCAGCCCCTGGCCTGCAGTAGAGTAGAGCTTCACATGTTCTGGTCCTCCTGATACCATTTCTCCTTACCTTGGGAATGGAAGATGCGAGGATTTCTAATTTAAATGTGGGACTCTGTAAACTGGGGGTGTACTTTGGGAAATATAAATGCCTTGGTCAAAAGCCAATCAATCAATCAATCAATCAATAAAGGAAAGGTATTGTGTCCATTTACACCTAAAAAAAATAAAATAAAATACTTAAAAAAATGTTTTTAAAAAAAGGGCTAGGAATATTAACTCAGTGGTAGAATGTGCCTGAGTTCAATCCTCAGTACCATAAAATAAATAAATAATATTAAATTTTTAAAAAATTTTGTAGTCATAGATGGACAGAATGCCTATATTTTATTTGTTTATTTTTATGTGGTGCTAAGGATCAAACAAAGTGCCTCACACATGCTAAACAAATGCTCTGCCACTGAGTGATAGCCCCGGCCCCAATAAAATTAAATTTTAAAAAGGGTTAGGGATATAGTTCAGTGTAGAACACTTGCCTAGCATGCTGGAAGCCCCGATTACAAACCCCACGACTGAATAAAAGAAGAAGCCAGTTTCCACCCACCAGGCACTTCCATCTCACTAACCTTGGCTGCCAAGGGTAGAGGCGGCAGTGTGGTAAGTCTCACAGTCCACACAAAATGTTCCTTGCTTCTCTGCCCCAAGTGTCTCCAATTTTCGGGTGAGGAGCTCCACTGTCTGCTGCACACTCTTGCCCTCAGCCACAGGCATCTGGGACACACTGGAAAGAAGAGTAACAAGTCATCAGCATCCAGAAATGCACTGGCTGAGCCATTCTCCCACCAAAGGACAGCTGAGCAGGAATAAGAGTTACCTTAGAGAACACCTATGTTAACCACACCTTAGAGATGAGGAAACAGAGGCCCAGAGTCCCTCATAACTCATCTGAGAATAGAGCACAGGTCTCAGGACTCACACCAGCATTTCCCAAGCATGGCTTGTGTGCCCATGTTTATGTGAAGATTCTAAATGACACACAAACTGAGCATTCAACAACACTAACTCACACAAAGAGAAAGGAAATTCCTTACAACTCTTTCAATTCTAACTATACGAAAGAGAAATTGAAGTTTTAGGTGAGCATACTTCTACCAACTCTGAATTGGAGCTGCCTAGTCCTGTAGCCACAAGTCACAAGCAGCTGGCAGACAGTGTGCTGATAAAGAACACTGCTGGGATCATGGAAAGTTCCCTCTGACAGTCCTGGGAACAAAAAGAAAGCATGCCTTGGGTTTATAATTTTGGGGAGTGAGAGGCAATGGTATTTACAGAATTTAATCAAAACAATGACCAAAAAATGTTACTTCCAAATTTCCTCCTGTGGTATGGCTTTCAGTGATAGGTAACATCTGCCCAGCACCAACTATGTCCCAAGCAGTGTCCAAAGGGGCTTTCAATGACTTAACTCTTTGAATCCTCCCAACAGCCCTATGAAAGGTTTTGCCTTTTTTTTTTTTCCGGGGGGGGGGGGTTACTGAGGACTTTACCACTAAGCAATATCCCCAATCCTTTCTCAATGTTTTTCTATTTTGAGACATAATCTTGCTAAATTGCCAAGGCTAGACTCAGACTTGTGATCCTCCTGCTTCAGTATCTTCAGTTGTTGGGATTACCAGGTGTGTACCACTGCACCTGAGAAAGTTGCTGTCATTTATCAATTTATTATAAATGAGGAAACTAAAGTACAAAGAAATTAATAACTTGTATAAAGTCACTCAGTAAATGCAGATGTAGCCAAGATTCAAAGCCAGGAAATCTAGCCAGGCACTGTGGTGCATGCCTGACAGGAGAATCCCAAGTTTGAGGCCAGCCTCAGTAATTTAGCAAGACCCTGTTTCAAAAGCCATGCAACCTGGCTCCATGTCCATGTTCTCAGTCACTAGACTAGACTGCCTGTCTAGGGATGTGGTTGCCTGCTAAAATATTTTTAAGGAAAAGGGTCCAATTTCTTTTAATATTAGTAAATAATAGTACAAAGCTGGATGTGCTGATGCATACCTATAATCCCAGCAGGAGGCCAAAGCTGGAGGATTACAGTTTGAGGCCAACCTGGGAAATTTAGCAAGACCCTCCCTCAAATATTTTTAAATATATGTGTTTGTGTGTATGTATGTATGTACGTGTGTGTGTGTGTATATATATATATATATATATATATATATATGTGTGTGTGTATGTTTGTGCTCTCTCTCTCTCTCTATATATATATAGACACAAACATATATGTTGTATTTTGACACAATACCTTTATTTTATTTATTTATTTTTATGTGGTGCTTAGGATCAAACCCAGTGCCTTGCACATGCTAGGCAAGCACTCTACCACTTTTCCACAACCCCAGCCCCCTTGCCTCAAATGTTTAAAACGGTTGGGGATATATAGCTCAGTGGTAGACTTCAATGCCCATAAAAACATACATAAATAAATGATAGCACAAGTAGTTCTTAGCTATATAACAATTATAAAGTCACACATGATTGAATTCTGGGAGACTACATTACCTTATTATCAACTCAATGAATCTATTAAGGTAGAGTCCAACTGTTACTAAAAATTGCCACTACTGTGTCAGAAATAGTACTGAGAAGCAATGCTGATGACCTGACTTATTTTGAAATATAAGAGGATCCTTAAATTGATGAAGCAAGGAACAGAAATTCTGGGACTCCAAAAAGTTTGAAGGGTAGAGCCAACAGAAAGAGAGCCCTTTCCCTGAGGTTCCAAGCCTCTGCACTGTGGCCTTCCCATTTCCACCCCTCACACACTTCCTTACACGAGAGGACAGGGAGGAGGATTGTGATGTCAACTGTGAGGAGAAAAAAAAAAAAATCTGTGGCAATCACCGAGAAATCTATTAGAGCCTGGGCCACCATAAAGAAAAGCATTTCCCACAGGCACACTTTCAAAGAAAAAGTCTAAAGCCCTGACTTCAGATATCCTGGCTTCCAGGGCTAACTGGAAAGATATTCAGCCTAACAAGATTTAAAAAAAAAAAAAAAGCGGGGGTGGGGGAGAAGGAGAAGTCCTCTGAGACCTTGCACTTGGGACTAACGCCCGTAAGAGCATTGAACCCATACCTTTCCTGCCACCTGGCTTTTCCAACTGAGATAACATGTTAGAGACAAAGAGTTCAACGAATCTAGATCAACCATGTAATTAATACTGTAGGAAACAGGTCCTGAATAGGTGAAGTGCCTGGAATCCCGATTTCCTAATTGCCAATGGCTTCTTTTTTCTCTCTAGACCCAAGATCTTAAAATGGCCAAGTCAAAATCGGCTGATCTAACTGTATTTGCTGATTCTACGGAGGTGCAAAAAATAAAAAATGCTGTCCCCTCCAAGCGTTGTCTGCAGTTGAGTCCTAGTCCGGAAATCTTATTTCCAACCCTGAAAGCCCACTCCTGACAGTACTAAGGCCCAATGTGTAGAAACAGGTACCAAAAAAAAGGAGAGAAGGTACATAACCTCTGCCCTGCCACCTGCCAGGATGAAGGGCAGCATCACTGAGGAAACAAGGCCGGAGAACCCACGGCCCTTTCAGTGTCCTCTTTATTCACACCACTCGAGGGCAGCTTGCGCAGCTCCCGGGAGTCGGCGGACCTTGGTCCAGATCCTTCTCCCCGGTTACTCCAGGCTCTGAGGGCCCTTCAGGACCCCTAGCCTCGCCCCACAAAAGCCCTGGTAGTCCTACCAAGTCACTCCCATGGCGGCGGGCCTGGAGGTGCCACGATCAAACAGTCTAGCGGAGAGCTCTGCTGCCGTCCACAAGAACTGGAGGACCAACGCAAGCTGCGGTCGCGGAAGGGGCTCCGGAAATACGTAAAAACCCGGCGCCGAGGCGACGCGTCCACAGGCAAGGGGATGTGTCTGAGCACTCCCTCGATGACGTTTCCAGTGATGTCATTCGCCCGGCTCCCGCCCCCACGCTTGCAGCACCGGAAATTCCCCTTTGGCAGGACTTCCAGGCCTTAGATCCCTGAAGCTTGGAAAGTGTGGCTTAGGCCGCCACCACTTAGATAAACCGATATTAAAGACAATAAGTTTATCTGTGGATCCAGGGTGTCCCGCTCCAGGATCCGAGGGCTGTTTGAATGTAGGTGTGGCGCTGGTGGCACTTCTGGCCTCCGAACACTCGGGGTCGCTGTGATCTCTGCCTGGTCTCTAGGGCACTGGGAGTTCACCGCACGTGCGCACTCTGAGCTTTTTGCCATCCCCACGTGAGAACTCTCTCAGGAACTTTTTCGAGGAAAATGCCTAAATTCAAGGCCACCCGTGGGGTTGGAAGTAAGGAAAAGCATGCGCCGCTGGCCGACCAGATTCTCGCTGAGGACTCCGTGCGGGCAGGGGCCCGAGAAAAGCGGCGGGGTCGCGGAACTGAAGAGGAGGAAGAGTACGTGGGGCCCCGGCTGAGCCGACGGATTTTGCAGCAAGCGCGGCAGCAACAGGAGGAGCTCGAGGCCGAGCATGGGACTGGGAACAGGCCTGCAAAGCCGCCGGAGCGCGCCACGCGGCTGGGTGAGTGTCAGTGGGTGGGGTGAGAACAAGAGAGTGGCTAGATGGGGTTAGGTGGCCGTTAAAAGTAGTTCAAAAGGGGAATAGGTTGGAATTAAAAATGGGGTTCACATTACACTGTTGTAACGATGCTGGAACGAAAGACCTAGTCCTAGCTAGAGCACTCCACGACCACTCTTGGTTTCAGACACACCCTTCCAAGAACACCGAAGTTAGGCCAACAGGAAGTGATCGCTCACTCCACTAAGTTCTCCTAGCATCTAGCCATTGGTTTTGCAAGTGTTTATTAAGATGCCTCCATAGTGCTTCACACTATGCTTGCAGTTTGGATAGTTTGGATACAGAAATAAAAATAGACATGTATCTGACTTTAGGACCTGAAGAGAACTCAGGAGAAACATGATCAGAATAATGTATTCCATAGTAAAGTATGCTATCCCTGGTAAAAATAGCATTCGTCTTAAGAGATCAGGCTTTCCAGATTGTATGACCTTCAAGCTGAAAACTAAAAAGCTATGGGGCATATTCCCATCAAGTGGGGGGGGAATACTGTTTAGAGGCCAGCGAGGGGCAGAGATGCACTGAAAGATGTTTTGATATTTTTCTCATTGTGGAAGGAGTGTTGATCTCCCTGTTTCTTGAACCTCCCAATCTTACTTATTTGTCCTAAAATCAGTGTTTGGCCCAATCAAATATTGCCTCTTGACTACAGTTTCTGTACTTGGTTTCTAAAACATCAAACACTTGTTTAACTACCACCTGACTTAAGTATTTTTTACTGACTCTTGTCTCCAACTTGTTATGAAGTGCCACAAAATTCAGTCATTAGTCCTTCTCTTCAGATACATTTTCTCTTCTGTTGAGATCATGAAGCTTCATGATTTAAATACTATCTGTTTAATGACTCTTCCCAACCTTATATTCCATGCCTGCTCTTGTCCATGAAACCCAGATTCTTAGATTCAGCTGCCTACTTGGCATCTCTAATTTGAAGTCTCCTAATATGTATTTCAAATTTAACATACCTAAACAGAACCTCAGCTTGTCCCCAAACCTGCTCCTCCTACTGTCTTCCTTGTGTCTGTTAGCATGATAGCTTTTCATTTGCTCAAGGCAGAAACCTTGGGCTTCTTTCTTTCTCTCTCTGTATCTGATCTGTCTGGAAATTCTGATGGCTGTATCTTCAACATCCATCCAGAATCTGACCACTTTTCACCACCATCCTGTTCGAACTACCACAATCTCACACCTGGATTATTGCAACAGTGTCCTAATTAGTGTTCTGTAATCTCTACAGTCCACTCAGCAGTTAGAGGTCTTCAATGTCCTATGTGGCCTGCTTCCAGTGCCAGTCTTGCCTCTTCTGCTTTCCCGTTGGTCCTGTCTTGTGTGTGCCACCTGCATAGGCTTCATTGTTCACTGGAGCTAAGCATGCATATATCTACCTATAAATACAGATTTTGGAGTTGTTAGTATGTAGACACAATGTCTGTCATAATCCCCTCTCCAATTTAGCTTTTGTCACACATTATCTCTATCGTCCTTGTTTGTTTGTTTTCTCCCCAGTGCTGGACATTGAACCCAGAACCTCGCTCATGCTGAGCACATGTTCTATTGAACTACACCCCCAGCCCATCTCTCTTCTAAATGATCTGTAAAGTGTGGCATTTTACCTCACTTGGATTGATAGAATCTGCTCCAGCTACTCAGCCAGATGTACCCTTTCAAAAAATTGGTTATTCAGATGGTTGCTCAGTTGGAATCTGAACTCCACCACCTGGCCTCCAGGGCTCTCCAGGCTAGCTTGCCTTTGCCATCTAGCCCTATTTCTTGCTACGGCCCAACAGACATTCTAATAACTAAGTGCTTTTTCCAGAGTTTTTACCTGGGTGTGGAACACACTCTGTTGTTCCCTTTGTTAATCACCTTTCCATTGCTGTAGCAAAATACCTGAGAAAAACAACAAGAAAGTGGAAAGATTTCCTTTGGCTCATGTTTCAGAGGTTTCTCTCCGGGGTCAGCTGGCTCCATTGTTCTGGGCCTGTAGTGAAGCAGAACATCATGGCAGAGGGAAAGCTACTCACCTCATGGCAACCAGAAGCAGAGAGTTGAGAGAGAAGGGGCCAGGGACAAGGTATACCTTTCAAAAGCATGCCCCCAGTGACCTACCTCTGCCAACTGGGCCCTGCCCCCAATAGCTCCACTGATGAGGTTAGTACCCTCATGACCCAGGTGCTTCTAAGTGCCTGTATATTGTCTGGTATATATTGTCTCTATACCAGTATGATTTGATGAGTAATCCAGCCCTACTCTGTGTGTGTGGAGCATAGTGGTGAAGAACGCAGTGAAAACTCTGCCTGCCTGCCATGGGCACATCACCTAGCTATTCTGTGATTAAGTATGCTCATTTGAAATGGTATAATAACACCTGCATCTTGAGGTTGTCATGATTTGTGAGGTGACATGTGTGGTGTAGAACAGGTCCTGCTTCAAAACCTAGGATGATTTATTGATAATAATTTATTGACATTGCTTTCTCTTTGTTTCATATATTACATTTTGTTTCTAATGCAACATCACAAGCCCCCGGGGACAGGAAGATAGTGTGTGCCTCATCTGTTTTCTTGCACACATCTATATCACAAGCACATGAGGCCGGTACTACATGGCTAATATAACATTGATTCTCAGTCCCTCACCCACTCCTTGCCATGCTCATTGATTTCATCTCCCTCTTCTAGGGCCAGGAGTGCCCCAGGATGGATCAGATGATGAGGATGAGGAGTGGCCCACCCTGGAGAAGGCAGCCAAAATGACAGGGGTAGACCACCATGCAGAGGTGGTTGTGGACCCTGAGGATGAACGTGCCATTGAAATGTTCATGAATAAGAACCCTCCTGCCAGGTAGGGGCGAGGATTTGTTTGGATAGTACATCCTGATAGAAAGTTCCCACAGCGAAGGAAGTACCTTGGCAAACTTTTGATTCCCTGCCTTTTGAGGGAGCCTGGGCATTGTTAATTGTGGAGGACCACCTTGACCAAACTAGCCCATTCTCCAGGGACCGTTCTGAGAGAGAATGCCTTATGTCTGGGGAGATGCATACAATGCTTTGGTATGCTTAGTTTTTTTAGGGGTAAACTCGATTTCCTTAGACAGATCTCTTTCATACCTTAAGCTGATTTAATCTGGGGCTTTCAACTCCAGGTTTATTGGCATTTGGGGCTGGATAACTCTTTTTTGGGAAACTGGAACACAAGGGTGTTTAGCAGAAATTTGTCTCTGACATATACGCTTAGATACCAGTAGTGACATTCCCTCTGGTCAAAATAACAAAAAATGACTTCAGACATTGCCACATGCCTCCTGGGGGCCAAAATCCAGACCCCACTTAGAACCACTAATTTATCTCCATCTATAACATATGCCAGCTCTAAAATATGCGGGCCTGTAAATTGCCAATAGGCAAATTCCTGAGCCTGTGCATTTGGCCCTGGGGAGGGGAGTCTATGGACCCTCAATCAATTCATTCTCTCCCTGTGACATGAATGTGATGGTTCTTCAAGATGGTTCAGCTCAGTGCATCTCTGATTGCTAATGATACTCTGAAAAGACAGGGAGGCTAAATGGTAAGTTCTGTGGCAGCTTGAAAGCACAGATTGAAGATGTAAGCCCCTCTACCAGATGGATGCCTGATAGTATGGCATAAAGTGTCATACTTGGCCTCTGTGCCTGTCCCCCCAGAGAGTCTTTCAGGTTGTCACTTGGCACTTCATAACTCCTACTTATGACAAATTTGGCAGAACTGTTTCACAGCTTGCAGTAAATAGATAAGCTACTAGAAAAAGGGAGTCTCAGAAGTCTTGAGAAGTAACAGTTGACATCTTCAGAAAGCAGGTCTAGAGCTGTGTGAACTCAGCAGGCAGATATTGTTTGGTCTTGGGCACAATGTACTGTAAAGCACCTGAACTGTAGAACTAGAACCTGAAAGACTAAGTTTGAGTCTTCCCCACTTGACAGCAGTGCAGCCTCAGGGGAGTTATTAACCTCTCTGAGTCTCAATTCCCCAGTCTGCATAAGGGGAATAAAAGCATCTCCCAGACACAATGTAGTCATAAAGTCAATGCTGCCAAGCACTGAGCAGGCTCTCAGGGGATAAGAGCAGTTTTATTCATCTATGTATCTTCTTAGAGAGCCAGGGATGAAACCCCAGGCCTTGTGCATGCTAGGCCAGTGCACTGCCACTTTATCTATAGCCACCCAGCCCTGGAGCATTTTTATATACATATAAGCAGCCTCAGAAGACACGATGTCATACCATAGCCCAGGGTGATGATCACTCTGAATCCTTAAGACAGGGTTATGTTTGTTATCCTCTGTTTAAGGAGACTGAGAAGAATATAATCAGTCTGTGGAATATTTCCAAATTTTAGTGATTTGAATGGGAAAAGTATGTGCTGTGGTCTGTCTATAGTGATCACAGCCATGTGGAATCTTGGCAGGTAATTAAGATGTATCTGGGGTTGGAGCTGTGGCTCAGCGGTAGAGCACTCACCTAGCATGTGCGAGGCCCTGGGTTTGATCCTCAGCACCACATAAAGAAATAAATAAAATAAAGGTATTATGTTCAACTACAACTTAAAAAAAAAAAAAGCTGTACCTGGCATTGTGGGGAGTTCAGACCAGGAGTTTGTAACTGCAGCACCCTTTTTTTGTGCCAGCATTTGAGGGGGTGTTGAGATCAGCAGCACTTAATACTTTATTACTTATCACACACTTGCTGTGTACAGAGAGTTCCCAGTAACACACATGCGCTCACTTGTTTAACCCTTACTTTAACCACATGAGGCAGTACTTTATTACCCCTGTTTAACAGCTGAGGAGACTGAGGCGGAGAGGTAAAATCAATTGCCGAAGATCCTACTGGGAGTGGGAGAGCCAGGATTTAAACCTGAACACACTGACTTCAGAGTCCAGGTGCTGCCCCTCCACAGGAGGACTGCCAGCTTTATCCTAAATGAAATGACTTTCAGGTCCTTCACTTTCTACAGTGTCTGTGGTAGGAGATTGGGCACAGAGGAGTCTGGAGCTTCCTGGTCAGTGACCACAGCTCTCTCCTCTATTCCCCTCGGCACTCCCCTCTTAGGCGCACCCTGGCTGACATCATTATGGAGAAGCTAACTGAGAAGCAGACCGAGGTCGAGACAGTCATGTCAGAGGTGTCAGGCTTCCCTCTGCCCCAGCTGGACCCCCGGGTCCTGGATGTCTACAAAGGGGTCCGTGAGGTAAGAGCTGAGAAGGCAGCCATGGTGATTCCCTTCCAGGGGCAATGGGCTCCCGCCTCAGGCACTGATGCCCACACCTCATCAAATAAGGCACGGTCATCTCGAATAGGCTCAAGCCAGAATGTGTGGGTTCGTGTTCCTGCTTTGCCTCTCTGCGGCCTCTAAAAGGTGACCAGCCAAGTAGTTATTGAACCCCAGCCATTTGAAGAGCGAGTATAGTACACTTGATCTTAGCCAAAAGGCCGAGAAGCGATGAAGAGCGAGTATAGTGATAGCACCTCCTTACAGGTTGTTGTGAGGACAAAATTAGTTAACATGTAAAAAGCCCCTGAATGAGAACCTGGCACATGGGGTATCAGTATCAATGTTGGCGATGATGATTTGTCCTCCCTTGTCCCTAGGTCTTATCCAAGTACCGCAGTGGGAAACTGCCCAAGGCTTTTAAGATCATCCCTGCCCTCTCCAACTGGGAGCAGATCCTCTACGTCACAGAGCCTGAGGCCTGGACTGCAGCTGCCATGTACCAAGCTACCAGGTAGCATGGCTGGGTTTAGGGTGGCCTTCTTGCAGAGGTGAGGGCTGGGGTGGGACTGACGGGCTCACCTGCCTTCGCCCTGTAGCTTTGCCCCGTAGCTTCCTCTCACGCTTCCTCATAGCACCTTTATCCTAGCTTTTCCTCTTTCATTTTTAGGGCCACAACTCAGTTGGCACCCCCCTATAATGAGTTTTTAGGGGAGAAGATGATAACTATTGGGATATACCGTGGTGTGTCAAAGTAGACTCATAAGTCTGTGGCTCTCCAGGCTGCTCAGGTCTCTTAGGACAGCACGTTAGAGAAGAGCCATGAGGGGGAGAGGAACGTGGATAGTCATGTGGGAGAACTCTAGCAGTCCCAGCCGCTAGACTGGGGATGTAGGGGCAGAGCACTTGCCTAGCAGGTGCAAGGCCCTGGGTTTGGTCCCCAGCACTATAAACAAGAAAACCCAGCATGTACCCTATTTTGGGTATATCCTGCTGTTCCTCCTGTTCCCTCTCACAGGCTTCCACACAACCCTCTCTGAAAGGATGTTTCCATTTCTTACTGTACAATCTCTTGCCTGCACTGTCCACAGTGGTATTTTAAGGGCCAGGTCCATGCTATCTTGTGACTTGGGAACTCCTGCCCCATTAGGATTTTTGCCTCTAACCTGAAGGAACGCATGGCTCAACGCTTCTACAACCTTGTCCTGCTCCCCCGGGTACGAGATGACATCGCCGAATACAAACGACTCAACTTCCATCTCTACATGGCGCTGAAGAAGGCCCTGTTCAAGCCCGGAGCCTGGTTCAAAGGTGGGAGCCAAGAGGCCAGGAGACAGGCAGGGCTGACTTGAAGGCTGTCTGTTAAGACCACATGCCATTGACAGTCCCTAGGACAGTTGGTGATGTTTCCTGCTGTACCTCCTTTCTCTCATCATGGACTAAAAGTGACTGTCCTCTGACATTCCTCAGGGATCCTGATCCCACTGTGTGAGTCAGGCACTTGCACCCTCCGGGAAGCCATCATCGTGGGTAGCATCATCACCAAGTGCTCCATTCCTGTGCTGCACTCCAGGTACTGTTGGGGGCGGGGGCGTGGGGGGACTGATCAGTGGATATCCTCATAGTGGTGTTGCCAGGACTCAGCATGAGGCGGAGTGGGGAGGGAGCCAGGAACAGTTCTGGGTTTGTGGCTTGTTTAAGCGAGTGGGTGTGTCATCACTAGAATAGGGGTTCCACAAAAATAGAATCCTACAGGCTGGCACTTGATAAACTCAGTAACTAGATGAATGAATAGAAAATGGGGAGAAAGGAGGCAAGGGGTGGAGATGGCCAGGTGTTTGGATACACTCTGCCTAGGCACCGGAGCTGCTGTGGTCCAAAGCAGAGGCAGAGATGTTGGGTGGGTATGTCTAGATAGTAACTGGAATCCAGTGAGTATCATAAAGTTGAGCCGGTGAGGAAGAGGTCTGTGCTGGCCCATGCGGAAAACCATAGTCAAGGGCCAACAAAGGAGAAGGATCCTTCCCAGCATTTCCCTGATGACTAACTGCACCACCACATCTGCCCTTCCCACCAGTGCGGCCATGCTGAAAATTGCTGAGATGGAATACAGCGGTGCCAACAGCATCTTCCTGAGACTACTGCTGGATAAGAAGTATGCGCTACCCTACCGGGTGCTGGATGCCCTGGTCTTCCACTTCCTAAGGTTCCGGACAGAGAAGCGTGAGCTGCCTGTGCTCTGGCACCAGTGCCTCCTGACACTGGTCCAGCGCTACAAGGCGGACTTGGCCACAGATCAGAAAGATGCCCTCCTAGAACTGCTCCGGCTACAGCCCCATCCACAACTGTCCCCTGAAATCAGGCGAGAGCTTCAGAGTGCAGTTCCCAGAGATGTGGAAGATGTATCCATTACTATGGAGTAAAGAGAATGGATACATGTCATGGCCCAGATGGCATGGGAGGACACCAGGACCCTTGTTTGTGATGAAGCACAACACTGAACCTTTATGGCCAAAGACCTAGATCAGGACACTAATAGGTCCCAGCGGCATCTGTGGTTCCCAGTCCTAAGCAGGGGGGACAGAGTCTGGCTGGCTCCCTCTTCCATTCTAGGCCTCCATCCCTGCTCGCCTCTGGGCCTACCTCGAGATTCCACCCCTAGCATCTCACTCCCTAGCTGGAGCATGATATAAGTACCTTCTCTCCAGCTTCTGTGTCAAGTCACTGTGGCTAAAAACAAAGGCAAGTATTTATTGAACCTCTGTATGGCGGTGTGGTTGATGGAGAAATTTCTACTTCCCTCTGTAGCTGGAGATGGGAGTTACTTTTCCCAGTTTTTGTCTTCAGTTTACACAAGAGCCCCCACCTCTTCATCTCGAAGATTGTTTTTCTGGGCTTCACTTGACTCATTTGCCTCCAGGGGGCATCTTCTCTGCCTGCCCAAGAGGACAAGGCTACTCTACACATTGGTAGCAACAGGGAGCTGGCTATTCATGATTTGAAAGGTGTTGGTGGCACGACTAAATGAAAGGACCACCAGAGAGAGGCCCTCCTCAAGGTTAGGCCTAGAAATGATTAGGTCTGGGTCAGCACCAAACAGGTTCTTTTGAGCTTTTTGGCCAACAAACTTTAAACCAGTGTTTAAAGTGTCAAGCTAGGGTAAGATACCTGTTTTTATGTAGCAACAGTATTTTGTGAGAATTGTGTGAAATTCAAATTTCAGTGTCCATAAGCAGTCTTGGTGGGGTATAGCCATGCTGTTTGCCCATTTTCTGTGCCACCCTCGCAGAGGTGTCTGTCATCTTGCTGCATAGCTTCATTGTTTGCTTTTGAAAGTGTGCATTTGTTCCAACCCAATTAATGTTTGGGAACAGTTTGATCCTAACACCAATTTCATGTTGGCTTATATGCAGTTTCATCTTTGAGAAACCTAGATGAATGCAGAAAAGTGCATCCAGCTGAACCACTTCAAATCACTACCCAAAACATACCTCAAAAAAGTACTGGCTTCCTCTGTTCAGCCCACCCATATCTGATGGTACAGCTCTGCTTCCCCCTCTGCATCCAGAAGTGGAAGTTTTCCTGAAGTGTTGGGATGGAACCCAGGCCTTGAGTGTGGCAGGGAAGCATTCTACCCCAGAGCCATGCCCCACCCCACTCATTAAATTTTGGGTTGTGCCTCAAACCCCATTTCCCATCATCCTTTGAGGTTGTGCAATTTTGCATCACGGCCATTTTTAGGAAGGGATACGTCATACTATAAAGCAGAACTGACTTGGGGGCATTAGACCATATATGGCCCACAAAGCCTGAGTATTTACTCTGGCCCTTTACAGGAAAGGCAGTCCAGGCTTCAGACGGTTGGCTTTGCCTTCTCACTTCATGCAGTTTAGAAATAGGCTTTTACCAGCAACACCATGAAATCTAAGAAACCAAACCCAGTTTATTCCAGAATCTTTATTAAGGCAGTATGATGGCCCTGGGCCACCAATCTAAACCTTGTGGCCTTAGGAAAGACCTGTGTCGACAGGGCTTGCCTCCCTCTCCAGATGGGGGCTTAGCCACCTCCAGCACATCCTGCTTCATCCTCCCTGCTGGAGAATGGGGCACAGGGCGAAAGGGAGAGGAGGCCTTGATCCCACCCCAGGCAATAGCAGCTCCTGGGCCACAAAGATCCTTTTAGCCAATAGCAGAGGGGAATAAAAGAGCAACCACCAGGGTTACCACCACTTGTGGGGTAGACAGGCACCACGGCGCCCTCTTACAGTTGTACTCAAAGCAATTAATAAATTAAAACTTTTTCCTTCAGCACCAGACCCCTCGATCACATGGAAGCTGAGTGGAAAGCAAAGCAAAGAGGAATCTGTGGTTTCTTGCCCCTGACTGAGGCCTAGGCCCTTCTCTAGGAGCAGCTGGGAGCATGGATTATATGGGACCTCCAAAGTGTGCTGAGAAGAGCCATTGAGACTAAATCCCCTCATGTTTGCCAGGATGTCTGAAGGACCCCAATCCAAATGCAATAACCCTAGGAGGGGCAATACTTAGAGAGTATCTCGGCAGTTGAGAACATGAGCACCCCAGAGAGAAAGGGGCCTCAAAAAGGAATGCTGGTGCATAGATTACCTGTTTCAATTTGTCTGAACAGCCTGGCCCAGACCCAGCTAGAGTCCAGGAGGGAGCTGAGCTGGTCAGATGCAAGAGGAGGAGGAGCTGACTAGCCAGGCAAACACCAACACAGCTGGCCGGCCCCTTAGTGCACACTGCAGGGATAGGCAGGACCTGGCCCCTTGGGTTTTGTGAGGGTAAGGAGGAGCCCCCTCAGGCTTCCCATGTGGCCCAGATTGTTCCTAGAGGCAGGGAGGGGTTGCAGCAGCCCCTCATCTGCTTGGAGGCCACTCGATGGGGCCTGTCCAGGGCTACAGGTGGATGGCTGTAACATCTGTGGGCGTGCTGGTCTGGCTGGGCCCCTGGCTGCTGGAGCCCCGGGGTGCTTTGGGTGCTGGGCTGGGGGTGGTCTGGGCAGCTTCCCTCAGACTCTCCCTGAGCGCAGCTTCAATCTGCTCCTGACAGGCCCGCAGGCAGTCCTGGGAACAAGGGGAACAGTGAAGAACAGCTCCCCCTTAACAACTGACAGCAGGTGCAGGGAAAGGACACCTCCAGCACACAGGGAAGTCGGGAGGTTAAGCCACAGACTAGCCCCAGGAATTGGGTCTTCGGTTCTCAGAAACTGGCAAGAGGATGTGGCAAGAGGGTGTGAGAGCAACCCGACATCTGACACCAACTCCCCCACCCCTGCTGCAGCGTACCACTTGGCAAGAAAAGTGTACCTAGAGACCAGTGCCCTTCACTCCACCCAAGACACTTCCCAAAGGCCACAGAAGCCCACAAGGGTGTGAAAGGAGGAGTTGGGCCCAGGGTGGGGACAGAGGCCTCCCTCTACTGGAAGCTCAGGGAATAGCACTGCTTCATGAATGGGGAGGCTGGGGCCCAGCTGCCCTGCACTCACCACTTCAGTGCCTGTGATCCCTGCCAGCAACTCTGTAAGCTCATCTCCGGATGTGGAGCACGCGCCCAGGCCTTGCACTGCAGCCCCAATGCTGCCTGTTGCGATCATAGATGGCGGATACATGGCAAAGGTGTAATCTTGGAAAGGAGAAAGAATCGTGAGACAGAAACCTCAAGGATAATAGCCATTATGGATTTCCTTCTCCTCAGGAAGTGCTAGGGGGTGATGAATAGAGGAGAGGGCATACCCAGAACCCCAAGCAATGGGTGAGGTAAGATAGGCAAGGGAGGAAGTCAGGAAAGAACCTCTTTCCAGGAGAAGTTTAGGATGTGCTGCTTTTGTTTTTGCTGTGCTGTGGATCAAACCCAGAGCCTCATGAATGTTAGACAAGCCATCTACCACTAGGCTACAACTCCTGCCCAAGAGTATCAGGATGAACAGCAAAATTTCCACTGGTCCAGGGTACTCCTGGTCAAGGAGTGCAGAATGTTCACTGGTGTGGAAACCCAACAACTTGTCATCAGATCTTGGGCAGGTCACTTCTTTCTCACTATGCCCTTAGTCTCACCTACACACTGGAATCTCCAAGATCCCTTATATTTCAGAGTGTGATCTGCATCTTCTGCATTAAAACTAGGGGCTCCATAAGGTATTATTTTCACAAATATATTTTGAGGGGAGTATAAACTGGAATCTCCTAGTCTTCTGATTTTCAGAGTTTGGCAAAAATGTGTACAGAGCTCTTACCTGTAGCACAGAGGGCCAAAAAGGTCTGGGCGTGCTTTTTGACCAAGGCCTGTCGGTCACTGGGCAGAGAGAGTCGGTGCAGAATCAGGGCCAAAAAATCATGCGCAATCACAGCAGCCAGGTCCCATTTGAGTTTTCCCAAGACCAGCACCTCCCACTCCTGGTGGTTGGAAAAAGAAGGGGGCGCGGGCTCAGTAACCGGAGAAGAGAAAATGAGGGGGGAAACAGCAGAAGACTCACAGGGAAGAAAGCTCATCAAACTTTCAAAGCTCAAGACTCCATTTCTGATTCTTGTTTTAGTGACTGACATTATGGATTGGAGAGTCCAGGGCAGGGAAGAGCTGGGGGCATTTCCCACTCCAATAATGGGGACTGAACCCAGGGATGTTTTACCACCAAGCCACATCCCCAGACCTTTTTATTTTTTTATTCTGAGACAGTGTCTTGCTAAGTTGCTTACAGCGTCACTTAGTTGCTGAGGTAGGTCTTGAACTTATGATTCTCTTTCCTCAGCCTCCTGAGTAGCTGGAATTACAGGCATGCGCCACCACACCCAATAGGACATTTATTTTGAGGATCTATTAATCATTTAATAGATGCCAGTACTGCATGCTTTACATGAATTATCCTTTTTAATCCTGATACCACCAGCATCACCATGAACTTGAGGCTCCTCTGGGATAAAGCAGACTCTCCAAACCATAAGGATTTGAGAAAGGAGAGGTCTATACCAGCCATCCCCTCCCCAACTCTGCATCCCAGCAAAGCTTACACCTCTTGAAGAAACAGCAGTAAGCATGAGGCCATTCCTATGACAGCCACTGAGCCTCTTCTGAGGTTCCTCAAAGGGGAGGTTACCCAACCCAACCCACATCCCCTTGGTGGGACATCAGGGGTGGGTCCTGGGGTATCTGACCCATCCCACTCCCTTTAACTAGAACCTATAGTGCCCAATGTCATTTGACTCTTAGGGGAAAAGGTGGAAGCCAAGCCAGACAGGATGGATCAAGCCCTGTCCCCCATCTGTCCAAGTCTACATATCAATACTAAGTCTTAGAGGGAAGCTAGGAACCCCTCCCCAATTCACTCATCTAAGGTTCCCAGACCTGGCCCCATTTCCGATTTGCATGCTTAAGGATTTCTTCATTGTTTTATCTCAGGAAGGAACTCGTGGGTTTGACTCCTCATTGAGGCAGAAATGGCAGCCCCACCCAACCTCTTCCAGGCCCCAACCACAGCTGTCCCTCTCTTGGTCCCCAAGTGTCAGCCCCAAGCTTCTCACAGGGCCCCAGAGCAACAGCCTGGGACAGCCAGAGTGAGGTCAAGAAGCTAGATCTGCTCCTGAGGCCTGCCCCAGAGCCTAGCTCCTTTGGGGGGTGGGGGTGGGGGGGCAAGAAAGTACCTAGGCTCCAAGGTAACACCCAAAGGCAACCAAAGAGGCCTCTCCCTGTGGGGTGGCAGGGGGGTTCCCGTGGTGAGGGGATGTGTCCACCCTCCCCCATATCCAGGTGACCCTTCAGAATCTGTCCTACTTGGCAGAGAACATTCCCTAGGGAGGGACTGGCAGCAGTGGCTGGCAGCGTCCATTACATCCCTGGCTTTTAAGGGAACCTGGTCTGCTTGCCGCAGTGTGAGCAGGACCTCTCCCTCTTCCCTGGGCCTCAACCCTCTCTGCTGCACAAGGATTTGGACTGAATGGAGTTCTCAAAGGTTCCTCCCAAAGCGGACCTTCTAGGAAGCCATCTGTGCTCCACCCCCAGCTCAGGCAGAGACTGGGGGGAAGAACACATTTTGCCTATTCTGAAAAACACAAAGGCATGTATAGCACCCCAGTCTTCTCACAGAGGAGGGCCCCTTCTACCTTCCAGCCCAAATCCCTCCAAAAACATCTTGCTCCCTGGCCCTGGAAACCAGTTCCATCTTCAAATTTGCCAGAAACTACCAGATTCATCACAAAGAGCTGTGGGGCCTCCCGAATTCCCAACTCTGGCCTCCTACTCCCATCCCTGAGAGCTACTTGGCAGGAAGAGGAATCCAGTTCCTCGACTCACAGCAGTCAGGGGCCCCAGTACCCTAGCTTCCCTGCCAGCCAATCACAGTCGCTTGCTTGCTGCCCTCCTCCCTGGGAGATGGGGCCCAGAGACTTCTCTCAGGGTCAGGAGAATGCTTGGCCAGCTACAGAGCAAGGTAGAGGGAGGTGCCAGCTCACCCACCCTCTCCCCCAGGCCCCTTAGGAGATGATCTGCAGGCCCTAAATACCCTCTTCCACCTCCAAGCAGCTCCCCACCTCCTTCCAAGGCAGGGCAGAACCCTGCCTCCCCTGCCTTGCCAGGGAACCCAACCCCAATGCCTAGCAAGAGGCCCAAGGAGCCACTTCCCAAACCACAGGAGTGACAGCAGCTCCCCACAGGATTATGAAAGCCCTGGGTCAGAGTGGGTGGGACAGGGGAGGGGGCGTCATTATCACATCGGAAGCAGCTGCAGCTCAGCTCCCTGTCTGTCCCTCAGCTCCAGCCTTTGGCTAAGGGGGAAAGAGAGATGACCGTTTCCACAGCCCAAAGCAGCTGCTCCAGTTTTTCAGAATGAGGACAGGGAAGGGAGGATTAGGAAGGAAATGTCTTTGGGGATAGAGGGGAAAGGAAAGTCGGTACGATGAAACACCTCAGCATTTCCTTAGAGCAATCAGGGCCTGGCTTTAATCTGCTCTGGGAGGCTTTTCTATCACAAAGTCCACACGGGGATAAAGACTCAACCAAGGCAGCCCCCGCCCCCTCACCAAGCACACTCCACTCCCCTACTTCGGTGGGGGGGGGGTGCGGGCATGCCCTTCTGCTGCCAATAAATAACTCATGGTGGCTGTATAAACCCAGAGGGAAAGTACCTACTGGTCAGTGTAGACGCACAGTTAGACTTGTTGCTATCTGGGGGAAAGACCGTGAAGGAGTAGCACCCCCTGGAGGTGAGGAGAAAGGTGTTTAGTGCAGACCTGCAGCTCTAGCCCTGACCATTACACCACACTGCCATCTTTGTCCTGCTCCAGTTCTTTTTCAAAAAAAGCCTTGGCTGGCCTTGCTCCCCCTTCCCGGGAGGGAGAAAGCCTCTGAGGTCTTAGCTTTCCTTTTTCTGGGAAGTAAAGAGACAGTATGGGGGTGGGGGACCACACGCACCCGCATCTGGTGGGGAGACACAGCGTGGTCGGTGTAGATGCACAGTTTTTCGATGGTCAGGGGCGTGGTTTCACGCAACTTGGATGCCAGCAGCATGCAGACCGCACCCAGGAGCTGCAACTGCGCCTTTCGGGTGGGGACACAAGACAGGTAGCGATCCAGGTAGTTCATGGCCAGGGGGAAGACTTCCTCCTCACAGCGCTGTTCCTCACACACCTGGGGGAGGGCATACAGTCATTCGGGACTGGAGCATGGGAAACAGCAGTTGAAGGGATTGGGGGGGTGCAGAAGGGAGGTGCACTGAGAAGCAAAAACGGGAGAGACGGAAAGCTACTTACAGTGAGTGACAAGGACCAATAACCGAGGAGGATGCGCCCTCCCCAAGGTGACACCCCGCCACATACACTTCCTCTGTGTTGCCTCCTCCGCGCTCCCCGGGGACCGGGGTTAAAGCAGAGGCTCCCTTTCTTACGAAGGATTCCAGAGACTCCTCGCCCTTACAACGAGGAAAAGGGGGACCGAAAGGTCGCCCGTGCTAGCCAGAGAGCTGGGACCTTATCCTCATTACCACCCCCACTGCACACACCCAAGGGGAAGGGAGGAGACTCCTGCCGCTGTCTCCCGCACTTTTCATTTCCCTGTCCGCCGGAACAGCGCGCGCGCCACCCCCACTGGCTTCCCCACCAAAACCCCGCGACAGACACAGGAACCAGCTCTGGAGCGGGGGCGGCCGAGCCCAGGGATTTCCAGCCACGCTCTCCTGAGAAGACCGGGCGGAGGAGGGAGGCTGAGGGAAGCTGGAGGGGAGAGAGTGGCCCTTGTCCTGCTTTCCCAGCCCAAAGAGAAGCTAAGTGTNCCTCACGACGATGTAGCAACCGTGGAATGCTTCGGACGTCGCAACGTTCCAAGGGGCGGGGCCGCCGGCGCCCCAGACGGAAAGGGCTGGCGGGGCCCTCTGCCCTCCCTCCCCGCGGCCCCATTGGTCCGCCCGGCTGAGGCCGGCCGGCTTCCGGGCACTCGGGCCCTCCTGACCATCGGACGAAGAGAACTTTCTGGGGGTGGGCCTCTTCCCCCATCAATGGATCCTCCCATTTTGCGTCTCTGACTCTAGCCGCCCAGGAAAGAACTTTTCCTCCGAAGATTATTCATTCATTCCTGTATTCATTCGTCAAACCCTACTTTACCAGCGGCTGGCTCTAGAGAATGTGGTAATAGTTTATAGTGAATGCTGTTCTAAAGCACGTGGTGTGTATAAATTATTAAATTTTCATGAAAACGTTGCTAGGCATTATACTTATTTTACAGATGAGGAAACTGAGGCATGGTAACAGCTACAATTGTATTGCTAGTCTGCAGCACAGTGAGGACTGAGAAGTGGGTGATCTTGATCCAGAATCTTTTCCTCCACCACTGCTACTCCCCGTCATCACCACTCAGTACTGGGGATTGAACCCAGGGCCTCACACTTGCTAGGCAAGCGCCCTACCACTGAGCTACATCCCCCATCCCTTTTTATTTTGAGATAGTTATCACTAAATTGCCCAGGCTGATCTGGAATTTACCATCCTCCTGACTCAGCCTCCCCAGTAGCTGGGATTTCAGGTGTGTACCACTACCCAGACTCACCACTGCTACATAAACATTTCCCAGACTAGCAGCGTTGGTATCCATTGGTATCCGCTGGGAGCTGGCTAGAAAGGCAGTTTCTCAGCCCAACTCTGACCTGCTGAGTCAGAATATGCGTTTTAGGTAGCTTGAGCACTTTAAAATATGAGCAGCTTTGGTCTAAATCAGCATGTTATATATAAAACAGGGCAGAAAGATGGGTTCAAGACATCACCTTGTCATTAAATTGGTTATGTAGCCTTAGTTTCTATTTGGGGAAAATGTGAGCAGGAGAAACTAGATCCTCTCTGAAGAAGTTTCTTGCTCAGATCTAAAGACCTATCAGTTGCCATTCCTTCTTACCTCCCAAACTGTGTTGCTTTATAGTCTCTCCCCACCCCCCAGGCTGGATTCCACAGACCAAGAGGCAGATGACAGACCCCCCCCCCAGAAATGTTCCCAGTGGATGAGGCCTTGGGGATCCCTGCCTCTCCTAGGGTCCTCCAAACTTAGAACACACCAATGAAAGAAGTAGCTAGAGCAATGACAATGTATATAGAAGAGGGAAGTTCTATCTATGTGAACCCTTTTCTCAACGAATTGTTCTTTTTTATATATAGTATATATATGTAATATATATGTATATGTGTGTATATATATATATGTGTTGTGTGTGTGTATATATATATATATATATATATATATATACTGGGGATTGAACCCAGTACAAATATATATATTATATATATGGTGCTTAACCACTGAGCCACATCCCCAGTCCATTTTATTTTTTTATTTTGAAACAGGATCTTGCTAAATTGCTTAGGGGCCTCACTAAATTGCTGAGACTGGCTTTGAATTTGCAGTCCTCCTGCCTGTATCCCCAAGCCCCTGAAATCATAGGCATGTGCTACGGTGTCCAGCATAATGAATTTTACTGTAGTTTTCACATCATGAAAAATATTCTTTTGTATTGTAGAAAACTATGAAAAATTGGCTGAGACCCACAGGAAAATAATAATCACTTGCAATTTCACCATCTTGAGATATTTCACCATCCTGAGATAAAATATCAATGTTTAT
This sequence comes from Marmota marmota marmota, assembly GCF_001458135.2. Classification (NCBI taxonomy): domain Eukaryota; kingdom Metazoa; phylum Chordata; class Mammalia; order Rodentia; family Sciuridae; genus Marmota; species Marmota marmota. The sequence continues at coordinate 9,677,732 of NW_025999982.1, forward strand.
TTTTCTAATATATGGATAATCACATTTTAATAGTATCATCATAAATTAAAACTAAAGAAATATACCATTAACCTCTTCTCCATGTCATTAAATAGCCTATGACATCATTTTTACTGGCTACATAGTATGTCATTGAGTGAATGTATCATCATATATTTTACCAAATCTGTATTCTAGTTCTTCCCTATTAGAAAAAATACTGTAAAACTCTTTTTGTGGTAATATCTTTGTGCACACTCATGATTATTTCTAGAAGTGAATTAATTTCTAGAAGTGGAATTTCTCAATGTAAGGTTATGAAACATTCTAAGGCTTTTGATACAGTTCTTATTACCAAATTTTCCTGCTGGAAGACTGAACCAACCTACTTTACCAACACTAGATACCTAATTTTTAAAATAACTCTGCCTATAGGGCTAGGTATGTAGCCCAGTGATAGAACATTTGCCCAGCATATCCAAGTCCCCAGGTTTAATTCCTAGCATGCAAAAAAAAGATTTTTTTAAAGGAAACAGTTCTGTGAGCTAGAGAGATGGAAAGGGATTTATTAGTAATAATAAATCTATTTTGGCATATCACTAGACATTTCTTATGTGAATTACCTATCCATGTCATTTGCTCATTCTCATTGCCATCTACTCCTAGAGAGACTTGGCCTTCAACTCCACCAAGAGGGATGTAAATTAGAGAGCGGGTAGAACTCCAATTAGAAAATGATATGGGGAAGGAGAAAGCACCAGCATATCCTTCTCTGCAGACCTCTAAAACCAGCACAGGTCCTCTCAGTGTCCTCCCCGCCTCCCCAGATCCCTCCATCCCCGGCCACCTTGCCTCATCTGCCTGAAGTATCTTCTCCCCTCTGCTTCTTTATTTTTCTTCCTAGAGACAGCTCAGGTCTAACTTCTCGAGACAGCTTTCTAATAGGGTCCGGCCACAGGAACCTGCCTGTCTGGCCTCCATGCTCCCACACATCCCATTGAACATGCCCTGCACTTCGAAGTCTGTGACTGGCCCTGGTCCTCCCGCCAGCCCTTCCAGAGCATAAGCTGTGGAAAGGGACAGACAACTCACAGGAATGAGGATCCAAGTATGTGTCCCTGAACAAGGGGTTTACACTCCACCATCTCACCCTCTGAAAACTGCTCACCAAAGAGAAAACAGGTGTGATGTGATAAAGTAACTCACCGAAGGTCTGTTTAGCTCCCCCAAACTGCAGGCTTTTTAAAGTGCTATACAATCACTCCTTAAGGACAGAGTGGGCAGTATATGCCTGTGTCTCCTCTGCAGGACCTTGCACCTTGCTATGACCACCAGGGATGGTAACAGTCCTTTGTGCATACTTAATAAGTTCCAGGGACTGCACACCTGATAGGTATTAAATAATTTCATCTTCACAACGACTTCATGAGACAAAGATGATTACCTTTCCCTCTTTAACAGGAAAGGTAACTAACACTAAGAGTGGCTAAATAACAATCCAAGGTCACACAGTTTGTGTTAAAGCCGTGCTTAATCAGGAGTCAGTCTAGCTCAAGAGTTTGTGCTCTTAACCACATCATTCTATCACCTCTGGTGCTGTTTCATGAGTGTATACAGATTTATTGGTTAAGGAAGGGACATTGTCTTGTCCTCCAAGCTGGGGTGTGAACTTGCATCCTGGAGAAGGGAGCTCCTAGTGCATAGAGCTTTATCAAAGTTACTTCTGCTTCACCCCTGGCTTGCACAGACAGGCCCAGAGCTAGCAGGTCATCCTGGGGCCAAGGAGCAGGCCAGACACAAGCTAAGGAGGGAGGGGGGTTCAGGAGCAGAAGCAGGGCAAAGGAGTCCCTGGGAGGTAGATTATCTGCTTGGGAATTTCCCCAGTCCTTCCACCTCAAAGGAATAGGAGTTCCCCTTGTTTTATCCTAAATGGAAATTTGAAAAAAATAATAATAATAATACAAAGCAATGACCAGGGTCAATAGGGCAAGGAACTTCTGCCCAGGTACATTCAGTTAGAAAAAAGTTACTCAAACTGGGAGCAGTGGTGCTCACCCAGCCTGAGACCAAGAGGGTGGTAAATTTAAAGCCTGCCTGCGCAATTAAGTGAGAACCTATCTTGAAATTTAACATTTTTTAAAGGGCTGGGGACATAACTCAGTGGTACAGTGCCCTGAGTTCAGTCCCTGGTTCTGCCAAAAAAAAAAAAAAAAGTTACTCAATAAAATAGCATATTAATGGAGGACTAGAAATGGAATAACACCAGGCAGAGGAGAAGCCCCAGGAGGAAGGATAAAATGCTTTCTCCTTCCTCCTCTTCAACATTGAAATGTCCCCATCTGAGAACTGAGAAGGGGAACAAGGTGATGGGTGGGGCCCATCACCCCACAGTCCACATTCTGTGGCTTAGTTTCCTTCAAATCCACTGAGATGATAGGTAGAGCGAAGCCAAGCTTGGGGCTGGGGTAGGGGAACCCTAAAACAGGGAGGTGGACAAGGCTCTGAAGTCAGGCTTTATTCAGTTCAAAACCTGGCTGTACGCCTTATGTCTTTGAGGAAATTACTGAATCTCTGTTTCCCCTTTTTTCCAATCTGGATAATAACTGCCCTTACCCTACAACTCAATGATGTGGCTCAGAGGTTAAGTGCCTCTGGGTTCAATCTGTGGTACAAAACAAACCCAAAAAAGCCATGTATTTGAAACAATGTGCTCTAATTTGGATTTGTCTATTTTTTTTCTCCAGATTAGATACAAATTAAACTTTTTTCTTTTTTCTTTTCTATTTTTTTTTTTAATATATTGGGGATTGAACCCAGGGGCCCAGAAGAGCTTTACCAGTGAGCTACATTCCCAGCCCTTTTTATTTTTTTAATTTTGAGATAGGATCCCACTAAATTGCTTAAGTCCTCACTAACCTGCTGAGGTGGCCTTGAAATTTCAGTCCTCCGGCCTCAGTCTCCAGAGTTGCTGGGATTTCAGGCATGTGCTACCTTACTAGCTGAGTTGAACTTTTTTTTTCCCCCCAACAGTAAACAGTAAGTATTTATTGAATGAATGAAGCAAACACAGAAATACTGTGTGAGTTCAAGAAGACAACCCGCCGCACAGAGCCGGGGCTGTCTACATGTTCTCTCTTGGACAGAATTCACCAACAGCCACCTTCCTGACTCTAAATGTTTCGTCCTGCCCAGGCCAGCAGGAGGGGTGATAGGCCACCGGGCAAGTTAAACATTTTTGCTAAGATATTATGTAGATGAAGTTGTGCCTAAATGTATGTTTTATTGTGAAAAAAAAATTAAGCATTAAACTAAACTGAACATAATTTAGTTTCTTCTTTGTGGATTCAGGAGATGCTTCTGTGTTGACAGTTATCCAGGGTATCTATTTTGAGCATCAGTTATAGTTGGACATTTTCTCATCAGTAATCTGGAACATTTTTTTGCTTGTCCATTCCTATAAGTAAACCTTCAACATCTATAGAATACTTACTTTATAAACAATGTCCATACTTGCTACTCTAACACATTACATATACTACAGAGCATACTACAAGATGTTAAAAGAATGAGTGGCACACACCTGTAATCCCAGCAGCTCAGGAGGCTGAGGCAGGAGGATCCAGAGTTCAAAGCCAGCCTCGGCATCTTAGCAAGGCAACTTGGTGAGAAACCGTCTCAAAATAATAAAATAAAAGGACTGGGAATGTGGCTCAGGGGTTAAGCTCCCCTGGGTTCAATCCCTGGTNAAAAAAAAAAAAAAAAAAAAAAAAAAAGCCTTTCTGTTGAGCCTGAATGAGCCCTGAAAGTCTTCTCAACACAGTGTTCCAAATCAGAGCTGGCATGTGAATTGACCTATTTTCTGTTTCACATAGGATGCTGGCTTCTTGGCACCTCCACATATAAATCTAATACTTTAAACCCAACGTCTCCAAAGCCGACATCCCAATCTTTGCCCCCAACAAACCTGCTCCTCCTGAAGACGCCTCACCTCAGAAAATGGTAGCTCCATTCTTCCAATTTCTCAAGCCAAACAGTGGAGTTCTTGACTCCTCTCTCTCTCAAATCCCATACCCTTCCACCTGCAGATCATAGAGAGGATACTTTCAAAACCTAGCCAGAGACCAGGTTTGGTCATGCATGCATGTAATCCCAGTGGTTTAGGAGCCTGAGGCAGGAGGATCACAAGTTCAAAACCAGCCCCAGCAATTTAGTGAAGCTGTAAGCAACTCATTGAGACCCTATCTCTTAAGAAAATACATAAAAGGGCTGGGGATGGGGCTCAGGAGTTAAGTGTCCCTGGGTTCAATCCCTGGTACTAAAAATAATCTCTCCAGGGCTGGGGTTGTGGATCAGTGGTAGAGTGCTTGCCTAGCATGCATGAGGCACTGGGTTCGATCCCCAACACCACATAAAAATAAAATAAAGATATTTTAAGAATGGAGCAAATTTACCTTCACTTAAAAATTTAAAAAATAAAAAATAACCTCTCCAAAATTCACCCTCTTTGCTTCTTCTCTGCTCCTCTCTGGTCCAAACTCAACTCTTCCTTGACCTTACTGGTCTCCTGCATCCAACCCGCTACCCATTTCTGCTTGATTCTATAAATACATCTCCAGCCCTTTTCTTTCCTCTGTTTAACTACTACCACCCTAGTCTAAATCACATCTTTTCCCACCTGGATTATAATAGTAGCCTCCTGAGGGTCTTCCTGACCCGCCTTGCCCCTCCAGTCTAGTCTCAACCCAGCAGCTCCTGGAGGTGTCTCCTGCATTAGGAGTGCGTGCCAAAGACAGGACATGATCTGCACCTTTCACCCCGTTCCCCTCCTCTCTCCTTCCTGCCTCGGCTCTGGCCACACTCTGCTGTAGGCAGATGTGCTCCCATTGCACTGGCTGCTTTGTCTGTCTGGAATGTTCCTTACCACCCCACCAACACACAATGGCACCTGCTTCAGACAGACTCAATGATGAATCTTTTTTGAATGAATGAATAAAACAAAAGCCATGTAAGGAAAACCCGGTACAAGGCATGTGCTAAATGGCAACTCAGGCGTGGTGAGGGAGCCAGTAGGCAGGGGTGGGACCAGACACAGAAGCTAGCAGCGTTCCATCCAAAGTCAGGAGGTGCTGCTTAGCTCGACCTTTGCTATATCGTGGTAATGAATGTTGCCATGTGCTCCCTGTTTTCCAGAGAAATGTCCACAACTAAAAAAAATAAATAACTCCGCAGGCCACATGCACTGCTCTCTGGACTATGTCTGAGGGGGCAGGAATCAGTTTGTAATCTCTAGCACTAAGTTGCTTGGGAAGAGAAACCTCAAGTACCAGCCTGAACGTGTCAACTCACTCATTAAATGAGAATGCAACCTACATATACACATTTGTTTTTCCTTCTTCTTTCTGGCTATCAGGATTCCGAGTAAGTGAGGCTTTCTAAAGCCAGGTGCAGTGGAACATGCCTGTGATCCCTGCTACTCAGGAGGCTCAGGCTGGAGGATTGCTTGAACCCAGGAGTTCAAGGCCAACTTGAGCAACATCAACCCCGCCTAAAAAAAATAAATAAATAAGAGAGGCTTTCTAGCTGTATCCTTCTATTAGATTCTGTTTTGCAGGTGAGGGTAAAGGGGAGCTTCCATGTCTCCAGTGAGGAAAGGCAACCTGCTTTAGCAAAATACCTGGCAGATCCAGGCACAATGATACAGGCCTATAATCCCAGTGGCTCGGGAGGTGGAGACAGGAGGATTGCGAGTTCAAAGCCAGCTCAGCAACAGTGAGGCGCTAAGCAACTCAATAATACCATGTCTCTAAATCAAATACAAAAAATAGAGCTGGGGATGTGGCTCAGTGGTCAAGGGCCCCCTCAATCCCAAGCACCAAAACAAAATCAAAACCAAAAACACCTGGCAGAGAGAGATGCCTCTTCAAACTCTAAGCCAGGAAGCTTTCCTTGTTCAAGGGCACAAGATGGGTCAGGTAAGTGAGCTCTGGAGTTAGGTTGGTGCCTGGCTATGCTATTTGCATGATTCTAGTCCAGTTCTTCCTTGTCTTGGTCTTCTTATCTGCAAAATGGGCCCAGGAAAAGCACCTATCTCCTATGGTACTGGTGAGGATTAATCTGAGAAAAGCACCTACAATAGCACCAGACTGTAGTGAGTACCTCTGCTGAAAGGTAGCTGTGATTATTAATAATCCTCACACCTTAAGCACCCTCCCCAGGCCTGGGCAGGATTTAGGCTGTCCTGGGACATGCAAGACATAGGTGAGAGATGAGAAGTTTCCCTTTTATGAGTTCCCAGTCTTAAAGTGGATGACCTGATAATCCGCATCATGGAGGAATCTGAGATGCCATTAAGATAGAAGGCTTTCACCTGGGCATCTGCAACTCCCACCAGAGGTAGACAGAACAGTTCCTGTGAGATGGGAAGAGCATGCTGCACTGAGAAGAGTAGGATTGATGGTCCTGGTCACCTGAACCTCACGAGACAGTCTATGGTGGCAGAACTGGGACCGCAGGAACTCAGTAAGTGGGAAGAAGGAAGAGGCAGGAGGGAGGCACCCCAAAAAGTCCTGAGTGGTATGTCCCAATGTATAATAACAACCCCGGGCACATAGCAGACATTTTAGGTAGTAATTTTAATAGAATAGTGGCCTTGCTAAGCCACTATTCTAGCCAGGCACTGAGAGTTTTAGCACATTTGCTTTATGCTTTTAGCTGCTTCCCGTACCTCAGATAAGATGACATGTAAGAGGCACAAAGAGGGGAGGCAATCCTCCAAGGCAGACATCCAGCCAGCGAGTGGCTTCCCCCAGAAGCAGGCCCGGAGACTTCACTTGAAAAATTCAAGTGAAGCCGTGTGGTTTAGAGGTGATTTACTTGAGAGGCGATTCCAGGAACCTCCAAAGAGAAACAGAGCTGGCAAGGGACAGGAGGGACAGACTGCATTACTAAATTTCCACTGTGAGTAACTGGAGCTCAGTCCTGCCTCGGAATTCTGGGAATCTATGGAAAGTGCTTGCCTTAGAATGCCTAGCCGAGGGGTAGGGACCTGGGATATTTGTCCCCCAATTCCTAAAGCCATTGGTTGAGGGCTGCTGGGGATGGGGGTGGAGCAGGATCAATTCCTGGGCACTTCCAGCCTCCCCATGGGAGGGCACCATGGACTTTGATAGTTAGAACAAGCAGACAGGGTTGCAGTGCTGGCACTTAGGAGTGAGCCTGCTACACTCTGATGGTAAGAGCCATGACATCGCCACAGAGACCCATGGCCTGTACTGCCTGGCAGCACTGGACCCAGACCCAGGCAGTTGGGAGCCAGAGCCCAAGTTCTAGGTGTGAACAAATATTCTGTGCTCATTATGATGTGTGTGCGTATGTGTTATCAGACATTAAACCTGGGACTCTACCAAGTTTCTCTTTAATTTAATGAAAAGGTTGTATTTAAAATATTCAGTAGCCGGGCCTGGGCAGTGGCACACGCCTGTAATCCCAGCTGCTTGGGAGGCTGAGTCAGGAGGATCTCTAGTTCAAAGCCAGCCTCAGCAAAAGCGAGGCCCTAAGTAACTCAGTGAGACCCTATCTCTAAATAAAATATTTGTAAAAGGCTGGGGATGTGGCTCAGCAGTTAAGTGCCCCTGGGTTCAATCCAAAAGATAGATAGATTAATTAATTAATTATTAAGTAGACAGCAGAGGAGCACATGGGAGTGGCATCTGTGGAGGTGGCAGGTAAAGACAAACAACTGGGAGCTCACAGAATAGAGATAAAAGGACAGAATTTCAGTCTGAAGATCTTGAGCCCCAGGACCTGGCTCAGTCCCAAACACACACATCCACTGGGCAAGCACCCCCACCTAGAACCAGTCTCCAGTCTGTAAAGGGGGATAACAATGCCAGGGGGAGGGCGGTTCTAGAACCAGAGGAGATAATATGTGTTCAAAGGCGCTGAGGAACCCTGACAGCTAGACAGAAGGGCCCCATAGAGAACCAGCAGGGGTGGGCTCCTGCTCTGCCCCTCCTTGTGGGACTAACAGACCCCCACCATCACCACCCCAGATTCTTCCCTGGGTACAGAACCCAGATCGTGTTGCTGTATTAGGTGTGCTGTATTTGGGGGACAGGAGTTCAGGCGCTCCCTTGACTCGGAAGCTGAATCTATAATATTCCAAACCAAGTTATAACAAAACCACGACTAGTTGAGGAATAGGCACCTGCCACAATCCTAACCAAGAGAGTGTGAAGGTAAGGCAGCCACCAAGCATCTATGAATGGGGCACAAACCAGAGCGTGGTGGCAGGCACCTATAATCCCAGAGGCTTGGGAGGCTGAGGCAGGAGGATCTCCAGTTCAAAGCCAGCAAAAGCAAGGCACTAAGCAACTCAGCGATACCCTGTCTCTAAATAAAATACAAAATAGGGCTGGGCATGTAGCTCAGTGGTCTAGTGCCCCTGAGTTCAACCCCCGGTACCCTGCCACCAAAATTAAAAATTAAAAAGAAAATGAGGCACAAGAGAAAAACAGTTTCTTGTCATTGTTTGTCTGCCTTGTGTGAGAATGGATTAAGATATGCTAGTATTTACTGAATGCCTAATATGTGCCAAGCACTATTCTAAGAGTTGTGGGGTTTTTTTTGGGGGGAGGGGGGTGTTACCAGGGATTGAACTCAGGGGTACTCAGCCACGGAACACATCCCCAGCCCTATTTTTTATTTTATTTAGAGACAGGATCTCATTGAGTTGCTTAGTGCCTTGCTTTTGCTGAGGCTGGTTTTGAACTCACTATCCTCCTGCCTCAGCCTCCTGAGCTGCTGGGATTACTGTGTGTGCCATGGCACTGGCTTCTAAGAGTTTTTTAAAAATTCATATGTGTTTTATCCAATTAATGTCAAACTTCTAAGGTAAAGTACTCTCATAATCTCATTTCATAGGGAGTTTAAGCAACTCACCCAAATGACAGATAGCTCGGGGCTTACAGAATCCACTCCTCTTTATTCCCTTCTTCCTTCCCCACCCCGACCTCTCTACCCTACCTCTTTCTCAGCACTGGGAATTGAACTCAGGGCCTCACTTGCTGGGCAAGCACTCTACTACTGAGGTATACCCCCAGCTGGAACCTACACTACTTGGGGGGGGTGGGGAACGTACCAGGAATTGAACCCAAGGGTGCTTTACCACTGAGCCACATCCCCAGCCCTTTTTTTATTTTTTATTTTCAGACAGGGCCTTGCTAAGTTGCTGAGGCTATCCTCAAACTTGCAGTCCTCCTGCCTCAGCCTTCTAAACTACTGGGATTACAGGCTTGTACCACCACACCTGGCCTGTAAACTACACTTTGAAACCATTGTGCCATGATGCTTAAAGCAGCTACACCATCTTGCATTGATGGAAGAAGCTGACATCTGAAAATTACCAGAATGAATACCCTTTCCTGATGACACTCTTGAGCTACTGATTAACCAATTCTAAATCTACCTCTGGACTTTTTATGATGTGTGAAATATTTTCCTTATTGTTAAGCTACTTTCACTCTTCAAGCAAGTTCCTTTCTCTTCTGTCACCCACGTGATGGGATAACCTTTAAGAGCAAACATGCAGAGTACTACCACACATTCAAGAAACAAGTCATCTCAGCCAGGTGCGGTGGCACACACCTGTAATCCCGAGGCTAGGAGACTGAGGCAGGAGGATCTCCAGTTCAAGGCCAGCCTAAGCAATTTAGCGACGCCCTATGTAACTCAGTGAGACCCTGCCTCTAAATAAAATATAAAAAGGGGCTGAGGATGTGGTTCAGTGAACCTTGAGTTCAATCCCAGTACTAAAAAAACAAAGTAATTTTAATCCTATACAAACTCCGAGGATATGAAAAGAGGAGTCACTTCTCATTTTTAATATAATATTGATTCCAAAACTGAAAAAGAAGAGTGTATGAAAAGAAAAATTACACTTAAAAATATGGATGCAAAATCCTAAGTAAGATATTAGCAAACTGATCCTAGCAATATATAAAAAGGTTAATGTGTTGTGATTAAGTTGACTTTATGTCAAAATGCCTAGTTGGCTTACTATTTTGAAAAAAAAAATCAATATAATTCATTACACCAATAGATTAAAGGGGGAAAATCATGTGATCACATCAACAGAAGTCAGAAAGGCATTTGCATTTGATAAAATTCAACACCCATTTACAGGCCTGGTGTGGTGGTACAAGCCTGTAATCCCAGTAGTTTAGAAGGCTGAGGCAGGAGGACTGCAAGTTTGAGGAGAGCCTCAGCAACTTAGCAAGGCCCTGTCTGAAATGCCCCACCAAAAAAAAACCCAAAACCTTGGCAAAGCAGGAGTGGACAGCAACTTCCTTAGTTTTATACAAGGCATCTAGTAAAACCCTATAGCAAGCATCTTACTTATTGGAAATACATCAAAAGTAAAGCAGGCAAAGCAGTAAATATGCCAGTTGACCAAATTTCTAGAGTCCTAGCAAAGGCTGGGAAAGACCACAATGTGCTGGCCTCTCCTCCATGACCAACCTGACCAGTCTTTCCTGGGACTAGCTAAGCCACCTATTTTCAATATTCTAAATGTAGGCCACCATCTTGCCATCCCTCAATAAACTGGCACATTTCTAAGAATACTACCATCTTTCTTTGGAGTCTTCAGACCTTAAATCCTGGTGCCATCTTGGATTTCTTCCTTTGTTTGGTTTCCTGAACCAATCAGTTACTTGGCTGCAACAAAACCACTCTGAAATCCCTTAGTTCCTACCTGTGTATGCTATTCACCCACCTCTGTGGTAAAGCAAACCCCTTACCACGGAGAAGAGGGAATGCATCTCTCTGAGGATTCTGATCTAAACTTGCCCTCTGCCAACCTGAAATTTATGTGAAATCTTTATATCCTGTCTCGGGAATATCTGTACATTTTGGATTCCGGTTCACGGTATAGCCCTGATTGTTGCAATATACAAATAATGGCTTCAACTCCTTATGGTTAAGGAAAAAATGAATTCCATGGAAGTCATGGACAGGATTCAACTAGCAGGTGGAGTTTCATTAAGGGTTTCAAACTCTGGTTTGAAATGCTGGGCCCACATTTCTATTGCAAAAGCCTCCAGAACTCCTGTCTTCACACTGCTCCCAGACAGATCACCATCAATGGCCCAAGGCCATCAGATTAATCTCTCTCAGACACTCCTTTCATCTGCAGTCCAAGGACCTGCTTATCAGGCCAAATTTAAAAGTCAACCAGCCTGGCTCTTAAAGTTCTCTTGCTAGAGGCCCCAGCTGCTCTTTCCAGCTTTATCTCAGCCCCAGCACTCCAACCTACCTCAGGGCCTTATCACTCACCACTGGCATCCTGCTCCCTTCCCCAATTCCAGCCCCTTCCCTCAAGGCCTAACTCCTGGCCCACCTCTTCCACCAAGCTCCCAGGGTTATAAGATTAAAGATCATGGATGGCCAGTTAAAGGTTGTTCTAAACTACTCCCATTGTTTTCTATGAATAAATCTTCTTTTCCCTCAAAGATGGGAAACTCCCAGGGTGTAGGCACTGCATCTTTTAATCCCAAATGTGGCTAACTTCTGGGAAAGGTACTCTGCATAAAGACCCTCCTGTCTCCCTGCTCAGGGCAGTTCCCCTGCTGGGATGGTCTTTGCTCTACCTGGTTTCAGCCACTTCTACTTGCAGGACCCAGTTTAAGGCTTCTCTAATGGTAGGTTATTAATTTTTTTCATTTAAAATTAGTCGTTAGTGTGCTACAAACATGGAACCAAAAAGATGCAGTTTTAGAAAATATTTCTCCCCAAACCCCCAAAAAACAGTTCTGGGTAATTCATTCAAGAGAGTCTGGATCATTCACTCTCCCATTCATCCCCTCAGTCCACAGATCTTTATTGAGACCTTATCAAACACAAGACACTCCTGGGTCCATGAACAATGCAGACAGACAGAGCTCTGCTCTTGCCCAGACTGGCCTGCAACTCCTGGGCCAAAGTGATCCTCCTGCCTCAGCCTCCCGCTAACTGGGACTGTAGGTTCACACCATCATGTCAGGGTTGGTTCTTGTATTTTAAAGAGAATACAGTCTCCTGGAGGAATTAAGATGTGTTTTGCTTTCCTTCTTCTTTACCACATTTTATTTCTTTGGTGTGGTACTGAACCATGTATATGCTAGGCAAGTTCTCTACCACTGAGCTACATCCCTAGCCTGCTTTCCTTTGTTTTTTATTTTTTATTTTCTTTTTGTGAGGGAGTACCATGGATTGAACTCAGGGGCGCTCAGCCACTGAACCACACCCTCAGCCCTATTTTGTATTTTATTTAGAGACAGGGTCTCACTGAGTTGCTTAGCACCTCACTATTGCTGAGGCTGGCTTTGAACTCAAGATCCTCTGGCCTCAGTACGGCCAGCCATGGCATTACAGGCATGTGCTGCGCCCGACTCTTTCCTTTTTTTTTTTTTAAATCATTCCAGTTCTTTTTTTCTAAATAGGTGAACACAATACCTTTTTTTCCTTTTATTTATTTTTATGTGGTGCTGAGGATGGAACCCAATGCCTTGCTCGTGCTAGGCAAGCGCTCTGTCTCTGAGCTACAACTCCAGCCCCTGCTTTCCTTCTCTCCTTTTTAAAAATTTGTTCTAGTTATACATGACAGTAGAATGCATTTTGACACATCATACATAGAGTTGTACCTGATGTAGAACACACTGGTTGTGTAATCATATATGCACACGGGGTAACAATGTCCGATTCGTTCTACTCCCATGCCCCCTCCCCTCCCTTCACTATCCTCTGTCATAATCCAAAGTATCTCTATTCATCCCTAGCCCCCCCTCCCCACCTTTCCTTCTTGATAATTTATCTTTACTTGATTCTTTAATTGACTCTAGTATGTGGGTCTTGGAGCTTTGACTCAACATGTGACCAGAAAATTCCCTGAAATCAGGAATCGAATTTTATATTTTTTTGGTATCTAGGCAAAGTAAGAATATGTTCCAGATAGTCCTGATTATGCTGGCATAATTACCAAGGCTCTCAAATATCCCAGTTTTGAAATACATGCTGGTGAAGATGTGAACAAGCAAACCCTCATTCACTGATGGTGAGAATGGAAAACAGGATGGCCTTTTCGGAAAATGTTTGGCAATTCCTCAAAATGACAGATGTAAATTACCATGTAACCTAGCTGGGCATGGTGGCGCACACCTGTAATCGCAGCAACTCGGGAGGCTGAGGCAGGAGGATCTTGAGTTCAAGCCTCAGCAACTTAGTGAGCCCTAAGCACCTTAGTGAGACACTGTCTCAAAATAAATAAATAAATAAATAAAGTGCTGGAGATGTGGCTCAGAGGTTAAGTGTATTTGGATTCAATCCCTAGTACCAAAAACAAATAAAGACAAATAAAAAAATCACCATGTAACATAGCAATTTTGCTTTTATGTCTATCCCAAGAAAACAGAAACATATGTCCACAAAAAAATATATATTATACAAAGGTCAGAGAAGCATTATTCATAATACTCAAAAAGTAAAAACATCCTAAACATATGAACAGATGAACACAATGTGTTCTCTCAATACAATGGAGTATCCCTGGGTCATAAAAAGGAATGTAGTGCTGAGACGTGAGAGCAGGCATGGCCTCTGAAAACATCATAGGTGACAGAAGCCGGACGCAGAAGACCACATATCAGTAAAGATTCCATTTATATGAGATGTCCAGAATAGCAAAATCTACAGGCTGAAAGTAGATTAATGGTTGCCCAGGGGCTGCTGGTGGTGGTCAAGGGGAATAACTGCTAAAGGGGCACTGAGATGAAAAAAAAAAAAAAAATTTTTTTAAATAAGATAAAGCACAGGGATCTCTGCGCAGTTTTGAAAGTGCTTGACTTTTGGTAGATATTTCCACTGGGAACGCTGGATACAGGATGGATGAATAGATGGGTGGAGGGACAGACAGAGGGACCGATGAATGGAGCAAGCCGGAAACAACTCAAGATTCTGAGGGTAAATTATACTCATTACTCAAAATGAGGTATTCCCCTTGAATACCTCACACACCAGGCCAAGCAGTGGAACAAGGTCACCACTGACATCTATTCTGTTTGGTCACTCACTTGCTAGTATGCTGAGCCCCCAAGTGTGCACAGCCCTGAGCTGAGTTTCCTGGAGAGTAATGAGGAGGGTGAGCACCCCCATTTCTGTGACTTTCCCCTGGGCAGCAGGAGGCTGGGCATGTGGAGAGGAGAGCTACATCTAGGCCGTGCAAGCAAGCCCAGGGTGGAAAAGACCCTGGTTTCTGAGCAGATAACCCAGGTAAGGTCAGTTATGCACTCCCCCTGAGAAGTGGCCTCCATCGCTGCTGAGACACGTCAAAGAGTTCCAGCAATGCCTTAGTCAATACATCTTTTGCATACTTTAGCCTCCCCACCACCCCCTTCCAGCTCCTTCTTTGGCTTTACTTCCTCCACCTGCCCGCAGATTGAGCCAAGGCCCTGTCTCCTCTCTTTGCACACCTCAGAGATCTTCCTCTCTTCCTTCAGCAGCCTCAGCCTTCATGTTTCTCCAGCTCTAACTTCCATCCCAAACTCCCAGCCCACATCCACCTAGATGTCACACTGATGGATTCCTGGAACTCTAGATGCTTCAAACCTGCCCCCTCGTCTTTTGTATTGTGTGTCAGTGAACGGGGATCTGCTGAGTCACTCAAGCTAAAAATGCTGACACCATTCTTCTTGAGGTCCCCCCTACACCAAGCATGTCCACATCAATCTGCAAGCAGGTCCTGTCACTAACACTTCCAAATGTCTGTGGAATCTGTCCCCCCACTCAAGGCTTGGGTGCTCCTATCTAACACCCAGACTGGTGCAGTAGCCTGTCTCCATTCACCTGTTCTAACCTGCGCTCTCTGCATAGCCCAAGCAGTCTTTCAAAACCTTGAGGAATTCCTGTATGCATTCTTTGCTTCTTAAAGCCCTTATGTCCACAGGAAAAATCCAGATCAATTATCTGAAACTTTGCAAAGTTCCAGAATCACTGGAATTCCAACCTGAAACATGCAAAGTAGGCCATTAAAAGGGGGAAAAAAAGGCTGCCATGATCTGACCCTACATTCTCTCTCCAACCTTATCTTCCCTTCCTCAACAGAGCTGCACCTGGACTCAGGGCCCCTGACTGAGCAGCATTGAGGCTGTTCTCAACTCACGTACTTCTTTCTGCCTAAAATGCATCTCCCATTCCCATCTTTCTAGGAATGCTCTACGTCCTTTGATGCCAACTTAAACACTACCTGCAAAAAGCCGCAGTGCCTCCTGCTGAATTTTGAAGGAAGCTGTGAAAGACAGTGGGTGCCCACAGGAGCCATCCTGATGGCTGACCAACGAGGAAAACTTGCCTTGGCCAAGTCCCCATATTTCAGGGACTGGTTCTCGGCTCTGCAGGAGAAGCATGATTCTTGCAGCTGACCAGAAAGTAGACACACTGTCTATCCAGTAGAGGCCACAGAAACAGATACACAAAACAGAAAGGCAGAGCCACCCATTGAACCCACATCTCAAGCCAGGTGATCAGCCCCTCCTCTCCAGGATGTGTGAGGCCCAGCCCCAGTGAAAGTGTGGGTGCTGGTCCGAGCCAGCCTGGCCCTCAGCAAAGACAGTTGCTGTGTGCCACAAAAGACAGCAAAACGTCAAGGTTAACAGGGAGATTTCCAGAACCTGGTTTTGAAACCCAGCTCTGCCACTTGGTCTGTGGCATTGGATGACCTCCCCAGAGTCCTGGTTTCCCTCGTTCATCAAATGGGGCTAATAATCCCTTCAGCCTGGACCCTACTTGCCCTAGATATTCACCTTCCACTTCCCTCAGGTCTCTGCTCATGTTTTACTTTCCAGAGAGGCTTTTCCTGACCTTCCAAGATAAAACAGGAACCCTCCCCTCCTCTGGCACCTCCACTGTCCTTACCCTGCCACATCCCCAGTGCCTGCCCCAGGGCCTGGCCAGAGCAAGCTGTTCAGTCACCAGATGAGGTGCATCTACACCACAGGGTTGGGAGCATGTTTAAGACTGTGCTTGACCAGCAGTGTAGCCCTCTGACTATTAAGCCTTGTGAGGAGACCTCCTACTGAGGGCAATGCCCAGAGGGGAGTCAAGTGCTCAGGGGCTCCAGAGTCCTGGAAAGACAGAAGCTTCAAGAGAGAGGCACTTGATGCATCTGTTATGTGTGTGTGTGTGTGTGTGTGTGTGTGCTCGTGCGCGCGTGCATACGTGGGTGTATGGGCAAACTTCTCCCAGAGGATATTAGCAAAGCAGCATCCCCAGTGGAAGCTAACAAGCTGAGGAGGGGAGGGGCAGGAGGCTGGGGAGACAGTACCTGGCATGTTTGGTGGTTCAGCACTGTCCCAGCTGGCCCAGCAAGTCAGGTGGGAAACAACCTGGACAACATAATGAGACCCTGTCAAGGAGTTTCAAACAAAGAAAACAACAACAAAGAAGTTCCAACGGTGGCTTGTAATAGCCAAATAGCGGGAGACAGAATCACTAAAATTCAGTGCCCATTTGGATGGTTGTGGAAGGAAAGGCCAAGGTCACCCTAGGTTTCTGGCTCTGGAAATTTCATGGAAGGTATCTCTGTTTCCTTTGATAGGAATCCAAGTGGAAGGACAAATTTGGGGGAAAGGTTCTCTATTTCACATGTTGATTCTAAAGTGCCTGCAGACAGTCACATGAAGCTCTGTACCAGCTGAATCACATGTGGGTACCATCTATAGAGTTCTTACTCTACACTTGGAATGCCTATTGTCTATTTTCATCCTCCCAACAGTCATTTGGAGTAGGCATCATCATCCCATTTCACAGGTAAAGAAAATGAGACCAAAAACCAAAATTAAAGTGATTTCTGAGGTCTAAAGCCAGCACAGAGCCTGCTGGAATGTAAACTCTGGTCCTGTCTGAGGACAATTCTCCCTCACCACCATTAACCTCAGTACCTAAACCAGGGCCTTGGAAGTGTGCACCTCTGAAGCCCTCAGCACAGGCAGCAGAGTGGGAGCAGAGTGGACTCTGCCATCTTGGGAATGAGGGGAGCATGGGAAGGGGAGACTAGTCATGTTTAAGTCCCTAGGTGAAGACAGAGGGGTCATAGAATGAAATCAAGGAGCCAGAGTTCAGGGACCACAGACAAGGGCAAAAATTAATGCCAGATCACAATGCTGCCAGGGGTATGCTGGGTCAAGACCCCTCCCCTTAGCTCACAAAATATGAGGCTAACTGGCCCACGCCCTGGTGCACCCCCCAGGACTCATTCTTCCTTTAGATATGCTAATAGAGGCCAAAGGACAAAGATCCGGGCTCCCCCTGGCTCTGAGCCTTTGTGCTTTAAATGGGCTGGCAGATCTTTGCTCTGACCCATTACAGAGGGACGTTAGAGTTCACATCTGAGCTGACTATCTTTTTTTTAAAATATATTTTTCTTTTTTAGTTGTTTTAGTTATTTTATTTTGCTTTAGTTATTTTATATTTGGTGCTGAGATTTGAACCCAGTGCCTCACACATGCTAGGCAAGTGCTCTACCACTGAGCTACAACCCCAGCAAGAGCTGACTATCTTAATTTCAATTTCTGGTAAGATTCTTCCAGGCTGACGTCCTGTTAGCGTGGCATATGACATAAAACAGGTCTTTAGACATAGAGCTGGATTAAAATGAGGGCTCTGCTGTGCAGTTTTGGTCAAATTACTTAAACCTCAATGTTCTTGCCTGAAAAATGGGGATACTTTAAGTTGCTTTGTAGAGAGGATTGAAAGTGGATTAGATGGCCCAATTTGTAGTACGTGCTTATATCATGATGATGTTTGATGCGCAGCTTGGTTTCCTGACCACCTGGTGAAGAATTATTAGGAATTCTGATGGCCCTGTTCTGTCTGAAGAACTGGAAATCAAAGCCCTCAGGTTCCACGTGTTGATTGCCAGGTGGTTCTGAAACCCAGCCAGGGCTGAGAGTCACAGCCACCCCCAACCCCCAAGACAAGAATTCCACTTCCTTTCTGCTGTCATCTGTATATCTTCATACAGAATTTACCACATTTAACAGTAAACTGCCTGTTCATAGGTTGCTCTATCAACCTCATGATTGGAAATTCTCAGGGGGCCACCCCCTCCTAGACTGGATGTAGTTATTCCCAAATCAACCATCTATTGAGCTAAGCTTCCTCATCCATAACAATAATCTCATTTTCAGCAGGCAACTCAAGCTTTCTAATTTATTAATTTATTCACTCATTTGCAATTGCCCCCTTAAGCCCTTGACAGCGTGAATAATTGAGAGTTCACAAAAATTCCAGGGTGAGACTAGAAGAAATGAAAAGAGAAGTTTAGTATATATCCATCCAAGTCTCTTGCAGGTATCAATAACCTCCAGAATTAATAACTTCCAGAATTGATAACAGTTATGTCAGCATTGTTCCAAATGCTTTACATAGACGAATTATTTTCATCCTCAAATGTATTGTTATCTTCACTTTGGAGAGAATCGAACTAAGACACAGAGAGGTGAAGTGACCTACCTAAGTCACACAGCTAGTAAGAGGTAGAGGCAGAATTTGAACCCAGATAATCTGGGTCCAGGATCAGGATTTAATGACCAAACTGAATAGATCAGGGCTGAACAGGTCCCCAGCTGCCTAGAGTCAGGGATTAGGGAGGAGAAAAGCCTGATGCTATCTCTGGGCCCAGTAAGGAGCCAGGAGGAAAAGGGGGTGAGTCCCAGAAAATGCTGGCATGCAGGACACAGCTGACCACAGGCTGAAGGCTCCCAGGATTCCCTGGTGGAGGAATGAATGACATGAAAGGGAAATTCCTTCAGGAAAAGAACACATTTTTGAGGGTTTGGGTTTTTTTTTTCCCTCATCTCTGATTTCAGATCCGTGGCTGTCTTTGCTGAGTCACAGAGAACCTCTTGAAAGGGGCAGGAGGCAGAGGTCTGAGTGTCATCCCCACTCCCAGGCAGCAGGATCATCATAGCCGGACAGACTGGGAGGCCTCCCCAACAGCCCAGCACCCTGCCCCCCAAGGCTGACCACCAAAGAGCTCTCTAAAGAGAGCTGGCCAAGAAAACCTGGTCGCTCTGCTCATCTTACCCGAGTCTCCTCAATGAATAAACAATACCATGAGCAAATGCTTAATGAAAAATTAAATAATTCAGGAAACATTGGCTGATCCTTGGCTGTTGAAGGTTTTGGAATCAAACCCCGCCGGAGTTGATTCCCAGGTCCACCATTTATGACTCTGGACAGGAGACTGAGCCTTAGTTTCTTTATCTATACAGTGGGGATATTCGTCTCAGCCCCCAGCTTGAGGCCAGGGCTGAGCGAGTTAGAGGCAGGGATCTTGGCACACAGTGGGTATTCCAGAGATAGTGTCTCCAGTGTGCTAGGCAGTGTGAGGGACTGGAAGTCAAAGACGAATATGTCTGGTCTTTCTTGGAGTTCACCATGGGGTGGGAGGGGAAATGAAGATGTAGGGCAATGGCTGCTACAAGAGAGGCCAGTCCCCAAGGTTATGGACACAGAGGAAAGGGAACCAAGGGCCAAGCTGGGGTGGGCTGCATCAGGAAGTTCATGCGAAAGTCTCTATTCCAGCCAGGCAATGACGCTTGCCTGTAATCCCAGTGGCTCAGGAGGCTGAGGCAGGAGGATCTCTGAGGCAGGAGGATCACATGACCAAGTTCAGTCTCAGCAATTTAGCAAGGCCCCTAAGCCACCTAGCGAGACCCTGTCTCAAAATAAAAAAATTTAAAAAACGGGCTGAGGATGTGGCTCAGTGGTTAAAAGCCGTTGGGTTCAATCCCTGGTACAAAAACAAAAAGTCTCTATTCCAGGCTTGTCTCAGAAAAACCTGCACAGGAGTCACAGCTCTGTTAACATTCAGGTTTCCCATTGGACGGCTCTGCAGGGGTCTGAGAACCCACATATCTATGCAGCTGCTTGCCCATATCACTGGCTGGAAAAGGGACCACATTTAGAGCACTGAGGGTCACAGCTGGGGCCACATAGAGGACATTCCTAGCTGCTCTCCCAGACTCCTCTAGTATCCTTTTTATCCATTTTAGGTCCACCTGAGTCCAAACGATCTGCAGACCCTATTTAACTGTGTAGCTATGAAAGCACCTCCCCAGACCCCAGAGTCTCGGGACACTCCCCAGGGATCCCAACACCCATGGCTGTCCCCAGCCTTGAAGGTGGTTCTGAGCTCCCTCCCCAAGCCTTCCCTCTTCTAGGTCGATCATTGTAAATGCTTCCAGTGTTTTCTCATCTGGTATTTTGTAATGAGTTCCTTTTAAAAGGTCAGGGATATATGAGAAAAGAGTTTAATTGTGAGTCTTTTATTAATGTAAACCATCTTCATTCCATCTGAAGTACTGGAAGAGAAGCTGTGCTGGAAAAGATTAGAATTTCCTGCTGATCCGACAGAAAATGCTGCTATCAAGGAAGGTAACATTTAGCGGACAGCAAACAGGGTCACCAATTCAAAGACTATCTTAGATCGCTGCACCAGAAAACATGTCATGCCCTAAAATCTTTTTTTTTAAATATTTTATTTTTTTAGTTGGACACAATACCTTTATTCCATTTTATGTGGTGCTGAGGATGGAACCCAGGGCCCCGCGCATGCCAGGCGAACACTCTACCACGGAGCCACAATCCCAGCCCCATGCCCTAAAATCTTGTGGCACATATATGGAAAAATATTTTATGGAAGTTTCCCCAAATTTGACCACAATACTAGTGTTTATATGGCTAATATTGACTTGTTACGCTAAAATAAGCTTTTTCTAAACTATGAATAAAATACACACACGTACACACACACACATATATATGTGTGTGTGTGTGTGTGTGTATATATATATATATATATATATATATAT
>NW_025999982.1:9698791-9757722 GCF_001458135.2 Marmota marmota marmota
ATATATATATATATATATATAAAATCAACTATTATATTGTATTATCTTTTTTATGCTATGGAAAATATTACAACATCATCATCATATGAAGATGTAACCAGAGAACACCACCTAAAGAAGAAGAAAAAAATAGTATCGCAGAGCAAGTTGAACAATCTGTATGCCGTTTTTCTAGTTTCATGATGTCTGTAATATTTCAACTTTAAATTTTTTTCTACCAAGCTGTGATTTTTATTTCAAAATCTAAATAAACAGTCTCTTTAAATCTGTTATATTTGTGACCTTGAATTTTTTTCATATTATTGCTTAAAGGGGGTTCCTCAAATTGTATAAGCTTTAGACGGAATAAAACAAGAATCTGTCCTATTTTAAGAGAAAGGACATGGGCTTCAATGTCTGATTTAAGCTTAAATCACAGACCTACCGTTTGCTCCTTGAGTGCTGTGTGGTCTGAGACAAGTTACTTAATCTCCCTGAACCTCAATTTTTTTTTCTATTATGAAAATGAGCAGGTAATACCTATCTTGCAGGATTGTCTTAAGGATTAAATAAAATACCATAGATAGAGTGCCTATTGTGAGGCCATATCAATGAGCTTGTGGTAAAGAGAAAATCAAGACAGTAAGAGGTTCACTTGGGGTCACATAGCTAAGGGGATGTCCTTTGGAAAGAATCTGGATTTCAAGTTTATATTAACAATCTTACTTCCTCTCATTCTCCCACCTCCTTTCAAGACAGGAAGTTAAAAACAAGCCCGTATCATCCTTGACCCTAAGTAAATTAAACCCATCCTTCATACTTCACCAGAGATAGGTCTTAGAGATGTCTCTCTCCACCACCTCTGCACCTCCGTGTGGGAAACAGACGTTCAGAGAGGTAAAGAACCTTACTCGGATCGGAATCCAGGTCAATCTAGTGTCACAGGCCAGGCTCCTAATCCTTAGGCCATGCTGCCTTCCTGCCAATCACTCTCTTCAAGTCAACTGGAATTCATAGCCTAGTGGGAGGGATTTAGGAGCATGCTAGAGAGCGGAGAATCAGAAGATCTTGGGGCCAGGTGAGGTGGAACCACCTGTAATTCCAGCTACCCAGGAGGCTGAGGCAGGAAGATAATAAGTTTGAGGCCAGCCTCAGCAACTGTGAGATCCTGTCTCAAAATAAAAAACCAAAATGGCTGAGGGTACAGTTCAGTGGTACAATGAGCACTCATGGGTGAGGCCCTGAGTTTGATTCTCAGTACCAGAGAGAGAAAAGTCAATCAATTGATCAATCTTTGGGGTTCCACATCTCCCTTGAACCCTGGCATGGCCCAGCCATGCCAAAATGCTCCTGTTTACCCGCCCCCGACCCCCAAGCCTGCCCTATTAAGGCACCTCTGGTCCCAATGCTCCCTGCAAAGTAGATTTCTGAGCCATCTTCTCTTAAGGAGCCACAGGGTGGGTGTCAGGAGATGGTCTTTGTTGTTGTTGGGTTTTTGTGTTTTGGGGGGGAAACAGTCTTGCTAAATTGCTGAGGCGGGCAGCTGGCCTCAAACATGCAATCTCCCTGTCTCAACCTTCTGAGTAGCTGGGACTACAGTATGTGTCACAGCGACCAGCAGGAGACCTTGATTCTAATCTGGGTGGGCCTCAGGCAAGTCAGGTGACTGCTCTGGACCTCATTTGCCCCAATTTAAAAATAAGGTAGAAAAAGGATATTTTCAAGGTGAAGGCTCAACAGATATATATGACCCTTCTTGCTTCTTCTTTTTTTTTTTTTAGTTGCAGATGGACACAATACATTTATTTTATTTATTTATTTTTATGTGGTGCTGAGGATCGAACCCAGTGCCTCTCACATGCCAGGTGAGCGCTCTACCACTGAGCCACAACTCCAGCCCAACCATGGCCTTCTGACAACCCTGGCTGTATATCCCAGCTCAGCAAATCCTAGTTATGGGACCTTGGGGGAGACCTTTGCCTCTCGAAGCCTCCTTTCCCTGCTCTATAAAATGATGGCTACAGCGAGGCGCAGTGGCGCAAGCCTGTAATCCCAGCAACTCAGGAGGCTGAGGCAGGAAGATGGCAAGCTCAAAACCAGTCTCAACAACTCCATGAGGCCCTGTCTCAAAAACAAACAAACAAACAAAAACAAAAACAAAACAGGGGGTACTTAGAGATGTAGCTCAGTGGTAGAGCACCCTGAGTTCAGTCCCCAGTACCGAAGGGTGGGATGGGGGGATATGTGGCTGCAAAAATTTCCCATCAGTGACCGTGCCTGGAAAGTGTTCAGTACCATGCTGAGAACTCAAGGAATGAACGTCATATGCGGTTTACTATGTACGATACCCTCAGGTCTTGTCTGTTTTGGACATGGAATATAGAAACTTGAAGGGGATACTTCAAAGGGAGACTGAATGGAAGAGGAAAGGGACAAGGAACATGGGGTGGACAGTTGGTGGAACTCCACGTGGTCCTCTGCCCCGTTCCACCCACATGTATCTGGGCAATGTCAGTGAGATGATAGGCTGGAAAATGCAGGAATACTGAAATATCCAAAGTGAGGATTACAGACATTGCTGAAATGCATCCCAAATTTTCTGTGTCAGTGGGCTGTGCCAAATCCCTGCCAGACGGCACAGAGTCTGTCCTTCCTTCTCTCTATGCTGCCACCATTTCTAATCAGAATTTCACTCTTCACTCAAGTATGGCCTCAAGTCTGTAATTCCTTTTTTTTTTTTTTAATCCGGGAGTTGAACCCAGGGTCACTTAACCACTAAGTCACATCCTCAGCCCTTTATATTTTATATTTTGAGACAGGGTCTCTCTAAATTGCTTAGGGCCTCTCTAAGTTGCTGAGTCTGGCCTTGAACTTGCAATCCTCCTTCTTCAGCCTCTGGGATGACAGGCAAGTGCCACCATGCCTGGCCGAGTCTAATTCTTTTAGCCACTGAAGGCCTAAAACCTTTAAGCAAACAAACTGATAAACCAAACCACATTCCTACCATTTCTTTCTCTCTTTTTAAATCTTGACATTTACTTATGATTAAAAAAAAAATGAAAACAACCAAGATGTATAATTGCAGAAGAGTTATATTAACTAAATTTATAACCTTCTACTAGAATATTATACTAGGATAGAATACTGTACTATATTATAATATCATATTTATGATTCAATATTAAGAGCTACCATGCAGCCTGGGAATGCAACTCAGTGGTAGAGTGAGTACTTAGGATGCCTGAGGCCCTGGGTTCAATGTCCAGCACCCAAAATGGATGAGCGTAAAAATATATAAAAGCAACCATAAATATAGAATAGAGTAGTGGTTATTCTATTAGGACTTATACTGTAAGTCCTGGGTTTGATTCCGGTACCAGCTGTGTAACCTTGATGAGTCTCCTTCTGCCTTAGTTGTGCACTGGAAAAATGACAACAATAACCAAAGAGCTCTGTCAGACTTCCTTCCTGGTTAGTTTTTTTTTTTTTGGTGTGTGTGTGTGTGTGTGTGTGTCTGTGTGTGTTTTGGTTTTGGACTTTTTACAGTGCTGGAGATGGAACCCGGGGCCTTGAACATACTAGCCAAGCCCTCTACCACTGAACTACAACCCCCAGCCCCCAGCCCAGTTTACATCCTGGTTCTGTTCCTTTCTAATAGCTGTCTTTTGGGACAGTTAATTAGGTCTTCCATTCTTCCATTTTCTCTTCGGTAAACAGGATGTACGACACAGGAATTGGGAGCAGGGATGAGCATTAAATGAGATAACACATGTAAAAGCCTGAGAACAGGGCTGAGGGTGTGGCTCAGTGACAGAGCACTTGCTTGGCATATGCAAGACTCTGGGTTCAATCCCTAGCACCACAAAAGGGAAATAAAATAAAATAACTTAAAAAAAAACCCTTAGATCAGTACCCAGCACAGCTCATGTGATATTATCATTCCTTGGCCAGAACCCACCTCTAACACAACTGATTTCCAAATATAAATGCATAACCAGTCACCTTGCAAAAGAACACCCATGCTACTGCAGATACACAGCATCAACACTCATGTACCTTGGGTGAGCTCTGTGGCTGGGGTGCTATCATCAACAAAAACTGGTTAACCAGGCGCCAACCCTCTCCCCTCTAACGGGGCTGGGGCTCACTTTAGTCTGGTGGGAAAACAACAGGCAGAACTCAGTGTAGGGTGAGCCACGTGATGGTGTGCACTGCCCATCGGTTGACAGGAAACACAGGCTGTCTGCAGAGGGCTCCTAATGGAGGGTCCCCAGTGCCCATATTACCACTCAACAATAGCCTAACTTAGCCAGGGTCACAGAGAGGCAGCCACCTGTTGAACCACAGTACGGTTCAGTTCCCATCTTAGTTCTTCCTTTGGGTAAACTCTGGCACTATTATCAATCTAACCCTGAAGGGGGTACGGGGGTGGGTGGCTAATCTGGTATTTCTTCCAGGCCTAACTGTCAATTTCTCACAGTTCTTGGCTTCCAACAGGATTAGGTTAACTTGTATGGCACCTTATACTTTTCAAAGAGTTTGCGTGTATGTGTTTTTATATATTTGAATCATGATTATGATCGTTTTAATTTTTATGCATATCATGCTTAACTATTTTATTATTGTAATTATTTATCTTTTTCTTTCTTTCTTTTTGGTGCCAGGGATTAAACCCAGGGGCACTTACTGAACCACATCCCAGCCCCCACACTTTTTTTTTTTTTTTTTGAGAGAGAGAGAGAGTATTTTTTATATTTATTTTTCAGTTTTTCGGTGGACACAACATCTTTATTTTATTTTATGTGGTGCTGAGGATCGAACCCAGTGCCCCGTGCATGCCAGGCGAGTGTGTTACCACTTGAGCCACATCTTCAGCCCCCCAGCCCCTTTTTTATATTTTATTTAGAGACAGGGTCTCACTAAGTTGCTTAGGTCCTCATTAAGTTGCTGAGGCTGGCTTTGAACTTGGGATTCTCCTGTCTCAGCTTCCCAAACTGCTGAGATTACAGATGTGTGCCACTGTGCCTGGCTTTACTTTTCATTTTTTAGAGATGGGGGTCTCACTATGTTGCTCAGAATAGTCTTGAACAAGCCTCCATAGTAGCTGGGACTACAGGTGTGCACCACATGTCCTGGCTCATCTGAACCATTTTTTTGTATTTATTTTTTTTTGTTTCCACTTTTTTTTTTTTTTTTTTTGGTACTAGGGATTGAATCCAAGGGTGCTTTATCACTGAGCTACATTCCCAGCCCTTTTTTATTTTTTATTTTGAAACAGGGTCTAAGTTGCTTAAGGCCATGCTAAATTGTCGAACTTCCAATCCTCCTGCCTCAGCCTCCTGAGCCCCTAGGATTACAGGAATCTGACACTGTGCCCAGATTTCCACATTTTTTTTTATTGGTGCATTATAGTTGTACACAGTGATGGGATTTATTGTTATACACACACACACACACACACAATACACTAATATAATTTAGCCAGTATCACTTCCCAGCACTTCTTCCGTGGTTTAACCATTTTAGAAAGCACTTTCTCCTCACTGATGGAAATCCCATGAACACTGGGAGCTACAAACTGGAGAAGCTCAAACAAAGAAAAGGTAAGACCAATGGAGACACCACTCTGGCCTAGGAAGATGGGCTCTAGGGTCCTGTCAGTGGTGTAGCCTCAGCAAGGGCACCTCATGGCTGACCCCACTTCCTAAACTTCCAGGCTCCAAAACATGACAGCCCTCCAAAGGGGTTCCCCCCTCCAAGGGTGGGCTGAAGGTAGTCAGTGCTTTAAGACATTGCGTCCTCCACATGGCCAAGTAAACGCCCACAGTGGAGAAGTGAGACGCTGAGAGGACAGGGCAGAGGTCCCTGAGCCTGGGGCTGGCATATTCTCTCCCTGGAGGCCTTTCCATAGGGGGAGCCAGCAGGGAGTCCCAGGGACTTTGGTGGGTGAGGGAGCAGAGATAAGAGACATAACCCCAGGGTTCCAGTGTGAGGGGTCCAGCTGAGAGTGGTGACGCCACAATAAGGAAAACTGTCACAACAGGCCAGGACCAGGCCACCTCTCCACTCAGTGACCTCTTACTTGCTTTTTTTTTTTTTTTTAGTACTGGGGATTGAACCCAGGGTGCTTTACCACTGAGTCACATCCCAGCCCTTTTTATTTTGAGATAGGGTCTCCCTAAGTTGCTGAGGCTGGCCTTGAACTTGTGATCCTCCTGCCTCAGTTTTCTGAGCTGCTGGGATTATAGTCCTACGCTACCAAGCCAGGTTTTGTTTTTGTTTTTGTTTTGTTTTTAAGTGTCCAGTGATGCTGGGTTGAGGATACAGCTTGGTGGTAGAGTGCTTGCCTCGCATGCATGAGACCCTGGAATTTCTTTTTTTCTTTGTTTTGTTAGGTACAGGAGATGGAACCCAGGGCCTCGCACATGCTAGACAAGTGCTCTATAACTGAATACAGCTCATAAGACCCTGGGCTTGATCCCCAGAACTAGAAATTTTTAAAAACAAGTATCTAGGGCTAATGGACCTTTTCTTCTTAATAAATATGTTAATATTCTGTTCTCGTGAATTTTTAAAAATTTTATGTTTTAGTTGTAGGTGGACACAATACCTTTATTTCATTTTTATGTGATGCTGAGGATCAAACCCAGTGCCCCATGTGTGCCAGGCGAGCGCCCTACCTCTGAGCCACAACCCCAGTCGTCTTGTGAATATTGGGCCTTGTTGGTCTGGAAAGCCATTCTGTCTCTTTAAGGTCACCCTGCACAGCTCCGCTCCACCCACTGTTTTAATCACATCATCTACTTCTGAGTCTGATTCTTCTTTCCAGATCAGGGTAGAGGTGAGATATTACAAAAAATGAACCGAGGAGCATTTGGGATTTTGCATTTTCAGATTAGGGATGTTCAATCTATATTGCTATTTGATATATGAGGAAATTGAGGCTCAAAGAAGCTGTGACAATAACTCTATCTTTTATAAATAAAGGAGATCAGACTATCACTCCTTGGGGGTAGATACCCTGGTGGGCTCCCCTCTCTAACACCTCCTCCACAGCACAGGGCATGTGCTTGCTAATTTGAATGGGAGATTGCCCACGTTGCAGTTTGTTCAGGGCCACGGGGCAGCAGTCCCTAAAACAGACTGACTCACTGCCAGGAGGGTATATGCAAAGAACTGGGCAAGAGTGACAGCAGCAGAGCTGGGCTGGTTCATCTACCTCTTCACCCAAACCCCCATTCAGAAGTTCACATTGGTAGTTGACTCACTGGGGTGAGTGGCCCAACCTGTGACCCTGAGATGAGAGCGTCCCAGAGGACTTACTTCAGCTTAACCAAATTATTCACTTTCCCCATAAGGCTAGTTCCCAGAAATTTACATTTCAATGACCAATAAAACTTCCCCCAAAATTCTGGAGACCAAAAAGCAAGATTGCTGCCCAGTAAGGTTATTAGGGAAAGAACCTATAGGATATATATACTATCTCCTGTAAAATGAATACCTGAACATCAAATACTCAGAGAAGACTCAGAACAAAGGTAGCACTGTAAATGAATTTTGTTATATACAAAAATCCCAGTACATTGTCCAGTGAAAACTAATTTGGGCCTCACAAGGTGGTGCATGCCTATAATCTGGAAACTGCGAAGGCTGAGGAAGGAGGATCACAAGTTTGAGGCCAGCCTTGGCAACTTTGCAAGACTCTATCTCAAAATAAAAGGTAAAAAGGACTGGAGTTGTGACTCAGTGGTAGAGCACTTGCCTAGTACACATGAGGCACTGGGTTCAATCCTCAGCACCACATATAAATAAATCAAGGTATTGTGTCCATCTACAACTAAAAACAAAATTAAAAAAATAAAAGGTTAAAAAGGGCTGGGGATGTGGGGGGGGGGATATGGCTCAGTGGTAGAACACCCCAGGGTTCAATCCCTAGTGCCACAAGAAAAAGAGAAAGAAAGGAAAGCAGAATTTGGAATCACTGTCCTATATGCGGGCCCTCCAGATGGTCCATGCAGTCATTTTGTTTGAACTTCTTCAGCAATGGAGAGTTCATGATATTTGAGATGGCCCAACTTACTACATTTAAGAAACCTCAGCAGTGAAGAGGTTTTGAAAATAAGTATATTCTTTGTATAAAACAAGTTAAACTGTTAGGGATAATGCTTCAGTAACCTTTGTTTGTCTATTCCATTACATATTCTAAATCTTATTTCCTCTTTTCTCCCTCAGTAATTTCTAATTGATATACACAGATCATTCATATACACACAGCATTCCACCCCAGGGTTATACCCCAGGGTTCCCACCCCCCACCAGGGATTGAACCCAGGGACACTTAACCACTGCTGAGCCCCATCCCCAGACCTTTTATGTATTTTATTTAGAGACAGGGTCTCACTTCATTGCTTAGTGCCTTGCTAAGTTGCTGAGTCTGGCTTTGAACTCGCGATCCTCCTGCCTCAGCCTCCTGAGTCGCTGGGATTACAGTCATGTGCCACAGCACTGAAAACACCCCAGTCTTATTTAGAATTTTCAATATGAAATGCACATTTGGGGGCTGGGGATGTGGCTCAAGCGGTAGCGTGCTCGCCTGGCATGCGTGCGGCCCGGGTTCGATCCTCAGCACCACATACAAACAAAGATGTTGTGTCCGCCAAAAAATAAATAAATATTAAAAAAAAAAAAGAAATGCACATTTGGGTTATTCCCACAACACACACACATACATATGTTTTGCCATTACAAACAATACTGCAATTGATACGTACATGAATGACTTTTGGGATATATTGTATTTGTTTCTTCGGGAGAGATACTGAATATTGACAAATTGTTGGATCATAAGTTATGGGCTTTACTTGTGTGTTTGTGTGCTAGAGTTTGCATCTAAGGTCAGAGTGTGCTAACCAAGTGTTCTACCACTAAGCTATACCTCCAGTCTACATGTTTACTTAGTTACTGGGGATTGAATCCAGGGGTGCTTTACCGCTAAAGCGACATCCTCAGCCCTTGTTATCTTTTGAGACAGAGTCTCAACAAGTTGCCCTTATTGGCCTTGAACTTGTAATCCTCCTGCCTCAGCTTCCTGAGTCACTGGCATTACAGGCGAGTACCACCACGCCCAGCTCACATATTTTACTTTCAATGAGAATCTTTGGATATTTTTACTTTTAATAGTTATTTCTATATTGTCTTCTAATGTGGCTGAACAATTACCAGAAGTTGTTGCCATTGTTGTTTTAAATGTTGAGTCTACTCTCTCTTCCTTTAACTCCCACTCAGGGAGACAAGTCCTCTCAGCAGACGTCACTCCTTGCCTACAGCATAAACCCTCTTTGTATGAAAAAGTGAGGTTAAGAGCTTAGTGAACCAAATGGCTGCTTATTTCACTGACCCCAGTCTTCCACTTCTAGTTTCTGTTCTGCACCAGGAACCACCCGAGCCAGGAAACTGGTAGGATGGCAACCCATGTATCCTTGCCAGTTTGGAGACGTCTTCTATTCCTGGAAGTTCCTAGGCAATAGGCACAGATCCCATGAGGGTCCTCACCTAAACCATTCCAGGAGGATGACCCTCCTTCAGCACCAGCTCCACTGTGGCCAGGTCACTGGGAGTGACAAGAAAAGCAGCTAACAGCCTGCATGGGGGCACATGCTTGCAATCCCAAGGACTTGGAAGGCTGAGGCAGGAGGATCGCGAGTTCAAAGCCAGCCTCAGCAACTTCGTGAGTTGCTTAGCAACTCAGTGAGACCCTGTCTCTGAATAAAATATGAGAAAGGGCTGGCAATGTGACCCAGTGGTTAAGTGCCCCGGGTTCAATTCCCCGTACTAAAAAAAAAAAAGAAAAAAAAAGAATAGCACCTAATATATTAAGTACCTACTATGAGCTGAGCACTGTTCTAAGTGGTTATCAGGTATTCACTCACTTATTCTACAACAATCTTATGGGGTAGGTGCAATCATCATTGCCGTTTACAGATTTTTTTTTTTTCCTTTTTTGTTGTTTAATTTTTGTGAGATTGGAACCCAGGGTCTGGCTTATGCTAGACAGGTGCTCTATTACTGAGCTACACCCCTTGCCCTGTTTACAGATATATAATTTTTTTAAAAAAAAGCACAGAGAGTAACTTGCCCAATTAAGCAGCTGAATTTGGATTAAATCCCCAGTCCAAGTTCATCCTTTGGCTCATTCCCTTTCTATGAACTACTACAATGACCTAACCCATCATAACCTACTATTAGTCCTTCATAATCAACTATACCATATTTTCTTCTCCACTACCTCCATGCCCCCTAACCAATCTACTCCCTCCTCCAACCCTGAGACATTGTTAGTTTAAATTTATTCTTATTATAAAGCAATTATCTTCAATGAAAGAATAACAGAAAATATACAAAAGTAGAAAGAAAAAAAAATGCAACCCATCCATAGTCTTACCAACCACAAAAGCCATCTCTATAATGAACATTTTGATAATGTTCTGTTCAGTATTTTGTCGTTGTGGCTACTGATTGTTTTGAGACAGAGTATCACTCTGTTGCCCAGGCTGGTCTCAAACTCCTGGACTCAAGTGATCCTTCTGCCTCAGTTTCTCAAGTACTAGGATTACAGTCCCATGTCACTATGCTCAACTTCAGTCTTTTCTTTTTTGTAATACATGAAACTTTTTAAGAGCTAGAACTAGGGGCTGGGGTTGTGGTTCAGTGGTAGAACACTCTCCTAGCATGTCCGGCGAGGCACTGGGTTTGATCCTCAGCNTATATATATATATATATATATATATATATTTGAGGAACTTTATTTATTTATTTATTTATTTATTTATTTATTTATTTATATGTGGTGCTGAGGGTCAAACCCAGTGCCTCACACGTGCTAGGCAAGTGCTCTGCCACTAAGGCACAACCCTAGTTCCATGAAAAAAAAAATTTTTTTTTTGAAGAAAAAATTTGGTTCTAATGAGACTATGTTTACAATTTTAGTGAAAATTATTTTGTGGGCATTTTTATGCTATTAAACATACAGTTATCACTGTAAAGTTAATTTTGAGCATTTTAGTTATTGCTCAGAAATTTCCACTAGCTTTCCCCTATTCCTATCAAATAAATTCAAACTCTTGAGTTTGGCATGCAAGGTATCTCATAATCTACTTTTGCAGTATTTTTACTTTTGGGGATTTTGTTTTTGGTTTTGGTACTAGGAACTAGGGGTTCTTAACCACTAGTTCCCAGGGGTGAACCCAGGGATGCTTAACCACTGAGCCACCTCCCAAGTCCTATTTATTTTTTTATTTTGAGACACGGTCTTGCTAAGTTGCTTAGGGCCTCACTACATTGCTGAGGCTGGCTTTGATCTTGTACTCTTCCTGCCTCAGCCTCCCAAGTCACTAGGATTACTAGGTGTCCTCCACTGTGCCCAGCTCACACATTTCCTTCTCCTTTTCTATATATAGGCCTCGGCCCCAACACACATTCTTACCTTGCATCTCCATTGCCTGGACACTTCCTACAAATTTCTTCACCCTCCCTGGGCTTTTCCTGTCCTACTTGTTCTCAATTTTAGAGAACACATCCAAATATCAGTGGTCTCTGCTTCAATGGAACTTTGATTTCACTCCCAAACCTATTTCTAGCCCCTACCCCAAATCCAAACTCCACTATCATTTGTTTGCAAAAATCATTTTGTTCAGGACAAAAATCTTAGTGTCATCTTTTACTCCTCTCTTTTACTCATTCTACAACTCTGCAACTCCCGGGGTTCACCTTGAAATACCAATAATGATGTTTCATGAAATATCAATCACAAAAATACCAATCATGCAGTATGACCTCTTAAATCCAAGCAATCTTAAATCTCACCTGTACTAACCTAATAACCTACACCCAGACCTCCCTGCTTCACTCTGGCCTCCATGGAACCTGATTCCAATACAGCAAAGAGCCCTTTTAAAAGGCATATTAGAGCAAATCATTTATCACCTTTAAAAAGCGTCCACTGGCTTTCTTTCCCTTTCCTTCCTTTTTTTTTTTTTTTTTTTTTGAGGTACCAGAGATCAAACCCAGGGTCTTGCACATGCTAGGCAAGTGCTCTAGCACTGAGCTACACCTCCCAGTCCTTCCAAAGGCTTTGTACTACTTTTAGAATAGAATACAAAATGCCAGCCCTGGCCATCTGGTAGGCCCCATTTTCCCACCCTCCTCCATTTCCCTCCACCTATACTGCTTCCTAATGGTATCTCGACTCATGAATCTGTTCATATCTTGACACCTATGTACCTGCTATTTCACCTACCTGGAAAGTTCTTTCTCTAGAGTAGTAGTGGCTAATATGGTGGCCACCAGCCAAAATGTCTACTGCACACTTGAAATATGGTTGTTCTGAAGTGACATGTGTTTGTGTAAATGTAAAATATATACCAAAGTATAGTAAAAAAGATATAAAATATTATATTAATGCTGGGTACAATGGCATACAGTGTAATCCCAGTGGCTCGGGATTATTTACCCTAAGGCAGGAAGATTGCAAGTTAAGACCAGCCTCAGCAATTTAGTGAGACTCTGTCTCAAAAAATAAATAAATAAATAAATAAATAAATAAATAAAAAGGGCTGTGGATGTGGCTCAGTGATAAAGCATCCCTGAATTAAATCTCTAGTAAACATCCCCCCACCAAAAAAAAAAAAAAAACCCTCATATCCTAGGAATCTCTTAGGAAGCCAGAGAAATACACAACTAATTTACCTATGCTTGGAAAATCACCCCCAAGATTATATTTAACTTTTAAAGATATGGAGAAATGTTCACTATTGGATTAAATAAGAAAAAAGAAAATTAGAAGAAACAAATTGAGCAAACTGAGCAGAGAAAAATAGCTAAGATGATTAAAGCATCAATCCCAAAGCACCTGTGTAGAGATGATTCCTACTACGTGGGATGTCCATGCACAGGGGCAGAGGGATGCTGGTGTGTTCTGTTTGTGCTTGTTACATGACACTTGTGATTTGTGTGCTTGTTTTTCACCCAGAGAGAAATACTATAAAATATTGCTGTTGGTCTTCTTATATAGCGGGATTATGGGTGATTTACATTTTTTCCTTAAAAGGTTATTTGTTTTCTACAATGATGTTATATTTCTATATTTGGGAAAAAAATACAAAATTTTTTGATCTCATTCCTATTAGAAATGATCATAGTTTGTTACAGGTCTTTTGGAAAGCTATTTATCAAGGTCTATATGTATATTCAAATCAGGTGTAGAAAATGTTTGGAAAAATCCACAGCAAGCAAAACATTAACTGCAGTCACTTCTGTAGAATTTGTCTGGAAGAAGGGGGTTTTGGGAACTTCTTGGTATATTTCTGTACTGTTTATTTATTCAACAATGAGTATGTTCTACTCTGAGAATCTTGCTTTCTCTCTTTCTCTCTCACACATACAACCAAACCTTTGACTAGGAGCCCTATATCTATCCTAAAAAAGAAACAACAATTTAAAAACTTAAAAATAGAAATCACAGCCAGGCGCAATGGTGCATGCCTTGTAATCCCAGAAGCCCAGGAGATGAGGCAGGAGGATTGAAAGTTCCAAGCCAGTCTCAGCAATTTAGCGATACCCTAAGCAATTTAGCAAGACCTTGTCTCATGAAAAATAAAAAGGGCTATGGATGTGGCTCAGTGGTTAGTTAAGTGTTCAGTCCCCGGTACAAAAAGAAAAAAAAGATAGGAATCACCAAGTCTAAGGAGTTCACTGGTGAATTCTACCAATAGTTTAAGTAAGAAACCATACCAATTTTCTACAATCTCTTTCAGAAGATATCAGCAGAGGGAATAGTTCCTACGTCATTTTGTGAGGCCAGCCTTATCCTAACAGCAACACCAGACAAAAGTATTACAAGCAAACTACACAACAATATCTCCCATGAACACAGATGAAAAAATCCTCAGCAAGGTGGGCACAGTGGTACACACATGTAATCCCAGCTACCTGGCCAGCCTGGACAACTTGGCCAGACCCTGTTTCGAAATAAAAAATAAAAAGGTCTGGGGACGTAGCTCAGTGGTAGAGTGCTTGCTCAACGTGCATGAGGCCCTGAATTTAATCTCCAGTAATGCAAAAAAAGAAAAAGAAAAAGAAAAGCTCAATAAATACAAGCAAAGCAAATTTTACAAAGAATAAAACAAATTATGTATCATAACCACATAGTACTTATTCCAGGTATGCAAGATTGGTTGAACATTTAAAAGTCAATTAATGTAGCTGGTGGTGGTGGCACATGACGTAATCCCAAGCTACTTGGGAGGCTGAGGCAGGAAAATTGCAAGTTCAAAGCCAGTCTCAGTGACCTAGCAAGGCCCTAAGCAACTTAGCAAGACCCTGATTCAAAATAAAAAAATAAAAATAGGACTGTGATGTAGTTCAGTGGTAAGCCCTATGGGTTCAACACTCAGTACCAAGAATAAAAAGAAACAAAACCAGAAACAATCCACTGACATTAGCACCAAAAACCCACAACACTTAGGTACACATCTAACAACATATGTGCTAAACTTATATGAAAAAAAAAAAAAACTACAAAACTCAGTGAAAGGGATTGGGGTTGGCAGTGTGACTCAGCCTAGCATATGTTAGAGTCTGGGTTTGATCCCCAGCACTGTAAGCAAAAGAAAAGAAAACAAAACAAACAAATAACACACACACACACACACACACACACAAGAACTCTGGTGAAAATTACCAGGGAAAAATTAAATAAATGGAGAAAGATTCCATCCATGTTCATGGGGATAGGAAGACTCAATATTGTTAAGAAGTCAGTTCTCCCCAGCTTGATCTAGAGATTCAAACAATCCCAATCAAAATCTCAGCAACTAACTTTGCAGATATTGACAAACTGATTCCAAAGTTTATATGATGAGATAAAAGATCCAAAATAGCCAAAATAAAATTGGAAGAGAAGAACAAAGTTGGAGGACTGACACTATCAGACAACAAAACTTAACATAGAGCTATAATAATCAAGATAGTATGGCAATGCAGGCACTGTGGCCCATGCCTGTAATCCCAGTGACTCTGGAGGCTGATTCAGGAGGATCTCAAGTACAAGGCCAGCCTCAGCAACTTAGTGAAGTCCTGAGCAACTTAGTGAGACCCTATCTCAAAAAAAAAAAAAAAAACTAAAAAGTCCTGGGGATGTGGCTCAGTGGTAGAGCACCCCTTGGTACTAAAAAAGGAAAAAAAATACAGTATGGCATTGATAAAAGAATAGACAAATAGATCAATGAAACTGAACAGTGTCCAGATATAGACCCAAATAAATACAGGCAACTGCTCTTTGACAAAAGAGTGCAGGCAATACAATGAAGCAGAGGCAGTCTTTTCAACAAATGGTGCTGTAAGAACTGGATGTCCACAGGCAAGAAGATGAACATTTCACAAAAATTCATCCAAAACCAACCACAGACCTAGATGTAAAGTGCAAAACTACAAAATGTATAGAAGGTATCATAGGAGCCAGGCATGGTGGTGCATGCCTAAAATCCAAGCAGCTTGGTAGGCTGAAATAGGAGGATCACAAGTTCAAGGGCAGCCTTAGCAACTTGGCGAGGCCCTAAGCAACTCAGTGAGACCCTGTCTCAAAATAAAAAATAAAATAAAATAAAAAGGACTGGCGATGTGGCTCAGTAGTTAAGCACCCCTGGGTTCAATCCCCAGAAACCCCCTGAAAAGAAAAGGAAAATAACATTGGGGAAAAAACCTAGATCACCTTAGATATGATTGATGATGTTCCCCCCTACAGATGTGTGTGTGTGTGTGTGTGTGTGTGTGTGTTTAAACTGGGGATTGAACTCAGGGGCTCTCAGCCCCTGAGCCACATCCCCAGCCCTATTTTGTATTTTATTTAGAGTCAAGGTCTCACTGAGTTGCTTAGTACCTCACCATTGCTGAGGCTGGCTTTGAACTCATGATCCTCCTCCTCAGCCTCCCCCTGCCTCAGCCTCCCAAGCCACTGGGATTACATGCATGTGCCACTGTGCCTAGCTTGTATATATTTTTTTAAATATGTTTTTTTAGTTGCAGATGGACACAATACCTTTATTTAGTATTTTTATGTGGTGCAGAGGAATGAACACAGTGCTTCACGCATGCTAGGCAGGTACTCTACAACCAGCCATAGCCGCAGCCCAAAAAGTATTGTATATATTAATGGCATATGTTGTGACGTTCTGAGACGTGTGTGTGTGTGTCTGTGTGTGTGTCTGTGTGTGTGTGTGTAGGAATGATTACCACAGTCATGCTAATTGACATATCTATGATGAATAACACACAGTTGTGCCCTCTTACTTGCAGTTTCACTTTCTGTGGTTTCAGTTACCCTCAGTCAACTATGGACTGAAAATATTAAATGGAAAATTCCAGAAATAATTCATAACCTTTAAATTGTGGACCATTCTAAGCAGTTGATGATGAAATCTCATGCCATCTGCTCCATCTTGCCTGGGTGTGAATAATCATTTCTTCATCCAGAGTATCTATGCTGTATATACTACCTGCCCAGAGGTCACTTAATGGCCATCTTGTTATCTCTTGACTGCCATATGATCACAACAGTGCTTGTGTTTAAGTACCCCTTACTTTACTTAATAATGTCCCCAAAGTGTAAGAGTAATGATGCTGGCAACTCAGATAAGCCAAAGATAAGCTGTAAAGTGCTTCCTTTAAGTGAAAAGGCAAAAGTTCTCAATAAGCGAAAAAATTGTGTGCTAAAGTTGATTATTATATCTACGTGAGAAGCATTCTTCAATCTGTGAAATTGCGAAGAAAGAAATCTGCGCTAGTTTTGCTGCCAAGACTCAAACTACAACAACGCATGACAAGTGCTCAGTTAAGGTGGAAAAGACATTACGTTTGAGCACATTCACATAGGAAAAAGCAAAGTATGTATAAAGTTTGGTTCTACCTGGGATTGCTGGCATCCACAGGGGACTTGCAACATATCCCCAGCGGAAAAGGGAGGACTTCTGTACTTTGTAAAAATCCTTCTCAGGCGTTGGTTCTAAGGCCACCATCAGCCTCCCTGCAGAACCTTCCGAAATCTCCGTGTTGAATGGATCAATCATCTTTATCAGCAGTCTGACTTGTATCTTTCAGCTCACGTCATAGTTTACCATCTATGCTTATTATCACTCCTAGAAGGCAAGGACAAGTCCTACCCCCTTTTGATACCCTGCCCCCATCATCTCTAGCACCTAACTCTGTGCAGATATATTTTCTGATCACATGTCCCTGTCACATCCCTGCCAGTGTCTCCCTCAGTTCCCTCCCACATGACAGATGCTTAGAAAAGCTCCTTCTTCTCTGAGGGGAGATTGGTGGCCTAACTCTCCCTCCTGATGTCCTAGCTAGAAGGCAACTCCACCTCCTCCTCCCACAGAATAGAAATTGAAGGGTGGGGCATTTGCTCTGGAAGAGACCCTGTCATAAAGCACCTTAGTATGAAGCAGCAACCTTTGCACTGTCAGAATGAGTTTATCAGATCAGATAGCTGGCACTTTAACAGACACGCAGAATCTGACCCTGGGATACACATTCTAGGAGAACTAAGGAGGGGAAAAGAGGGGTGTCACCCAAGTGCTCTGGGACAGAAAAGGCAGAATGGGAGCAAAACAGGCAAGGGATTAGAAACTGATCTGGGACATTGACATTTAGATGGTCATTAAAATAAGCTACATTGCCAAATAACTTAAAGTCAAAGTGTGAGCTCAAACCCAGAAATGGTATAAGACTCCAGCTGTACCTGCCCAACCACCACCCAGAACAGCCTCACTGGGATGCGGTGATTAGACACATTCACTAAGGGAAACTTCTTGTCTGTCATTTTAGGATTTCAGGCAAACTTTTCCTTCCTGTCCCTGATGATGACAATATCCACAATTTTACAGCATTTACATTTTGCCAATTGCTGGTCTATGCTTTCTATTATATTAACGTGTTTAATCTAAAACCCAGAGGAAGCAGGTATTATTATCCTTATGTTATTCTTTTGTGCCAGATGAGGAAACTGGCACAAAAAAAGTAAGTCACTTGCCCAAGGTCCCACAGCTAGAAGTGGCCAAGCTAGGACGTGAACCCATCAGGATTTGTTCTGTTCAACCACCATGACCCACTGGCTCCCACGTATTACAAAAGTTCAAAGAGATCTTCCTTCCCAGCTACATTTGCATGGGGGCCTCTGCTCGGCCCTGTTGCTTGTTTTTTCAGGTTCCACAAGAGGAAGCAGAATCCCTGGAAAGCCTCTAGCTCCTTCACTTGCCTTCAGGGATAGTTCACATTAGCCTCCCCACCGACACCCCTTTTAAAGTACACCCTCCCAGCCCTGATTGCACAGCATTTGCCAACTATACCCTCTCTCCTGGTCAGCCCCACCCGAGTGCTGAGTTTAATTTAGCCTTGCAAATAACTTTTAAGCAACTCCCAGAGCTGAGGGAATTCATGCATTAAAAAATATATATATATATTTGTGCCAAGTACTAGTTTAGGTGCCAAAATAATCTTCTCTTGGCTGGAAGTTATTAAAGTAAACAAGATGGCAGAAGAAAATTCAAGGGTCTCTTGGAGTAAATATTGGGACCATGTAGGACCCGTGAGGTAATTTCATTCTACTCCGTGGCCCAGGCCTTCATAAGAACAGCAAAAGGAAGGCTGGGGTTGTGGCTCAGAGGTAGAGCGCTCGCCTAGCATGCTGAGGCACTGGGTTCGATCCTCAGCCCCATATAAATATAAAATAAAGATATTGTCCACCTATTACAAAAAAAAGAAGAGCAAAAGGAGCATAAGTCCAAAGTAGCTAAGATGAAAGACATCTGTGAGTGGCCAGGGTTAAGGTTGATTAGAGGCCCTTCAGTCCCATTTCCTCTTCCAGAGTAAGACAAGAAAACTACACTCCCCAGCTTCCCTTGTAGCTAGGCTGGGGCCATGTTCTGGTCAGTGGAATGTGGGCAGCAATAAAGTTGCCACTTGTTCTCGAAGTCTCTTAGCACAGAAGCAGCTAATAGAAAACTTAGACACCATCATCTCAAGACCTGAGGAGACTAGATCCCTAAGATGCTGCAGAGGTGATGCAGTAGGGAGAAAAACGGTTTGATTTTATATTAGTATTGGTACTGGGGATTGAACCCAGGGGTACTCTATCACTGAGCTACACTCTCAGTCATTTTATTTATTTATTATTAGAGACAAGGTCTCACCAAGTTGCTGAGACTGGCCTTGAACTTGGAATCCTCCAGCCTCAGCCTCCTGAGTCACTGGGATTATAGATATGTGCCACCATGTCCAGCTATTTAATTTTCTACAACACAGTCTGTTGTGTTGAGACAATGACAGAAGATGGCTGTGTATATTCAGTGGAAATGGGAAAGTTTTCCATAATGGCTGTTCTCCCTACAGGGCTCTTCTTCTTCATTTTTTTTTTTTTTAATATTTCTAGTTGGTGATGGACACAATACCTTTATTTTATTTATTTTTCTGTGGTGCTGAGGATGGAACCCAGAGCCTCACACGTGCTAGGCAGGTGCTGTGCCACTGAGCTACAGCCCCAGCCCAGGGCTCTTCTCTTCTGTAGGGTCCCCTGAGGTCCCTTGTATTAGTTTCTACAATAACACTTCCAGCAGGTGTTGTATGAGTCTGTCTTCCATTAGAGAGTGAGCTCCTTAAGGGAAGGACTGACAGCTCATTACCTAGGTAGTAAGGTCCTACAGTGTTAGCATTGTAAATAAGAGCTGTAAACTTTTGGGGAGGCTACAGATGATTTGAGATGTCAGGAAAGTGTCAACATTTGTAATTCTAAGAGAAGAGATCCTTGAGATCTAACTCCTTGTAGCTGGGCACGGGGCTGAGCTCCTGTTATCATCATTTTACTTCATATTCAGAACAACTATACAAAAGAATTGTTATTATTCCAGTTTCAAAGATGAAGAAAGTGAAGCTGAGCAAGGTTAAGGAATTTGCCTATGGTCATGCACTGGTAAGTTATAGAGTTAGAATTCAGACAAAAATAATAGCAACACTATAGTCATCATAATCATAAAAATGCTGAGTTACTATTTAATGAACACTTACTATGCCCAGATAAATTTTTTTTAAGTGCTGGGGATTAAACGCAGTGTCTTATGCATTCGAGGCAAGTACTCTACTAACTGAGTTATTCCCCAACCCAATTTGTATTTTTAGTACATTTATCCTTGTAACTAGTTTATGAATTAGTATTTGCAAATGCAAAAACAAGGCTCTATTAATCAATTAAGTCAGGGCTTTTAACCACTGTGGCTATAAGCAAGCTTTGGAGTACACTCACTATTAAATGGCAAGGACAATAATAATTTGCACAGTGATTTCATATACCTTATCTCATTTTATTCTCACATCATGGTATGGGCAAGGCAAGTATTTTCACCCAATTAAAAAATGAGGAACTAAATCTGTAAGATCCAATCAGGACAAGAATGGAGAGATCAGTTATACTTATGTATGTATATTCTGCCAAAATACATTCTACTGCCATGTAAACTAAAAATAAAAAAGAAAGAAACAAAAAAGAATGGAGAGATATTCTGATTTCCAGTTCAGTCCTGGATAGAAGGCTGGGGATGGCGCTCAGAGGTAGAGCACTTGNCCACCCCCCCACCCCCGTCTCTAAATAAAATACAAAAAAAGGTTGGCGAAGTGGTTGAGTGCCCCTGGGTTTAATTCCTGGTACAAAAAAAAAAAAAATCACATATTGGCTGGGGATGTAGCTCAGTAGTAGAACACATGTTTAGCATGCACAGAGTCTGAGTTCAACCCCCTCAACATGAAGGGGGAAAAAAAGTTATAAACACTATTGGCTGTCCAAAATGTAATTAAGTTAGAAAGCATAAGTCCCACACATGTAGAAATTTTACTTTATTTTTGGAACGGGGGATTGAACCCAGGGGTGCCTTAACACTGAGTTACATCCCCAATCCTTTTTATATTTTATTTGAGACAGGGTTTCTCTAAGTTGCCTAGGGCCTCACTAAGTTGCTAAGGCTGGCCTCAAACTTACTATCTTCCTGCCTCAGCCTCCCCAATCCCTGAGATTAAAGGTGAGTACAACCATACCTGGAACTTGTGGAAATTTTAAAACATTCTTTCAAATAACTCATGGATCCAAAAAAAAAAAAATCTTAATGGAAACTTTTTAAGAGCTAGAACTAGGGGCTGGGGTTGTGGTTCAGTGGTAGAACACTCTCCTAGCATGTCCGGCGAGGCACTGGGTTTGATCCTCAGCACCACATAAAAATAAATAAATAAAATAAAGGTATTGTGTCCAACTACAACTAAAAAAGAAAACCTAAAAAAAAAAAAAACAAGAACCAGAACTAGATAATAATGAAAGAACCATGTATTAAAACTTATAAGATGGTGGGCTGGGGTTGTGGCTTAGCAGTAGAGCACTCGCCTAGCATGTGCGAGGTTCTGGGTTTGATCCTCAGCACCACATAAAAATTAATAAATAAAATAAAGGTATTGTGTCCAACTACAACTAAAAAAATAAATATTAAAAAACCAAAAACTTATAAGATGGTACACATGCCTGTA
The DNA here is from genome assembly GCF_001458135.2 of Marmota marmota marmota. Classification (NCBI taxonomy): domain Eukaryota; kingdom Metazoa; phylum Chordata; class Mammalia; order Rodentia; family Sciuridae; genus Marmota; species Marmota marmota. The sequence goes on from NW_025999982.1 coordinate 9,720,389, forward strand.
GTCCCAGCTATTTGGGAAGCTGAGATAGGAAGATGGCTTTAACCCAAGAGTTCAAGTCCAGTCTGGGCAACACAGCAAGACCCTGTCTCAAAAACAAAGCAAAGTAAAAGCTTATGAGATAGATGTATATACTAAGACCCAGCTATTCCAATTTGAAGAAACTACACGATAGAAATGAAAACTTATGTCTACAAAAGACTTGTACAAGGATATTCAGAGGTGCTAGCAAGCCCCAAACTGGAAACAATCCAAATGTCCATCACCAGGAGAATGGATAAACAACAGTGCATATACATCCATACAGTGGAATGCAACTTGGCAACAGAAGGGAACAAATTGCTACAGCATACCACGTACACTGAGTGAAAGAATGAACGAAACTGGATGCAAAAAATACTCGGCATGGCTGGGCTTAGATGAAGCCTACACAAGGAGAATTCTAACAGCGAGACTGGTCCAAAATGGGCCCCATGGAGATTTCCAAGATGATGGAAATATCTTATATTTTGATTTTGATGATGGTAGCATCAGTATTTAAATCTGTTGAAACTCATAGAACTGTAGTTTTAAGATCTGTGCATTTTGTGATGTATAGATTAAATAAGGAAAAAAAAAACAATGCAGCTAAACAATACTCATAGGTGACTATATGGCATTCAGTGCTATAGAAAAGAAAAAGTTCAAAACTGATAAATCAAGCACATAACTTTGGAAGTTAAAAAAGAACAGCATAGCCAGGTGTAGTGGTGTACACCTGTAGTCGCAGCTATTTAGGAGGCTGAGGTAAGAGGATCACTTTGAGTCCAGAGTTTGAGACAAACCTGGGCAACATAGCAAGATCTATCTCATTAAAAACAAAAATAAACCAAACCAAACAATCAGAATAAATCCTGAGACAGTGAAAAGCAGCAACCAATAAGAATAAAAATTAGGCTGGTAGAGCACTTGCTTAGTTCATGTGAAGCACTGGATTTAATTCCAGCACCACATTAAAAAAAAAAAAAAAACTAAATAAACAAAATAAAGGTATTGTGTCATCTACAACAACAAAATAATAAATAAACAAAAATTAGGGCTGTAGCTACAGCTGTGGTAAAGTATTTGCCTAGCATGTATGAAGTCCTGCACTTCAATCCTTAATACTAGGGGGAAAAACCGATTTGGCAGCCAGATGTAGTGGTGCAAGCCTATAATCCTAGCAATTTGGGAGGCTGAGGCAGGAGAATCGCAAGTTCAAAGCCAGCCTTAACAATTTAGCAAGTCTCCAAGCAACATAGCAAGACCCTGTCTCAAAAAAAAAAAAAAAAAAAAAAAAATTTAGCAAGGACTGGGGATGGGCTCAGAGATTAAGCACCCTTGGGTTCAATCCCTGGTACAAAAAAAAAAATGATTTTGGAGAATGATAAAATGAACAAAATTCAGAATATCTCAGTGGGCTCTATTAGAGGGATGGCCCAGAAAAAAGGGGGACACAGGAGGCTCTCATGGAATGTTATATTTCTTAAGTAACAGGGCGACACAATACAGGTTTATTTTATTTTTGGGGGGTGGGAGGGTGCCAGAGATTGAACTCAGGGGCACTCAACCACTGAGCTACATCCCCAGCCCAATTTTGTATTTTATTATAGACAGGGTCTCACTGAGTTGCTTAGCACCTCACTATTGCTGAGGCTGGCTATGAGCTTGCGATCCTGTCTCAGCCTCCCAAGCTGCTGGGATTACTACAGGCATGTGCCACTACTCCCGGTCAGGCTTATTTTTATTATAGTGCTTCACCATACACATATGCATGTATATGTAAGCTATATGTATTTATATTCTTTTGTATATATCATATAGTCCATAATTTGACTTAAATAGTTAAAACAAAATATATTTTGCCTTCTCCATTATACATTTATTGGTTGTTTTATTCCTTTAGAGTGAAAATGTAAAAAAATGTATTTGGGGGGAAAAAAGTTAAAGAAATAAAAACACACAAGGAAGGAGGTGGGACTTCACAGAATCTGACAGATGGGCTAGTGGAGAGCATGAGGGTGGCTTAATAAGGACAAGTCCAATTAAAATCAGGACGAGGGCTTAGCGAAGGACTAAGAGGCTGCTAGAAGTGGAGGGAAGACCAGTGGCAGTGACCTTTAGGAAAGTAGGGTTTACAGCCTGGCAGGAGGCGGAGCCCAAATGCAGAGAGTTCAATGGTGAATGAATAAATAGGGAAAAAAAAAAAAAAACTGGAAACCACCCAAAGACCTAACAATCAGGGCCTGGCTAAAAAACCATAGTACCATTCATAGAAATAATGATGCTGTGTCCATACATAGAGGGGCTTACAAAATTAGGGAATGTAAAAATTCTCAAGACACAAAATGGCATTTGTGCCGATGAAAATTGTGAAAGGACGCGCGTGTGCTGAGAGGGAAGCAGAAAAGGCTGGACAAGATCAAGGCCTCGTGGAGGCTGTTTGAAAGTCTATGGGCTTTTCCTTTTGGAAATGTTGGCGATCCGCAAACAAAAACATTCAATGTTTCTTTAAAATAAAAAGAGTAACTGTGGAAGAAATGGAGACAGCAAGTGAAGGCCACTCCGTGGAGGGACCTGACGGTGACAGGAAGAAATGAGATGGCCAAGCAGCTGGGAGAGTATGAAGGCTGAGGCAGCAGCTGGCCGGGGAACTGGGGCTGGCGCAGAAAGGGGGAAGAGAGAGACCGGAGGCTGTTCTGTTTCATTTACTGCCTGCACAGCTATCTTTTTTTTTTTAATTAAAAAAATGAATATCCTCCTTGAGACAAATTAAAACCACCCAGAGGTGTGTGTGTGTCTGTGTAGCTGCAAAGAGACAGAAAGAACCCTCAGCCTTACCTCCTCTCGTGATAGTTCCTGGTTTTGATCACTTGCAATCCACTGGTTTTTAATTACCAAGGAAGATGGTCTTATTAAAAATAAACAGCAAAACCACCTCTTCTTTTTGTGTTTGTTGTGGTGATGGGGACCAAGGGGCGCTCACATATGCTTGGCAAGTGCTCCACCACTGAGCTACGTACAGCCCCAGCCCTTGAACCTCCCATTCCATGGAATTCTCCCAACAGAGCTAGCTGCTCTTGGGGGTCTGGAAAGGATCCTTCCAGGCTTTCTGTGTGCATGTAAACACTTTCATAGGCATTCATTTATAGCTTTATGGTTAGTTGTTTTTTTACAAAGGTAGGAACATTTTCTCCCTCCAGTTGAGCAATTTCATCATGGTGGATCCCGCCCAAGTCACCACATAGATTAACCTCATGCTTTTCACTAGCTGCCTGACATTCCATAGCACGTGGTTGAAAGGTAGATTTCAGAGAACACGGGGGCACTCTCCCTCTACAATGGCAGGAAAAGGAGCATAAGATACAAGTGGGCAGGTGGCATTGCTTAGGGGGCAGGCCATGGAGGTAGAAGGCAGACAGACAGGGGGGTGTCCTTTCTTAAGCCAAGCCCCCTCCAGATGTGGGTAAGTCACAGAACTGCAATGCCACCCCTGGGAACCCAACTTCCTTGAGTGACCCCTTCTTGCCCCCATGGTGCCTAGGCCAGGCCCAGGTATCAAAAACCTTCTGGGGAGCCCTAGAATAGAGGTCTCTTAGTGTGATCCCTAAACCAAGAGGAACAGCATCAACTTGGGGAACAAAATAGAAATGCAAATCATCAGGCCCCACCTCGGTCCTGTGGAGTCAGAATCTCCTGGGGTGGGACCTGGCAATCAGGGTTTCCCAGGCCCTCCAGGGTATGCAATACAGGCTCAACTTTGAGAACCTTTGTTCTAGAATGTGGATCCCAGTCGGAGTCCCTCATCCTCCCCCTACCCACCCAACTCCATACCCATTGTTTTAGGAGATAAGCCCTGAAAGGAAAGGTTAGCCAACTTTATAATTGATCTCCTTGTGCACAGAGGCTGGAGGCAAAGCCACGGATTTAGGTAGTCCCTGATCTGCCCTCCCCTCCATTCCTAGGACACCACTCCCATCTCGCCGTCGTCTGAATGAAACATACTGGGAGAGGGGCGGGTGGAAACCCAGGACTCTTCTCTTTCCCTTAACGCCATCCCCTCCTCTGGGGCGCTGCCCTTTGCTGGGTGGAGGACAGAGGGGGGAGGGAAGCTTTTGAATGAGGGGGAGGAAATGGGATGTGGCTTCGGTGTGGCTGGGTTGGGGGAGGGAGTTGGAGGGAGAGAAGGGAGGGAGGGAGAGGAAGAATGTCCTCATTTCACCCAGCTGTGTCTGCCTGCACCTGTTCTGCAGAGGCCCAAGGAAAGGCACCAAGCCCCACAGTTAATGAAGCTCAGCCCCACCCCGCCCAGAGGGGCCCCTTCCCGCGGCCCAGCGGGCCGGGCTAACTGACAGGAAAACTGTGAATGATTTCAGGTGGCTGAATGAGGTCTGATGGAGACAGCTGGGCTCCTCTGGGGGGTGGAGCAACTGTCTTTGGTCACCCCAGGCTCTCAGAGTGTCCTCCTTCAGGCAAAGTTGGCAGGCCTTGTAAAGGTGGGGACCTGCTCAGAGACCTGCCCTTCTCCTTCAGATACTGAACTGGACGGCACTGCCCTCCACACTGAGGAGGTTCTTAGTAGTTAAGCCCTACAACATTCCACAGCATTCTTTAGTTACTCTACAGACAATGATCCCTTCCTCTCCTCCTCCTCCTCCTCCTCCTCCTTTTGTAATAGATTTTATTTTATTTTTTTTTAAGAGCAGTTTTATGTTCACAGAAAAATTGAGCTGTGAATACTGAGAGGAAATGTTAAGGTTTCTTTTGGTTTGTCCTCTGAAATACATTCTAGTTCATCTAACAGTCAATTGGAAGATGGATGGATCATTTTTTTCAAGATTTTTTTTGTTTTAGTTGTTGATAGTCCTTTTTATTGTTTGTTTATTTATCTATATGTGGTGCTGAGACTTGAACCCAGTGCCTCGAACATGCCAGGCAAGTGTGCTACCTCTGAGCCACAACCCCAGCCCCCAGATGGATCATTTTATAAGCATTCAATACTAGTTCTCATAGCAATTCTTAAACTTGTAAGAATTACCTTTTTTTTTTTTTCTTAAAGCCAGGGTCTCATTATGTTGCCCAGGCTACCCTCCAACTCTGAGACCCCAGTGATCCCCCTACCCCAGCAGGAGAATCCTGCAGCTGGGACAATAGAGGTACAACATTGCGAATGGGGCTACCCCTGGGAATTTATTAATGAGGCAGGCCCTGGGTCTCTCCACCACAGATTTTGATTCAGGAGGTCTGGGGTGGAGCCCAGGGCTGTGCATTTTTAATACTCCCCTCAGGAGATTCTGATCCAGTGGACCCACGGGACACCACTCTGAGAAAATCAGGCTTGGCATAAAGTTCTGGTGGGAAAGGAGGAAACAGTGAACATAAAGGACCCAAATCCTCCCACCACCACCCCAGAACTGAGGACACAGTAAGGACTGGGAGGACGGGACCAAGCCGGCCATGTGCCAAGGCAGATGGCACTTAGTGATCACTGAGACAGTGGGGGCAAGGGATACTCACAGCCTGGAAATCTCAGAGGGTGAGGCCACCAATGAGGACAGTCACTAATGCTGAGATCCCTTCTACAGCAACTAGCAACTCAGAGCAAGGAGGAAACGAGCCAGGGACATATCCCAGGGTCATCTCCTTGTGGGACCTTGAGCAAGGTTAACTTTCAGTGCCTCTGTTTCCCTATCTGTCAAAGGGGAGCATGATGGTCCCTACCAAATAGGGCTAAGAGAACACTGCCTATAAGAGTTTAAAACAGTGCCCAGCATATAATTAGTGCCAGGTAAGTGAAGGAGGAGAGCATTTCCATCATTGTTGAGAAGGGAAGACTGAGGGGTAGGGGGTGCAGGAAGAAAACCTTTGAGAAAGCAGGTGTCTCTTGAGAGTGATTAGCATAGGTGGAGCAGAGGGACCTCTAGGAGGACATGCAGGATCAGGCTGGAAGATGAGGTAGGTGTGTTATGGGTTCAGCTGTGTCCCCCAAAAGGTAGTGTTGAGGTTCTAGCCCGTAATATCTCTGAATATGGCCTTATATGGAAACAGCGTCACTGCAGATGTTATTAGTTAAGATGAGCTCATACTGGAGTTGGGTAAGTCCTCTAATCTGATATGACCAGTGGAAGACACAGAGGGAAGACGTCTCCTGAAGACAGAGGCAGAGATTGGAGTGACCCAGCTACCAGCAGGAACACCTGGGGCTACCAGAAGCTGGAAGAGCCAAGTAAGGATCCCCCCCAAAAAAAGCTTTTCTGGGAGTGGGGCCCTGGCCAAACTTTGCTTTCGGATTTCTGGCCTCCAGAACCAAGAGAATATATTTTTTGCTATTTGAAGCCACCTATTTTGTGGTGCCACGTTAGGGCTGCCCTAGGTAATAAAACACAGGGTACATGGGTTCTAGGTGAGGAACAGTGGGCTGTTTCATCATCTCCAACAGGGAACTCATGCCGAATAGACCAGAAACTCAATTCACAGCAAAAGCTTCTCCCAGTCTTAGCTCTTTTTATATGTGTCTGTTTTTTTATTTTGTGGTGCTGGGGGGGCCCAAACCCTGAGCTTCATGCAAGCTGCGCAAGTACTCAACCACTGTGCAACACCTCCAGCCCCTCAGCTCATTTTATTTATTTAGTTTTGGTACTGAGGATTGAACTCGGGAACGCTTTACCACTGAGCTACATCTCCAGTCCTTTTTTAAAATTTTATTTTTTATGCTGAGATAGGGTCTTGCTTAGTTGCTGAGGCTGATTTTGAACTTGAGATCCTCCTCGCCCCTGCCTCTCAGCCTCCTGAGTAGCTGGGATTTCAGGCATGAGCCACAGCACCTGAATCCTTAGCCTTATATTCACTACATGAATATAAAATAAAGACATTGTGTCCACCTATAACTAAAAAATAAATATTAAAAATATATTTTTAGTTGTAGATGGACCCAATACCTTTATTTTGTTTATTTAGTTTTTTATGTGGTGCTGGGGATTGAACCCAGTGCCTCATGCATGCTAGGCGAGCACTCTACCACTGAGCCACCACCCCAGCCCTCTATAGCTCATTTTTAAAACGACTTGGCTTAAAAGTTCTTTGCCTACTTTTCAAAAATATTGGTATCATAAAAAAGACAAAGAGAAACTAAGGAAACTTTGGAGGTTAAAGGAAACTCACAGAGACACAGTTTACACAGCTCATAATCTGAGACTTTTTTTTTTTCTTTGATGAATCAATAGCACTTCATTGGAATGAGTGTGATGTTTGAATAAAGTTCATTGATTAGACTCAAGCACTATACAATGTCTATTTCCTGGTTTTTAACCATTCTATTGGGGTTATACAAGAAAAGATCTTGTTCTAAAAATACTACTATTTAGGGGTAAGGAGCATCATTCTGCACCTTACATTACAATATATGTATATTAGAATGATAAAAAACATGATAAAACGTTAACATTTGGGCAATCTGTGTGAAAGCTATAAAAACATTTTTTGGTACACTTCTTAACAGTTTTTCCCCAAGTCTGAAATCATGTCAAAATGAAAAAGAGGGGAAGTCTGTCGCCTAGTCCTGTGACTCCCCTGATGAACTTTCTATAACCCTCTGAAGTTTTCAGAGCCCCGATCACCAAACTAAAGTGAGGGGTGAAGGAATTCTGAGAACTTCTGATTTCTGGGCTGGGTGCAGTGGCGCACGTCTGTAATCCCAGTGGCTTCGGGAGACTGAGGCAGGAGGATCTTGAGTTCAAAGCCAGCCTCAGCAATCAATGGTGAGGTGCTAAGCAACTCAGTGAGACCCTGTCTCTAAATAAAATACAAAATAGGTCTGGGGATATGACTCAGTGGTTGAGTGCCCCTGAGTTCAATCCCCAGTAACCCCCCTGCCCCCCCCCCAAAAGAACTTCTGATGTCTGCATGCTGAGATTCTACATATGTCCTTGGTGGTTGTTGGCTATAAAAATGTGGTTAATGTGGAATTATGCACATTATACACTATTCATAGAAAGTGTTTTTTTTTCCTTCCTGTACATAATATGACCTGGAACTGGAAGGGCTTATACATATCATTTAATCTAGGCATCTACCAAACTCATTATATCCTAAGAGAGCTGACTCTTTTTAAACACTTTTGGAGATGAAAAAGTCACCCTCTCTCATGGCCTATTCCATCACTGGTCAGTTCAGACCACTAGAACATTCCTTGAGCTGGGCCCAGTGGCTCATGTCTGTAATCCCAATGACTCAAGAAGCTGAGACAGAGGATCCCAAGTTTGAGGCCAGCTCAGCAACTTAGTGAGGCCCTAAGCAAAGACAGACCCTGTCTTAAAATAAAAATAAAAAAAAATAAAGAAGTGCTGGGGATGTAGCTCAGTGGTAAAGTACCCCTGGATTCAAGTTCAATCCCAGTATCAAAAAAAAAAAAAAAAAAAAGGAAGGAGAAGGAGGGGGAGGAGAAGGAGAAGGAAATGGAGGAGAAAGACCTTGACCTACTGAGTTAAAACCTATCTTCCTGGAGTCTCCACCCACCAGTCCTGGTCCTATCTTCTATATGGCATTACCCGACCCTAGTGAACTTAGTTATTCTTCCCTGAATGAGTGCCAGGTTATCAATGTCCCGCCAGAATCTAAATGCAATACTCCAGGTCCAGCCTGACAAATCAGTCAGCAGAGGGAACATGGACATAATCTCATGGTTTGGCTGTGCTAGTCACAGACTCATGGAATTAAAGCTCTGGGGAACTGTATCACACGGTTGGCTCACAATGAGTTGAGATCCAACTTAAGCCCCAGTTTTCTTCTGAGAGAAACTGAGAACCACGGTCAACTGCTCTTAGTTTCAGCAGTTGTCACTATCATACACCATAATATAGATCTTTTTGCTGCTTGTCTCTAAACATTCTGAATCCCCAGCACCTAGAACAGAGAAGTTCTGAATCATCTCAGACATTCAATAAATAAATGTTAAATAAATGAATAACCAGGAAGGTGCACCTCACCTACCCTGTATTTGTGTAACTTATTTATAATTCACACCCAGTTGAATAAAAAGAGGGACCTGAGGTGACATGCTTTGCAGCAGAAGTCTCTAATTTCAGAGCAAACTTGGTCCTTACTGGCTTTTTTTTTTTTTTTTGGCGGAGGGGTTTACTGAAGATTGAACCCAGGGGTGCTCAACTAAGCTAAGGAGCCCTTTTTTGTATTTTATTTAGAGATGGGGTCTCACTGAGTTGCTAAGTGCCTCGCTAAGTTGTGGAGGCTGGCTTTGAACTCACAATCCTACTGCCTCAGCCTCCCAAACTGTTGGGATTACAGGCATGCACCACTGAACCCGGCCGCTCTGGCTTTCACAGTATTACATTATTAATCATTATTTTAGCCCATAGAGATGGAAATTCTGCCATGTTTGTTTATTTGCTTGTTTTTTGTTTGTTTGTTTGTTTTGTTTTGTTTTGTTTGATACTGAAATTTGAACCCAAGGGCACTTAACCACTGAGCCATATCCCCAGCCCTCTTTATTTTTTGAGATAGGGTCTCACTAAATTGTTTAGAGCCTTGCTAAATTGCTGAAGCTGGCTTTGAACTTGCTGTCCTCCTGCCTCAGCTGCTGGGATTACAGGTGCGCGCCCCCTGCACCCAGCTGGAACTTCTGCCTCTTTAACCAACGTGTCAGCTCCCAGGGTCAAGCCATTCATTCAAGAATGACGAGTGGCCTGCAGCAGCCACACTGCCCCTCAAACACTCCAGGAAGGACCCCCAGGACCTCTGTTTGGCCTTTCCCTCTGTGGCACACACTGTCCCCGAGGGTCAAAGCATAGAGCCACTCCCCTTCTTCAAGCCTCTGTTCAAATGCTACCTTCTCGTTGGAGTAGCCATTGTTCACCCTATTTAAAACCACAGATTGCTCCCTTCCCTGTCCAGCCCCCCAGCCAGCTCTATATCTGTCATAGTGCTTATCCTCTTTTAATGGGCTTTTTAATTGTCTTTGATTTTGCAGTAGCAGTACTGATGATCAAACCCAGGGCGTTGCACTTGCTAGGCAAGCACTGTTTCTGAGCCACATCGTCAGCTGAGCTTTATAATTTTATTGACTATATGTACTTCTTGTTATTTGCCCTACCAGTCCTGCTCCCTGCTACATAAGAAGAGGAATTTTACCTGTTTTATTCACCAGTGTATCCCTAGTGCATAGAATTGGCACAAAGTAGATACTTAGTAAACGTCTGGCACACAGAAGATGCTCAAGATTTGTCAAATGGATGGGTGGATAACTGCTCTGGACTCAGGAATGTACTCGACACCAGGTTAAGGTAAAAAGGTGCCAACTGATCACATGCCCCCCATACTACCTCCCAGATTACTGGTTAAAAATAGGAAGCAGGCTCAGTAGAAGAGTGCTTACCCAGCATGCATGAAGCTCTAGGTTTGATCCCCAGTATCATAAAAGAAAAATTAAAAATGGAACAGGAGTGGGTTGGGGATATAGCTCAGTTGGTAGAGTGCTTGCTTCACATGCACAAGGCCCTTGGTTCAATACCCAGCACCACAAAAAAAAAAAAAAAAAAAAGGAACAGGAAAAACTTCCTTCCTTGCAGAATGGCATCAATCTAATAATCAGCTCCCTTAGTATATATAGTCTTTCAATCAGTAAAATAAAAACAAAACACCATTAATACCCTATTCAAAAGAATACTGTAATGATGTTGAAAAACACTCACCTATGTACATACCAGGTCAGTAGAAGATACTAACCTGTGACATAGCACATGGTCCCAGTATAAGATAAAAATTGTCTCATAGAACAATACTAGAGGGAAGTGTACCAAAATGTTAACGGTGATTATTTCTGAATAATGAAAACAGTTTGTTTTCATTTTCTTATTTATATAAGAAATAAGATATATAAGATTACATATCATATACATATATTTGGGGGGTAGCATTGGGGATTGCTCAATCACAGTGCCACATCTCCAGCCCTTTTTATTTTTTATTTTGAAACAGGGTCTCGCTAAGTTGCTCAGGGCCTTGCTAACTTGCTGAAGCTGCCTAGAACTTGGGATCCTCTTGCCTCAGCCTCCCGAGTTGCTAGGATTGCAAGCATGTGCCACTATGCCTGACTCTTATTTATATTTTTAAAATTTTCTAAAATAAAAAAGTATTTCTTTTATAGTGAGAGTAAGTACAATGTACAGGTGCTTGCTATCCTTGCTGTATCATTATCTCGGCCACCCAGCCACACATGTCCTCACAAGGGCAGTGAGAACTCAGGTGACACCTTCCTGAAATTGATCCTGTGCTGAAAGTCTTCAGTCCAGTTGGTATCAGTAGCAAATAAACACACTCACACACACACACTCACACTCTCTTTCTCTCTCTCATGTTAATCCTACAACAATCCTATGTACAAGGTCCTATTGTGATCTCCATATTAGAGATGAAACTGAGGCTCAAAGAGGTAACAGTACTTGCTCAAGGTCTCATACTTAGCATGGATATGAGTCAAGATTTTGAACCCAGGCAGTTTAGCTCCAGAATGGATGCCTTTAACCACTCTGCCACACTGCATAAACTCCAACTAATATCAAGGAATGATAATAGTCGACATTTATTGAGTACTATGATCCAGGTACTTGAACTACATTAGCTCATTTAGTTCTTACCACTACCATGGGGAAAAGATAATATCTTCTGTTTTTATAAAATGATCAATGTTGCCGGATGCCATGGTGCACAACTGTAATCCCAGCAACTCGGGAAGCTGAGGCAGGAGGATCACAAGTTGGAGGCCAGCCTCAGTGACTTAATGTGACCCTGTCTCAAAACAAAATGGACTGGGAATGTCAGTGGTACAGCAGCTCTGGGTTTAATCCCCAGCACTGTAAATAAAATGAAATGAAATAAAATTATTATTGTGTATGTTTATACTGACAAAAGTCATATAGGTTAATGGTACACAACTTGATGTTTTGAAATATGTATACAGTGTGGAATGGCTAAATCAGTCTAATTATTAACAAAGTTTTACCTCACATAATTATTTTTTGGGGGGTGAGACTATTTCAAATCTACTCTTAGCAATTTTCAAGTATACCGTACACTGCTATTAACAATAGTCGCCATGTTGGACAATAGATCTCTTGAACTTATTCCTCTTGTCTAAGTGAAAATTTGTATCATTTGACCAACTTAAAAAAGTATTTTCAGTTATGTGATATGAGTAAAGAATCTGAAAGACAGAGGTTCATATCTATGCTGTGTTACTTAAAGTTTACTAATCCTTCTTCCCTTCAGTTTCCTACTCCATAACATGGCTCTGATAATAGTTCCTGCTGGCAAAGCCAGGGGCCATGGTGCCCCTGTAATACCAAGGCTTGGGAGGCTGAGATGGGAGAATCACGAGTTCAAAGACGGACTCGACAATGGTGAGGCACTAAGCAACTCAGTGAGACCCTGTCTCTAAATAATTACAAAATAGGGCTGGGAATGTGGCTCAGTGGTCGAGTGCCCCTGAGTTCAATCCCCAGTACCACCCCCCCACCCCCCACCCCCATTGACATTTGAAATCAGGGACACTTTACCATGGAGCTACTTACCTCTCCAGCCCTTTGAGTTGATTTTTAAATTTTGAGATGGGGGTCTTGCTAAGTTGCCTGGTATGCCCTCAAATTTGCAATCTTCCTGCCTCAGCCTCCTGAGTAGTTGGGACCATAAGTGTGTACCAGGGTGCTCAGTTGACTGACAGTTGGGAATTATTAACTGAGAAATTTAATTCAAAACACTCCTCACAGTGCCTGCCTAGCCTGTGTCAAATGCCTGATATACGTTAGCTACTGCTACTATCTTTTGATATCAAAGTTCAAGTTCTTCAACTACAACCTGTTGATTTGCCGAGTGAGCAAAGGAGAATTAATCCCAAGCAATGCCACTGAAATGTCAGAGGAATGAATGGCGTCGCAGAGGAGGTGCCAGCAGAAGGGGCCTCCAGGGAGTGGCACCTCACGAAGCAGAGGAAGGCGGGCCACACCCTGGCAGCACCAAGGGGTGAGGTCTGTTTCCGGTCCTCACTCTGGCTCCCCCTCCCCTGGCACCTGCTCCTCCCCGCAGCTCTCCATTTCTGTCCTTTACTGTGCCTTTCCATCCCTGTGCCACCCCACCCGGGGTCCCCTGCCTCAGCTGTCAACCTAATCAGGGCCCCACAGCAGGGAGTGGAGCCCCTGGCACTTGGAGCCTGGGAGGGCCCCTGATAAACAGCTGGAGGTCTTATTCGCAGAATCTGTCATCTCCAAAGGAAAAGCAGAAACAAACCACCAGAAGGGGTGTTGGGGGGCAGGGGGAGACTGATAATGAGTCACATTGTTGCTGGAGGCCCTCCACACCGACCTGCAGCCTCTGACTCTTGAAGCTCCTGCTCCTCCTTCAAGACCCAAGCACAAACGTGCCCAGTTGCCACAAAGTCTTCATGGACTGCATCCCCTCATGGCCCCAGGCCCTGAAGCTTCACACTGCACCCAGCACAGACAGGGTCCACCACGACCACCCGCTGCATGAATGGACTCTGCTGGGTGTTGGGGTGCCAGCCAGCCAGAAGGCAAGCATTTCATCTCTAGGGTGTAGCACAAAACTTAGGCACTATCTGTGGAATTCATGCCAGGACTGAATGGGTGGAATGCTACACAAGCACTAAACTATATATGGATATTGACATACAAGAAAACAGCTTATTAAAGTATATACTATGCAAAAGCTGGTAATTAATTTTTTTTCAAAATAATAATTAGAATTTCATATTTTAGCAACAAATTCTCACTGGAGAGGACATTCTCATTTCACTTGGGAGCTCTATAAGCAATGCACTTTTTCCTTTCATTTTATATACCCAAAGCAAAATGTGAAAAGGTCTCCCACTACTTTTCTTTCTCCTTTCTTCCTTTCTTTTGGTACTGGGGATTGAACCCAGGAGTGCTTTGCCACTGAGCCATATCCCCAGACCTTTCAATGTTTGAGACAGGGTCTTGCTAAGTTGCTTAGGACCTCATTAAGTTGCTCAGGCTGGTCTTGAATTTGCTATCCTTCTGCCTTAGCCTCTTAAAATGCTGGGATTACAGGCATGTGCCACTGGGCACAGCTACTTTTCTTTCCTTTTTTAATATTTTGGTACTAAGCATATCCCCAGCCCGTTTTTGTTTATGTTTTATTTTGAGACAGGGTCTCACTGAGGACCTTGCTAAATTGCTTAAACTGGTTTTGAACTCAGGATCCTACTGCCTCATCCTCCTGAGCTGCTGGGATTACGAGCACCCCACACCCAGATAAAATACCAGTTCTCAATGGTGGTTTTTCCAAGGGGATGAGACTTAGTGGTTAGGGCAGAGTTTTCATTTTTAATGTTTTGGGGTTTTTTTCTTTTTCTCAAATATTCATTTTTTAGTTGTATTGGACACAATACTTTTATTTTATTTATTTATTTTTTATGTGGTACTGAGAATCGAACCCTCCAGGGCCTTGCATGTGCTAGGTGAGCGCTCTATCGCTGAGCCACAACCCCAGCCTTTTAAATGAGTTTTTTACAATTAGAAAGTTTGTGTTACTTTTAAAATTGTAATTTTGTTTTAGTCAATTTAACTAACTTAAAAATAATTATTTAAATAGTAAAAATATAGACTAGAAGGAAATCACAAAAGGTAAATCAGGGCTGTCTTTGGGTGACAAGAACTGAGTGATTTTTAAAAAATTTTTTTTTTTTACCTTTTTTATATGGTCCAACTTTCTATAAGAGTAGATTTCATGATTATTTATTTATTTATTGTGCAATCCTGGGGATCACACCCAAGGTCCTGAGCATGCTAGGCAAGTGCATGCTCCACCACTGACCTACAGCTCCAGCTCCTGGTTTTATGATTTTTAAAAACTTTTACAAGAGGCTTAATGAATGATCCACAAGTTTCCCTAGCTCCACTCTGTGCCCACATCGGACCCAACCTACGGGAAATTCTTGTCTTCCTTTGCTCCACTCCATTGATCAAGTACCCAGAGGGACTTTTGTTCACGGCTGTGCCCTGTTCAAGCCTCCATCCATGGTGCCATCCCCAGAGCAAGACACCTGCATGGTGGGAAAGGACTGGAGCAAGAATCTGGCTCTTGCTAGGGGAGGTGATATTGGCCAAATTATTTTATTGTGCGCATGTGTGACTATGTAACAACAAATCCCCCCATTATGTACAATTTATAATGCACCATTAAAAAAATGTGGAAAGCCAGGCACAGTGGTGCACACCTGTAATCCCCCCAACTCAGGAGCTGAGGTAGGAGGATCAGGAGTTCAAGGCCAGCCCCATCAACCTAGTGAGAACCCAACTCAAAATAAAGAACAAAAAGTTCTGGGGGTATAGCTTAGTGGTAAAGCACCCATGGTTTCAATCCCCAGTACCAAAAAAAAAAAAAAAAAGAAAGAAAGAAAAAAAGAAAAATCCCTGGCTCTGGCTCTTGTCAGAATGGTCACGGCTCCTGGCCTGTCCTTGTCTCTGCCTTCCAACTCTCCAAACTCCACCTGCTGAACCCCAAAGATGACTCAGGTCTCCTGGACGTCTTCCCTAGCCCCAGCCTTCCCTGCTCTCCCTTGCCTAAGCATAGAAAGTGTGCACCCACAATCTCAAGTTTGCCATCTTCTCTCCGCACCATGTCCCCTTACTCATTTGTTGGATCAACATTTATTGAGAGTATCATATGCTGTGCTGGGCTCTTCTGGAGGAACAGGGACTGGGCCAAAGACGTCAGGCACTCAGCAAACATCCTTCACAAGGACTCAATGAAAGAGGGTGGGAGAGGCTGAGTGAGACCAAGAGCCTATTCTCAAGGGGCTCAATCTAGTTGAGAACAATAGGCAGTGTTTACACATAGCACATGCTAGGAAATGCCACCAAGGAGACAGGACATGTGAGAGGAACAGCAGAGAAGATTTCAAGAAGAATGGTCAATTTGGACAGATAGGGGCAGATGGGGAAGGGCAAAGGACAGCCCTGGAAGGGGGGACAGTGCACAGAGCCATGGAAGCAGGAACACCATGGGATCTACCAGGCACTTTGTTGGCTGGGAGAAAGTTATAAAGGCTGTTTGTGTGTCAGAAGCCTGGAAAGGCGTGGGGAACCCAGATCCTAGCAGAACCAAAACATAAGGGGAGGGTGAATTTATTGCATATGCCTCAGAGGGCCAATGATGATGTCTGAGCTTTGGAAATGGGGAGTAACCCAGGCAGAAAGCTCACAAAGGGCTCAGGTAGCCAGCCACTGGAGCAAGGCAGAGGAGAAGTTTCCAACCTGTTACTCCATTACTATCTTTATTGGGGGAGATACTGGAAATTGAACCAAGGGCCTTGTGCATGCTAAGCACATGCTTTACCACTGAGCTACACCCCTGCCACCCATTACTATCTTTTGAAAATATTTTTTTTTGTCGTAGATGGACATAATGTCTTTATTTATTTTTATATGGTGCTGAGGATCGAACCCAATGCCTCATGCATGCGAGGCAAGTGCTCTACCACTGAGCTACAACCCCAGTCCTACCCATTACTATCTTAAAAGAAGAAGTAACAGGTATTGAGTGCAGAACATGAGCAAATCACTCTTCTACCATCTTTAACCCCTGAAACAGTTCTGTGAGATGAGATGGCATGATTCTAATTTGCAGCTGATATTGCTGAGTCCCATAAGGCTACAGTAATTTGCCTGTGGTCATCCTGTTAGTTAGCAGTCTCAGGGATTCCAACTCCAGTCGACCTGAACCCAAATGCTAAGACACCCTTCCCCAGCTCACTGTCTTCTATGATCCCTTCTGTACCTGCCAGCATGCATCACGACGATGGCTCAGTACACATTTGCAATGTTAGGAAGCCAAGAAAGGCATGAACGAATGATTGGATCCCAGACTGGAAAAAGAAAACCTCTCAGCACACATGAAAAGGGTTGGGGGGCGGGAAGGAGATGTAAGAGTGAATGGAAAATAAAACAAACAATCGTTTTGTTACCACTTCCTCTGGGGCTGGGTCACGGTTGTTAACTGTGTGCAGCAGGCGCGTACAGTCTGGCACACGCACATCCACACAGACGCACAAAGAGCTATTTATTTACTTCCTCTGTGAGGGGTAAATAAAGATCAGACCAAAACAGACTCCCCCAAACCGCCAGGGGGTCTCCCCCAGGTGTTGATGCAGCACTTGGCCTAGAGAAGTCACAGGTGGCTCTCTACTCCTGTCATCCCCAGCTCCATTTATGCATGTGTGGGTCTAGCTCACCAGGGAGGCCCCATGTGCAGCAGAGAAGCAGGGCAAGGCTTCCTCACCCCTCCTCCAGTGGGGTGAGCAACATCCACCCCCACCCCCACTCTCTGTGGAGACATGCAGAATCTACAAGTGGCATGACACACTATTGGGGTGCTGGAGCCCCTTGCTGGGCTGGGCCATCAATCCTTAGATTTCTGAATTTGGGGGAGGGCAGGAGGAGGAGGGCACAGGGGCACCTCTGGGCAGCAGGTATATAGCAAACCCATGTGGACATACAGTGGATCCTCATTATTCATTGATTCCATATATGCAAATTCTTGTTAAAATTTACTTATAACCCCCAAATCAATACTTGAGGTGCTTTGCAGGCATCTGCAGACATGTGCAGAGCTGTGAAAAATTTTAGTCACTAACATGTATTTTCTCAGCTGAGGTCAAACAACACACCACTGTGCTTGCTGGTTGCTGCTCTCCTACTGTAAAATAGTACCCTTGTCACAGTCTAGTTAGTGCTGCCCCTTCTGCATTTTGGGCCTTTTTTGTTGATTTCCTTCCTTAAAATGGCCCCCGAGTGTAGGATCAGTGGGCTGTCTCATATTTCTACACACAGGATGACTTACATAGAAAATATATTAGGAAAGCTTTGTTCAGGCATGAATTACAGTATAGTTGAACGTGAGTTCACTATCGGTGACTCAACAATATACCTTTTATTTCTTGATTGATTATTTGGTACTGAGTATTGAACCCAGGAACACTTCATATCCCCAGCCCCCCATTTTTAAAATGTTTTTTAGTTGTAGTTGGACACAATACCTTTATTTTATGTATTTATTTTTATGTGGTGCTGAGGATTGAATCCAAGATCTCATGCATACTAAGCAAGCGCTCTATCCCTGAGCCACAACCCCAGTCCTTCTCAGCCCTTTTTTAAAATTTTGAGACAGGGTCTCATTAAGTTGCTTAGGGCCTTGCTCAGTTGCTGAAGCTGGCCTCAAACTTGCAATCCTCCTGCCTAGGGATTACAGGTGTGCACCACCACGCCCAGCACAAGTCAACAATATGTTTTAAATAATGTGCCTAAAGAAAAACATACAAAAAGCAAGGTTATGTTTTGATCGCGTGATGACAACACAGTGACATATGGCTCACAGGACCCTATACCTGTTCTTCCCCAGGAGCAATGAATGGTTCAGGCTCCACTACCTTGGTGATCACGCTGACTACATAGAACTTAACTACTGCCAATAATGGCAACGGACTGTATTTGAATATTATAATAGCTTGGGGACCCACATCTTTGGGTACCTGTGATTGCACATCTGCACATATTCATCCAGCCGATGCCCACCATCTACTGAACACCTGTTGGATATAAAGTCCAACACTGAAAATCAAATTCGAGATGCAGACAGGTCCCAGGTCCTCCTCCTCACCATTTTATTGCAGAAATGGGGTAGGTGACTCTGAAGGCTTTTACTTATTTATTTAGTCTGGATCCCTGGGCTTATATATCAGTGTTGGGGCATGAAACTTTTATTAATGTTTTCGTTACAATGGCACAGCCCTGTAGCATGATAACAGCTGAAGACTCACATAACACTTGCACCCTTTCCTGAGAGCTATATGTGCCTGAAGCTTCCTAACCACTCATGGACTTCTCCTAACAGCCCTGTAAGGGAGACACTATTATTATCCCTACTTTACAGATCAAGGCACCGAGGCATAGGGAAGCAGAGAGGTTAAGAACTCACTGGATCATACAATGAGTCCGTAGCAGAGAGAGGGGTTGAGGGGGCCCTATCTCCTAAGCCACGCCAAGGGCATTCAGCATCAAAGAGCATAAAGTAAACCAGGCGCAGTGGCGCACGCCTGTAATCCCAGCAGCTAGAGAGGCTGAGACGGGAGGATCGCAAGTTCAAAGCCAGCCTCAGCAATGGTGAGGTGCTAAGCAACTCAGTGAGACCCTGTCTCTAAATAAAATGCAAAATAGAGCTGGGGATGTGGCTCAATGGTTGAGTGCCCCTGAGTTCAATCCCTGGTAACACCCCCCCCAAAAAAAAAGAGCATAAAGTACACTGGAAGCCATTTAGGATCCCAGGCAGGAAGCAGGTAGGGCCTGAAGGAGGCCACCCCTCAGGGAAGCAAGGGAGGATTGTGTGGGAGGGGCCGAGGCATGCCGGTAACCACAGGTCTGGAATATGTTGTGAGAGGTTTAAATAGGGAGCTGGGCAGCTCTGAGAGGCAAGGACATAGGGCCTGTCCTCCATTGAAGCCAAGAGAGGCCCAGAAAGAGCAGAGAGTAGCTGTAGAAGTGAAGGCCTTGCAGAATCCTCACACGGATTTCCACCTCCTATACCACCTCTTTCCTGGTACACAGAAATGCAGTTAGTTAACTGGGGTCATGGGAATTAGGGACCACACCCAACCTGGGACATCAGGGGGACAGCTGGGGCTGGGTGAGGAGGTGGAAGAGGGCATAGGAGGTCGCAAAACTTGCCATGAGAAAAACCTGCTGTAAGAGACGTGAGACCACAGCTCCAGTGCCCCTCCACACCCTGCTCACTGTGCCCCCTGTCCCCAAGATGGCAGGTATCCTGCTCCAAGCCAAAGGCCTGCTATGTATTTTCCTGGGATCCCTGCAGTCCTTTCCAGCTCAGATCCACAAGGGTGGCTCTCTCAGAACTGATGCAGCCTGCTGTGCCCTCTCCAGGGGGGCAGAAGGTGACCAGGGAAAACTGAGGGCTTCCAGCTCTATGCAATAAGGGACCAAGCCTGCCCTGCTCTCCCCCAGCCCCATGCAAGGTCTTCAGTAAACAGACACCCTGCGGATGAATAAATAAGCGAATGAATGACTTGGCGCTGGACCCAGAAGACGCCTGTCGTCATCTTGCCACACAGAGATTCCCATGCAAAGAAGAGAGGCGTTTTTCTTCTTTTTGACCCACTCACCCTTCCTTCCTCAAAGCAGACCCTCTGAGGCTTGGAAGTCTTCATCTCTGTCTCAATCTCTCAGGGCCTCCTTCTCCTGATGCCCCAAGTGCCTACATTTGACCTTCCTGGTGCTCCAGAGAGGCGTGGAGACCTAACCCTCCCCTACCATCAGAGAACAGCAAGGCCTCCCCAAAGCGGCAAATATGGTACTCCTCAGTGGTCCTCGCCCTGCTCTCGCAGCGGGCCTGGGACAAGAGCTGCATGATGACCTGTTAGGGATCTCTCCTGAGGGCAATGGAGAGTCAAACCCACCATCTGTGACAAGAAAGGAAGGAGATGGGGGACGGTATTATCCAAGAGGGCTCTGGCCTCTCTGCCCTGGGCTTCTCCTGGAAAGAAGTCCACCTGAGAATATTCTCCCAGCAGAGGTTACCCATAGAAAGTGTCCTCATCCACATGACATGGGCTCCCTGCTCCTCCACATCTAGATTCCATGGCAAGACTATCAACTGGCCCCCCACCCACAATCCACTACCATCTTATACCTGTTTTACTAGAAGCCTCAGAATGTAGGGTCCCTAAACTCCCCGGCAGCTGAGGCTGGCAGGTACTGAACATCTGGCCAAAGGAATACATGATCTGTTAATTTTTAGGTCATGTCCTGAAGAGGAAGGCACACCGCCTCTTCCTCCTCCCTTCTCTCTTCCCACAGGCAGGACGATGGCCCCAGGAGACACAGCAGCATGCCATTTTCCATGCCCCAGGGCGTGGAGGAGCAATGTCACAGGGGAAGCCTGGCTCCTGGCACTGCCGAGGGGTCAGATCATCTGCCCAGACTTGTATGTAGGAAATTTCCATTTTGTTTAGCTGCTAACCTCGGGGTCTGTGTTATAGCTGCTCAATCTCCCCTAATGCCTACCCCAGTCCTTTTTAAAAATGTTTTCTTCCTTCATTTCCCACAGTACAGGGGGTTAGACCCAGAGCCGCCTCTACTACTGAGCAGCACCCACAGCCCTCTGTCCGTTCTTTGGTGCCAAGATGTTGACGGTAAATTGGTGTGTAGAGGGGCCTTCCTCTTCACCCATGTCCCCAGTCCTTCAGTTCCCTACCTTCCCACACCAGCAGGTCTGCTTCCCAAGAGTCAGAGAGTACTTTCCAGATGGAGAGACACCACTCCAGCTAATATCAAATTGAAGCCAAAGGTGAATCTCTCCCTCCCTTAGAATAGGCAATTCATTCTTTCCTCAAATTGACTATTTCTCAAACCATTTATGTCCTTTTTGAGAAAAGGCTCCCTTCATGCTCAAGGAACTATTGCATTTGTCAGGCCAACCCAGTCCTATAGAGGACGAGGTGAGGAGGCAAAGAACAGGTGGGTTTCAGTTCTGAGCCCAAGATTCCTCTCACTAGCCATGTGACCTTGGGCAAATCTCTTGGCCTCTCTAAGCCTCAGTTCCCTCCTTTATAAAACAGAGGTATTAGTAACTGTTTACAGGTTGGTGGAGAGAATTCAAGATGACTCTCCTGCCAGGCACATAGTAGGTGGTCATTAAACCCCAGCGGTTCATACTATGGAGATAAGTATGGGAAGGTTGAGGACACAGCTGGAAAAGAGACCTGAATGAGCATCTTGCAGGATGCCTGGGAAGAGGGCAGGGGAGAAAACTGGGGAGAGGAAACTGTGGCCACAGAAAGGAAGAGAGAGGCAGAGCTGAGGTGACATCAGGGGAGGGAAAAGGAGGGGACGGGAGGGCTCAGCGGTGCCCACACTGAGTACAAGGGTGGAGGACACAGCTGTGGTGTCTATCAGCTGCCCGCAGCTCACACAATCCCTGTGCCCATCTCACTTTTGTCACCACCCTGGCACTTCTGCCCTTGTCAGCCGCCCTCACCACCATGACCACTGCTGCCACACTGTCAGCTGCTATCTCTTGCCTCATCTTCCTTCCTGGCCCTGAGAGAGCAGAAGGGGCTGGGGAGCAGCTGCCCTCCCCAGCAACATCACTGCTCCTGGAGGCTGGAGCTGCCTGGGTGGTGTGTGGGAGCCCGGGCTCTGGAGTCAGGCTGGCTTCTGTCCCCAGCTCTAGCACGGAAGAGCTGGTGACCTAATCAACTTAGATGACTGTCTGAAGCTTCCGTTTCCTCGTCTACACAAGAGGAATAATAGGGCTGCCAGGAAGAGGGAATGGGACGGTGCGTGCTAAGCACCTAGCAGCGCATGGCCTACAGCAAGTGTTCAATAAATGTGTTATCATCAGGGCTGTCTTCACAGCTGCAGACCTGGGCCATCTCACAAGGTCCCAGGCACAGAGGGGTCCCACACTTGGTTTAATGCTCTGTCATTACCATCTTCTTAGTAATTTTTGAACAAGAAGTTCAGCAAGTTAGGTCGCTGTTCCTGGCCATCATAACACAGTTATCAGGTGTGCTGATCTCGGGGTGACGACAGAGTGAGGGCATGTCCTGCAGACTGTTGGAGATGTGGGATATTAGAGGGCCTTGGGGGCCTCATTTAAGTACAGTGATGTGGGACCAAGCTTGGATGCTAGCAGATAGACACCAAGAATTAGTGGCACCACCCACACCCTTGGCAATGGGGGGTGCCTCCTTCTTTCAACAATCCTACCACCAAGAGCAAAGGTGCCTGATACACTTCAGGCAAATACCCGTCCTCTTGCTCCCTGGATTTGACTTCCTGTATACCCAGGCCACAGGCCACGTGCAAGCTCAGGAAAAAAAGAAGTCATGTCCATGGAGTCCCTACGTCCTCAGGATGTGGAGTCACTCCATGGTGGACCCAGTCCTACCCCAAGCCCCTTAGTGCACGGGTCCAGCTGAGGCTTGCTGCTTAGATGGGAACTGGGGAAAAGGTAGCTCAGAAGAAGGGGTTTGATCACTACTTGTGGTAGCTTCAGGGACCAGCCCAGCCCTAGGACATGGAGAATTCTACTCCTTCTAAGACTTTAAACCACAGGTTAGTACATGTAGAAAGTAGTCAGGGGCATTGCCATGAGTCCTCAGGAGATGGGGAGCTTTGCAGGGGTCCCTGGAATTAGGGTACTCTTAGACACTATGCTGAGCAATGAGCTCCCATAAGCCACCTCAGGCGGCATATCTTGGGCCTGCTGTCTCCTCTCCTAGAGTGAATTCCTGGAGGTCAGGGCCCACCCACAGTGAACTGACCAGCTGTTTTCAGACCCAACCTCTACCCATGCCCCAGGTCCTGCCTTGACTTCCCCAGACTCGCCATGACAGCCTGGCTGTCCTCTGTTCCCAGGACTTCTTAAGTGGCTCATGGAAGAGTCTGAGGGTGGCCTGTCCTGGTAGGTGGAGGCTGGCCCTGGAAGAGGCCCCTCTCCATCCACCTCCGGCCACCTGTCCTGACTACTCACGCTCAGACAGCTGGAGAACAGAGGCCCCAGAGTCTCTGTTAAGGGGGGTGGGGGTGGGGGCGAAGGCTGCTCTAAGGGAACGGCGCCAAGGCCGGAGGGGAGGCCCCTCTGGCTGATGGGGATGCTGAGCGAGCATGTCCGGGGGTGGGGTGGACTTGTGAGAAGTGGGAATTGGGGTGGGATCAGAGAACATTGGAATGTGGAGCTCATTCTCCTGGGGGCACAGCTGTTTATTTTGATCTCCCCCGTCAGCTGCCACATGTTTCTTATCTTGGGGCTCAATCCAGGCTCCACCTCCTTCTCTGTTGCTGTGCTAGGCAGGCAGACACTGTAGGATACAGCCCTGCTTCCTGCTTGCACGGCCCGGCCCTCGTCTCCCACTCAGGGCTAAAAGGGACAAGGAGACCAAAGACGTCAAGGAGAAAGGCCGGCCCCACTTCGCACGTACTCTGTGCTCGTCCATGGGTCACAGGGGCTTGCAAGTCCTCTGCTCCTCTCCTGACTCCACCTGAAAGGCAGCTGTGACCTTTCAGTCCACACCAGGCTCTGGCTGAGGGCCTTACTGGACCTCTCACTTCCAACTTTGTATTGGGCATCTGCTGCCTCCAATAAGATGCCACCAAAGTAATGAGACTCATTTTCTATAGACTCATAAAGACACGACTCGGGATGTGTTTTCTGTTCTTCATGTTACTGCAGAACTGGAACATGTCATAAAAGGGGAGAAAAGCAGGGGAAAATATCTGCCTTAGATCTACCACCCCCCCAAAACCACTGTCAACATTTTGATATATTTCCTTCCAGTCTTATGTGTTATATAAAATATATAGTTGTAAATATACTCTATGTACAAATTTGCATCCCGATTTTCCCCATAACATCACCACAGGAGTAATTTTCATGTTCCCACATATTTGTGCAACAGACTTTTATTTTTGAGACAGGGTACCATTGTGTTGCTCTGGCTGTTCTCAAATGCCTGGGCTCAAACGATCTTCTGCCTTGGCCCCTGAGTAGGACTTCTAAAGGTGCATGCCATCAAACCAGATCTGCAACCAACATTTTTAACGGCAAATAGTCCATTCAATAGATACACTGCAATTTGTTTGTCTGTTGTGAGACACTACATTGTTCCAGTGGATGCACTGTTTTCCGCATGTAGAATCCCTTAGTGGAATTACCAAGGCAAGGGTCAGAATGTTTTGGAGGCACTGGATTTTAATATCCATGGCTGCTCTGCTTTCTGAAGGTAGAATTTACCTAGAGAAGCCAGGTGCGGTGGTGCATGCTTATAATCCCAGCAGTTTAGGAGGCTGAGACAGGAGGATAGCAAGTTCAAAGCCAGCCTCAGCAATTTAGCAAGGCCCTAAGCAACTTAGCAAGACCCTGTCTCTAAATAAAAAATAAAATGGAGTGGGGATCTGACTCAGTGATTAAGTGGTCCTGAGTTCAATTTCTAGTAGCAAAAAAAAAAAAACCAGAAAATAATTTACCCAGAAGACACAAACATGCCCATTCAGACTCAACAGTTTGTAACTCAACACCGCTCATGGTTAGACTTTTTTTATGTGCCTATGTCACACTGCTTGTTCCCCTCCCCAACAGTGCTTCCAAGTTCCCTCTCCCCTCCTATAAACTCAGGAGTCAGTTCCTGAACAGTGCCACAGATGCCCATCCATCCCTTCCAGGCCCAGCCGGGCAGAGGTGACTAGTCAGTTGCTCTCATCTCCCTCTAGTTCCCTCTTCCCAGCCTGGAGCACTTTCTGTTTCTGCCCATTTCCAAGCCTGGTTCTCCAGCCTTCCTGAAGGCTCCCTGAGTTCCCTATCTTCTCCCAATGAACTCCCTTTGCTTGATGCTGGGCAGTCCATTTCTGTTGCTAGCAGAACCCTGAGAATACAGATTCCTCCCCAACTTGGTGTTTTTCAAATTGCAAGTCAGGATGGGTTCCTGGCTTATGAAATCACCAAGCTAATCTTGACCAGCATGTTTTAAAAATGAAATAACAGGACAGAATTTTTTAAAAACATACCAAAAGTACATCCTCTGTAGCAACGTTAAGTATTGCTTAGTGACCCTTGTTCAGTTTATATATGCATACGGGCATATGTCTGCATGTGTGAAGATAAAATGGATTAAAATCAAAACATTTCTTTTTGAGAAGCATCACCTTAAGTGGACTTGAGTTACTTGAGACTAAAGAATAAAGCCAGGTCCCCTAATATATTTATATTCTCACCCAAACTTTTTTTTTTTTTTTTTTTGGTACTAGGGATTGAAGTCAGGGGCACTCAACCACTGAGCCACATTCCCAGCCCTCTTTTGTATTTTTTTTAGGGTCAGGGTCTCATTGAGTTGCTTAGCATCTCGCCATTGCTGAGGCTGACTTTGAACTCACAATCCTCCTGCCTCAGCTCCCCGAGCCTCCTGGATTACAGGAGTGCGCTACTATGCCCAGCAAAAAATATACTTTTTTTTTGCCAGGAGAATAGTATATTTCAAGGTCCACCCTTGATTTCCCCTTGCCCTGTGGTTTAGTTAATCATACTCAGTGATTAAGACACATCTTTTCCTCCTGATTTTAGAATTTCCACTAATGGTACCAACATTCTGCCATGCTGAGAGACTCAGTGGTTGGTGGTCCTTGATTCTTCTCCACTGTGCACTTACGGAGCACCTCGGGGCACTCGGCCTAGCAGGGGCGAAGGAATGCAAACAGCAGAGTACCACGCGTGCCTCAGACTTCATCACAGAAGCATGCACGGTGCCTCCCAGGGAAGGGCCGATGACTCTTCATACCTTCCTCAGGATTACTAAGTTCTGCTGCTTCTACCTTCAAAATATTTTGCCAAATCGCCCCCTTGTTTCCATTTCTACAGGCGTCACCTTAGTTTCAACCCTTTTCATAATTCTGTGTAGTCTCTCTCAGTTCTATTATTCTACTACTGCCCTGGGAATTGTCTTGAAATAGCTCTGATAATGCCACTTCTGTGCTCAAAAACCTTCAATGGCTTCTTTTTACCAACAAAATAAAGTTCAAACCCCCCACTCAAGCTTCTTTACCACTGCTCCAAATGTTCATTCCACTTTCATATCCCACTAGGCCAGACCAACAAGGTTCCCCCTTTTCCAATGACATATCTGTCTGAGGCCAGATGTTCTTTATATGCATCAACCAGAACCATACAGTACATGAGACTGAAGTGAAAGCCACTATGATACTCCAGCTGTCTTCCATTAAATCAGGCATTTAAAGAGATTTGCAAAAATGTAAATCAAGGCCACACTTCTCATTAATTTTTTTTGTTTTGGAAAATAAAGTTATCGTTTTATTAAAAATATGATATTTATGTTAACATACACCAAATTTCTTATTTTTAAAGGAATTAAAAATATTTTTTAAATGTCTCAATTTTTTTATTAGAAACTCAAAAGCCTGCAAAATCAAAATTCTTTGAGATCCTCAAAAAAAAAATTGAGGGGGGTACAAGGGATTGAACTCAGGGGCACTCGATCACTGAGCCACACCCCCAGCCCTATTTTGTATTTTATTAGAGACAGGGTCTCACTGAGTTGCTTAGTGCCTGGCCATTGCTGAGGCTGGCTTTGAACTTGGCAATCCTCCTGCCTCAGCCTCTCAAGCTGCTGGGATTACAGGCATGCGCCATCATACTTGGCTTCCTCAAAAATTTTTTAAAAGATGTTAAGTGTTCCGGAGACCAGAAAGTTTGAGAACTGCTGCATTAGACCTCACATGTCAGTTGAAGCAGATACCCTCTGTCCTCAAATGCCTGATTCTCTCTATTACTTTGCCTTCCTTTCTGCCCCACTGCATTTCTGGACTTTGTCAAACTATTAAAAAGAGTAAGAAGTGGTCATATAAAGAATTAAGGTTGTAAGCCAGGCATGGTGGCACATGCCTATAATCCCAGCGACTCAGGAAGCTGAGGCAGGGGGATCCCAAGTTCAAGACCAGCCTCAGTAACTGAGATCCTGTCTCAAAAGTAAAAATAATAAAAATGGCTGGAGGGCTAGAGTTGTAGCTCAGTGGTAGAGCGCTTGCCTGGCACATGTAGGTACTGGGTTCAATTCTCAGGACCACATATAAATAAAATAAAGGTATTATGTCCATCTATAACTAAAAAAATATTTTTTAAATGGCTGGAGATATGGCTCAGTGGTTAAGTGTTCCTGGGCTAAATCTCTGGCATAAAAAAAAAATCAAATCATTGTTGTTACACAAACAATGATGACTGTAGAGCTAGCCACCAATTATTTTAGAAATAATAAGTAAAATCATAGAAAAAGAATAAGAAATAAGCCAAATAACTGTCAAAGAAATAAGAACAGAAAAAGGATTATTTCTGTAATATGGCTTTCAATGAAAAAGAACATTCACAAAAGTAAAAAGATACAAATTAAAACTGCTTTTAATTAAAACTTCCCCTGAACAATTTCTCATCCAATCCTCCCTTTTGGGGAGGCTGAGGATTTAGATCAGTGGTAGAATGCTTGCATAGCATGCCTTGGGTCCTGGATTCAATTCCCAGCACTGCAAAAACAAAAGACAATGAAAAAATCCTCCCCTTTTTTATTTCCTCAAATGGTACCTTTAAGAAGAAATTCCTGGCTAACCCACCCAAAAGTAACTGCTCCCTTCGTGAGATATCCATAGCATATTCTGGTGGCCCAGGCAGTCCATGGAAGCATTCGTACTGAATTCCTAAATTTGCACACTTAATGGACATAAATTTAATTGTAGGAAATGCCAGAAAACCACAGAAACCTGAACACTCTTCATATGATGGGTTTCCTTATCCCAAGCTCAACATAATGTTCAACCAAAGACTTGGTCATCTGTCCCAATGAAAACTGGCCATGCTGAAGATTCCTAGAGATGGGAGAGAAAGCCCAAACCACATACAGTTTTGTGAGCAGTTGGAGGAGACTTTAATACTGACTTTGAACCCAATACTGCATAAAATGTAATTCCACTATACAAGAAGAATGGACAAATGAATAACTCCAGGGCCCCTGGAACTTATACATGTTGTTGGATGACTATACCAGATGGCGGAGCTCAAGAGTCCTACACTCATACAGTCCTCTCCTTGGGCAGGATATGTGGCATCCAGTCTGGGCAGGGCTGCTGCCCATTTCTGGGTGGTATAGCTGAAACCTCTGTCCTTCCCGAAAGGACAAGGTAAGCTGTTAGGCCCCAGGATTCAAATTAACCACCAGTTCCAGAGTTGTGCCCCTGGTTAGTACCCTGGTGCCACACCCCTGCCAAAGCCAAGTTTTAGGGAAGAGTAAGGAAAGGAAAATGAGCACTGAGGGGAAGGAAAATCTTATTTATACCTTCACTGCCGTTGGGCGGCTGTGGTCAGGCTGATTCATCCAGGGCTCCCCAGATAGGTCAGGGCCCCAGCCCCACCTAGCAAGCTCACATTCACCACCACCCACTCCTGCTTCCTGGGTCCCCTGCGACACCTGACCCACCTGCTGGTCCCACTTGCTCCTTCCCTTCCATCTTGCTTGACTTAGCAAATAGTTCTGAAGCCCTGGCCAGGAGCATTGGGGGATCCAGGATGCTCTGGGATTGCTGGGGCGGGGGGGAAGGGGAGGGACTCACATCAGTGGCAGCACACCTCCGGGCATATGTGCATGTCACTTGTGGAGGAAAGTCAAGGGGCCTGCCAGTCTGCTCCACTAGTCAAACTGTGTATAGGATAGTATCTCAACAGGAAACCTGGTGTCATCTCACACTCCCCCTAGTGGGTGGGTGCACACAGATGCATGCCATACATACACGTTACCTATGGAAAGTCTGTGTCAGGTCAGAGTTCTTCCAGCCACCAGGCTCTTAACACTGGCCAGTTGTATGACCTTGGGCTTACTGAACCTTTGTGCCTCAGTTTCTTCATTTGTAAAATAAGGAAACCTCATAGGATTCTTATGAGGGGTTAAATGAGAAATGAGTTAGTAAATATAAGGACTGCCAGGCACGGTGGCTCATGCCTGTAATCTTAGTGGCTCTCGAGGCTGAGGCAGGAGGATTGTGAGTTCAAAGACAGCCTCAGCAATAGCGAGGCGCTAAGCAACTCAGTAATTCCCTGTCTCTAAATAAAATACAAAATAGGGCTGGGGATGTGGCTCAGTGGTCAAGGGCCTCTGAGTTCAATCCCTGATACCCCCTCCCCCCGAAAAGGCCAAAAAATATAAGTATTATAAATTTATTTAAAACGGCAGAGACGCATTCACAACACCTGTGCAAAGATCTGTTATAGTCATCAATTCTGCTGCCATGTGTTTGGGAAGAAACAGGGATTCAAAGAAAACTCCTGTTTCTTCCCAAACACATGTGAGAATAGATTCCCACAAAAAAAAAAAAACACCAAAATATGACCCCCAGCACCCACATCAGAATAAAGGCAAGAAGAAGCAGGGAGAAAGAAAGACTTTCTCAGGATCACCCAGACACACTGAGCTCATGTCTAGTCACTACACAAAATTTTTAATTAGAACCCTGGGCCCAGGCGAAAACAGACTGCCTCCTCCCAGATCAAGGTCTGGCATCTGTCTGAGGCCCCTGCCCTGACTTCCTTTCAGTCTTAGAGGGAAAAATCAAGTCCATTCAAAGAAAAGATGGAGGCTGCCCCTGGGACCAGCACTCAGCTGAATGCAAGAGAGGAAGAAAGAGAAGCCCTGGAAAAATGTTCTAGTGCCTCACTATTGCTGAGGCTGTCTTTGAACTCACAATCCTCCTGCCTCAGCCTCGAGAGCCACTAGGATTACAGGCATGAGCCACCGTGCCTGGCAGTCCTTATATTTACTAACTCATTTCTCATTTAACCCCTCATAAGAATCCTATGAGGTTTCCTTATTTTACAAATGAAGATACTGAGGCACAAAGGTTCAGTAAGCCCAAGGTCATACAACTGGCCAGTGTTAAGAGCCTGGTGGCTGGAAGAACTCTGACCTGATGACTTTCCGTAGGTAATGTACGCATGGCATGCATCTGTGTGCACCCACCCACTAGGGGTACACTCCCTGGCCTACACTCTTCCCCTGTACATCCAAAGTGTCTAACCCTGAAATTCTTCCCAATACGATGAAAATGGATTCCACATTTGAAGAGGCTCCAAGTTTGTGGGTTTTGTAGTAGACACTGCTTAGCAAAGAGGGGATGGAGCTGGGAGAAAGGACAAAGTGGCCTTGAATCTCAGGGGCCTGCTGCTGGGAGGAAACAACTTCCCCCTTTATCCCCCAAAGTCAGCTTTGAGCTATCCGCTTGCCAGAGAAAAAGCCCTCCTCTGGGTGTAATTCACAGTGGATTCCGCTATGCCCCACACAGTGAGTGTCACAAACCAGGGCTAAAGAAAGATTCCATGAAGAACAGATGGACACCTTCCTGGGGACAGGCAGAGGGGCCCCTGTACCCCATCCTCTCATCTCCTGGCCAGTCCTCTTCTCCTCCAGCTGGAGCTCAAGGTCCGCATCTGTCTGAGGCCCCTGCCCTGACTTCCTTTCCCAGAACTCAGGGAGCCCAGGGGAGGGGGCAGGGAGGAGCCTCAGGGAGGGAAGAGAACCAAGAACACGTGGGAGGGCGCCTTGGAGCAGAGAGCGCTGGGGCCAGGACTGGGAGTTTCTGGGACTGTCCCAACTTCAAGAATTCTGTCCAACTGTCTGACTATAGGCCAGAACTAGCGGCCAATTTTTTTATTTTAGGAGAAAGAGGGTAAAACGAAGCCCTAGGTGAGATGGTAAGGAAAGAAACCAGGGCTCCTTGGTTTTGAGTGGCCCCTAGGCCCACCCAAAGAGCACCATTTGGGAAATGATTATGATAATCACGACAGCACTGTCACCCATGAGGACTTCTGGCCTGCCAGGCACTCAGCAGGATCTGTATTATCTCCTAAGCCTAGTGCAGGTTACGCTCCGAAGCCTTGGACCCTAGTCTCTGTGTCACCACCCAAGCTTCAGTTTCCCCCTATGTAAAGGCATAACAATAACGCCTGCCTTGCTGGGAACAGACTCTGTGGTAGAGCACTTACCTAATATGCTAACAGGCGCAAGGCTCTGGGTTGATCCCCAGGGGGAAAAAAAAGCCTTCTTCACTGGGGCTACTGTGAGGACACAAGGAGATATTTATCATATATTCAATTAACTATTATGAATCCTCACAATGACCAGGTGAGGGAGGAACTACAGATGAAGAAATTGCTTTGCACAGCCAGAGAGCAGACCAGTGATTTGTCTACAGAGCACAGGGTCTCCCTACCACTCCATCAGAGTACAAATTACTGATTATGTGCACAGACTTTATAGCCAAGTGGATGTAACTCCCAGTGTCTATGTTTGCTGGCCTGTAAAATGGGCACTGTGTCTCACAAGGCTGTTGGGGGATTCCTCCTGTTATGAAGCACTTAGAACTACTAATTATGACCTCTTTCTATGGGCCTGTCCTGCATGGCGCCCTCTGGCTACAGGGCTTGTAATGTACCCTCAGACCTTGCTCTTTCTGGGCTCTGTCTGCTCTGTACCTGCAGCACAATCACTCTGCCTTCCTAGGGGTCTGAGGGGCAGTAATCAGATCTCGGTCAACAAAAGAGGAACCCAACTCCCTCCTCCCTCACCCTTCTAGACATATCCCCCCAGCCTTTTCTCTCTTACCTCAAGAGTGGCTGCTGGGGGAATTTTGACCAGGGTGGGAGAACTGGTCAGGCTGCAAAACGCAAATAGTTTCAGAGGGGTGGGGCTTCTGAGGCCCCTACTGGAGATAACACAGTTGTCACATCCTCTGAAGACTATGAAAGGCCATTCCACATTAGGTATCCTGTTGTGCCCATAAGAACTACTGACCTTGCCCTCGGTTCCCACACACAGGTCCTTCTATCTCAAGGATAAAGGATGGTCAGAAAGTGGAAAGAGAAGGTGTGGGAGGGATCCCTGATCTGGGAAAGGGGAGTCTGTTCCAACAGCAGAAGCCACATATTCTGGCCTGAACCCTAAAAGCACGTTTTATGACAAACCTGTAGGTCAAAGTGGCTCTCTGGGCCCTGTTTACATGTAAGCAGCTGGAGGTGGGGTGGAGTCAGAGGTCCCAGGAAACCAGTTGGCGCTTGAAGGACCAGGTGGTGTTCTTCACCCAATCCAGTGCCCCTAGCCCCTGCAGCAACACCCTGGGCAACAGCTCCACCTGGTGGACAGACACAGCCTACCATGGGCCAGGAAATGTAGGAACCAAGGAGTGACTGAAGTAGTGGGAAGGTCACAGTGGAGGTGTTGAGGGGCTCCGAGGTCTTCTTGCAGGCGGAAACCTCTCTCAGAGCATGTGCTCTAGACTACCCTAAACAGGACTCACTTCTTCAAATGGAGATTAAGCAATTATGTGTTAAGAAAGTTCTTATGCTTTTAAGAAATCTGCTTCTATTAGTTCCTGCCCCGCCTCTTCCTCAGGGATCCCAGGGCAACCTTTCAAATAACTTCTTCCCATTGGCTTCATCATTCCAGAGTTTAACCTCAACCTTTCACCCACTGCCTCTTCTTTTCACCTGCCTAGGTTTGCTCACCTGTAAAATGGGCACTGTGTCTCACAAGGCTGTTGGGGGATTCCTCCTGTTATGAAGCACTTAGAATTACTAGTTATGACTCTTTCAATGGGCCTGCCCTGCATGGCGCCCTCTGGCTACAGGGCTTGTAACTGTACTCTCAGACCTTGCTCTTTTTTTCAGTGTATTCACTTTCGAAAAAACCCTTCCAGGGGCTGGGATGGTGGCTCAGGGGCTGGGATTGTAGCTCAGTAGATTGTGGTGGTAGAGAGCTCACCTCGCGCGGGCGGGACCCGGATTCAATCCTCAGTACCACATAAAAATAAAGGAGGCATTGTGTTGTGTCCATCTATCTACACTTAATAAATAAATAAATACTGAAAAAAGAAAACCCTTCTCATCCTACTCTAACCCTTTCTCTCCCCATACTAACAAAACACCTTTAGATCTCAACCTCCTGGGAGTTAATTCACCAACAGAAATCAGATACATCCATGCTCAAAATCTGAATTCTGCCACTTAGCTGAGTGACCTTGGGCAAGTCTCTTAGCCTGAGTTTGCAGTAAATTGGGTATGTAAATTGAGGACAGAAGTACTTATCACCTGGAATTATGATGACTACCAAGTGAGATAAAGCAGTAAACATTAGGACACCTCCTGGGAACATCATTCAGCTCCTAAGTGGCCATTATAGCCACATTCCTCTATATTTAAAGGTTGTACAGTGCTTTGGGGAAAAGAAGGTGAAGGGGCAGAAGGAGAAAAGGAGACTTTATGGAATCAGCCTTGACCAGGGGACATGGGTTTCCAATCCCCCTGCCCTCCTGCAGTAATGGGACAGGCATTGACAGCTTTTTAAAAGGCAGAGGATTTAAAATTTAAATATCCTGTGGGTAAAATAAACACACCTTCTGCTCAGCAAGGAAAGGGAAACTTGGCAGGAGCCCCAGAACTTTCCCCACCCCCAGGCCTCTCTAAACTTCCTCTTGTGGTTTCTCAAGAGTACAACCTGTTCTTCACAGACAAGCTAGGGCCTGGGCAGGGGGCCTGGGGCACCCCACTCCAGAAGCAGGAGGAAGAGGGGGGTGGGCGGAGGAGCAGCCTAGCAGCCTGTAGAGTTATGAACTGTTGTGCTGCTTACCGGTTATCTGGTGCCCTGTTCCCTCCTTCTATGCTCAACCCCATGTCCCTCAACACACACCCCTCTTTCCAAGACATTGCAGGAGGAAGGACCTGCATTGGAAGCTCCTTAGACCTGTGCATAGTTTCAGCAAGGAGGTGGGAAAATGGTGGAATGCATGGACACTCTGCCCAGGCTCACCTCATGAACACTGTAGTAGCCTCTCTGAAGGAACTAGAACAGAGACATAGCTTTGGATACAGCAACCAAGGGGAAGAGAGGTGGTGAGCACCTGAAGATAGCTTCCACTCTTAGACCATCTCCTTACTCCACTACCTCGCGAGAATCGCTAGAATGTTCCTCTTCGAGTCTAGAATGTGAGGGTCTCTGCTATTCCTTTTTTTTTTTTTTTTTTGTACTCAGGTTGAACCCAAGGGCACTTTACCACTGAGCTAAATCACCAGTCCTTTTTATTTTGAGACAGGGCCTTGCTAAATTGTTGAGACTGGCCTGGAACTTGTGATCCTCCTGCCTTAGCCTCCTGAATGGCTGGGATTATAGGCAAGCACCACAACGCCCAGATATCTCTGCTAGTCTTAAAGATGCCCAACAAAACAAGTGTCTTGATTTTCCACATTCCCCAGATTCCAACACATGTTGAGAAGTTCTTTCATGTTCCTCTTGGTTAACTGCATGCCCTCTTCCTTTTGGTGAGTCTTACACAAAAGAAAATACATCACCTCACACTCCCCTCCCACAGCCACTGAGAAAGGATAGCAGCAACATGCAGTCCCCACAACCCTACTCCAAGTCTGCTGGGGTTCTCTGCAAACTGTACGTGAAAGGTGAACCCAAGCTTAGCTAACAGACTGCTGCTCACACTTATATACCATGTAAAACATCAGACCAGGTAGGACCATAGACTCCCTTGGAAGTCCCTAAGCTCCTGGCTCAAGAGCACATTCTTTGTGATTAGTCAAGGAGGTAGACTTTTTAAGAACAGGGCCTCCCAGGTCAAGTTAGTTGGTTTTTTGTATCTGTGTCACTGGTGATTGAACCCAGGACCTTGCATGTGATACGAAAGAGCGCTATCTCTGAGCTTCATCCCCAGCCCTTTTTATTTTATTTTGAGATAGGATCTTGCTAAGTTGCTCAGGCTGACTTTGAACTTGCAATACTCCTGCCTCAGCCTCCTGAGTCATTGGGATCACAGGAGTGCTCCACTGTACCCAGCCATAAATTTGGCTTAGATTCCAGTTCTATTTATTTCTTGTTCCCTCTTTAGGAAGATTACTTACCTCCTGTGCCACAGTGTCCACACCTATAACATGGAGACCATCATAGTGACTATTTCTCAGGGCTAACAGGAGATTTAAATGAGATGCTGCATCTAAACCACTTAGAAGAGCACCTGATAGTTCTGCATAACTTAGCTCACATTCCAAGCCCATGAGCAAAGGGAAACAGGAAGGAGAAGCAGTTAGAACCATGGTGATTGGTTATTCAACCCTTCTAGGGTTATCAGGGATGCTCTAAATTTAAATTCCAGGAGGTAAGCGCTCTGACTTGTTTACCATGATGTCTCCAACATCCAGACTGGGCAGAGAGTCTGGCCACAGCAAATAGTGTTAATAATAAGTTCAGAAATTGTGGTGCTATTCAAATTGTAAAGGATCCAGGAATGGAAGAGCAGAATCAGCAGGGACACAATGGGAGAGTTTCTTTCCACTCATGTCTGGTCCCAAAGGGAACTGAGGTAGTGGGCAAATGGCAAGAACTCCTTAGAGGAAACCATCCTGGAGTTCAGGATAGGGAATAGGTGCAAGGATGGTGGACCCTGCTAGTTGCACCCAACTGAGAGTTCCCGGGATCTTGGGAACCAGCCCAGAAACCTGCTTTTCCTTGAATGCATCCTGTTCAGTCCCACGTCTTCTTCAAACCTGACAGTGGGTGAAAGAGGGCAGCAATTGCTCCTAGTGTGTCCAAGTGCCTAACAAGACAGGATTCAGTCCATCCAGCTCAGAGGAATGAGTGTCCCCAAAGACTTTCCACAAAATTCTGTCTGGTGAACTAGTCATCCTCCAGAATCCAACTCAAATGTTGGGTTCTGGAGGATGACTAGTACCTATAGATGAACATCACTCCTGCCTTCGGCATCCCATGCAATACCAAGCACATAGCTGGTGCTCAACCAAGGAAAATGAATCATGCACAGCAGCAAATTTCTTATTCTTCTTGTCCACATGTGAAGAGAGACCGGGGAGGCTAAGACCATCACCTGCATAACCACCAAACACCACAGAAGGGAGGATGCTGAGGGGTCCCTCCTTGACCCTGGTTGGCCTCAACACCCACAGACTCCCTACCCATACTGGTCTGCCCCCCACCCCTATCACTGAGGAATAAAGTGAAGCCCCTGGACTTTCAAGTCAACTAGGAGGGAGGCAATGCAGGTATGCACATATTTACAAGGCTCATGGAGGCTTCCCTGCCCTTCAACTCCCGGAAGAATAATGCATTAAAAGGGAAAGTGAGCTGAGCTTTGGTGGCCAGCAGGGAGGTGATGAGCACGAGGCGACCCCCTTAATCCACCCACTACTGACCCC
Source organism: Marmota marmota marmota (assembly GCF_001458135.2). Lineage (NCBI taxonomy): Eukaryota > Metazoa > Chordata > Mammalia > Rodentia > Sciuridae > Marmota > Marmota marmota. Next base: position 9,757,271 of record NW_025999982.1, read on the forward strand.
AACTCGGGGTCTCCAGCTTTGTCTTTGAGCAAAACCCCAGAGAAAGGGATAGATGTCCATCTATCCTGGCTTCTCCAGCCCCCAAGCCTACCTCTTTGGCAGGCGAGCCCCCCGGAGCACCGGGGCACCGACTGTTGGCTGCAGACTCTCTCTCTCCCGCCGCCCAGGCTTCTGTCTTTGGGGAGCGGGGGCTGTCGCAACCCCAATCGCGGGGAGGGGTATACGCCCTCCCCTGGGCGCCCCAAAAGAGCTAGTGTCCACCCCCGCAGGAGCGGCGTGTTTACAAAGTTCTCGCAGCGCCGCAGATCCCGAGTTTAAAGCTGGGCAGGAAGTGGGGAAGAGGGGGCGGGGGAGACAAAGGGGCTGGGTGCTCAGCTCCGCCAAGGCTGGGTCCCCCACACCCCTGGGCGCCGCGGGGCTGCTCATCCGGCGCCGCCCCCACCCCAGCCCCG
>NW_025999982.1:9757747-9802421 GCF_001458135.2 Marmota marmota marmota
AGCCCCGCCACCCGCGACCTGCAGACCCCGCCCCAAGTGCCCTGAATTAGGGGACGGGCCGACCACAGCTCAGGTGTGGGCAGCAGGGCGGGCGCAGGCAGATTCAGCAGCTGCCTTCTTGGGGTTCGCAACTCCGGCGTGCGCTATCCAGGAAGTAAACAACAACAGCAGGCGTGATTTCTTAACTCTTTCTGCACGCCAAGCACCGTGACAACACTGTGATCTTATTTTCCCCTGCGGGGACGAGTAAGGTGCTTCGAGGTCCCTTCCTTCGAAGAACCCCCAGTGCACAGGGGCTGACAGGCGAGTGACAAAACCACCAGCAGACGCGTGGACCCAACGCCCTGGAAACGAGGCGGGAAAGGGACAAGGTTTCTCTGCTCGCCTCGCAATCACTAGCGGATGAATAGAGCGAGAGCGCAGCGAGATGTAGTGGAAGACCCGGACTAGGTGGCCCTTAGGCTCTACTTCCAAGTGGGCCTTGGTGGCTGCGGGGCCATGAGGACAAATTCATGCGGTGGGACGCTCTAGGGTTGCCCAAAATTACCGGCTCAGGAAAACCATCTGGGGAGCTTGAATAACAAGACCTTCTCCCAGGGTGAAGGCACTGGGACTGGGATGGCCCAACCAGGTGTTGCTAACCTGATAAATTTGGAAACCTCTGCGAATGCAGGCGACTTCCAGGGGTCCTCCCAGGATTATGCTCTTTATGAGAAACGATTCACATTAAAATAATTTATTTTTAATCAGTAAAACCCAAAGTGCGTTTTCCTGGCCTATTCCCTAGCTCACCGAAGGCCTCAAGAATAATTCTCTCACAAAAGTTCGCGTAACTCAGAGTCATCGACCCTCCTCACCCCCAGTCCCGCTGGGCTTCCGAAAACCTGGGGGGCGCGCGCCGCCCCGCCCCTCGCCGACTCCCCGCCCCGTGACTACAAGTCCCATCCCGCCCCGCGCTCGCGCACACGACGCCAGAGCAAGATGGCCGACACGGCGGCCGCAGCCGGGGCCGGCAGCTCCGGAACGGTAAGGGAAGGAGGCGCAGGGCTGAAGCCCAGAGAGTTTGGGCATTCTGTAACTTTACCCTGGCCTGGGCAACACGCTCATGCCCAGAAATCCAGCCCCACCGGGAGCTCTGAGTGGAGGAGGGTGTTTCAGGCCGAACGTCTCCCCCCCGCCTTAGGACTTGGCGACGGCCTCCTAAGTTGGTGGATCTGCGTCTTGATTGGCCCGTCCTCTGTTGGGTGGGTGGGAACCCGGAACACCTTCTGATTGGTCCAAAGAAGCCGTTTTCACCTTCTTATTGGCCATCTAAAGTTGGGAAGGATTTCGTTTCAAAATATTTAGCTTCTCTACATTTCTGTGCGATTATCCTTTGCCCTGATGTCTTCAGCTTTATGTTATTGTTTTATTTTTCCTTGCTAATGAAATAGTATAGAAATGGAACAAGAGAGAGATTATTTCTTTTGGAGGAAGTAGATTTATTCAATCTCTTCATACTTGTTTCTTCAGCTATATTTTCTGATAATCTCTTAACACAGAAAGTGGGAGGAAAAAGCTGTTTTTCCTATTGGAACGTTTTAGGTTGGAAGAAAGGTTATCTCTTATTTAGAGCACCCTGGGTGCTAAAGTATTACTTAGTTGGTCAAGATTTATAATTCTAAATATTAAGCCTTGCTAAGTATTTAGCAAAAGAACTTTGGCTTGCCATTGATGATGTATGAACTATGTGATTGTATCCTTGTCCTATGGTTGAAAGTCTTTCCCCGCTCTCCTGCCAATTTCACAGAGATCAGGAAGTAAACAGTCCACTAACCCTGCAGATAACTATCATCTGGCCCGGAGGAGAACCCTGCAAGTGGTTGTGAGCTCCTTGCTCACAGAAGCAGGGTTTGAGAGTGCTGAAAAAGCATCTGTGGAAACATTGACAGAAATGCTGCAAAGCTGTGAGTACCAGGAAACACTAGGCTGCCTTCTGGTCAACCCCAACATCAGATCTATGCCCTATATTGCAATGGTGTTAGGACTTAAGGCAAAAGTGGGGGAATGAAGTGACTTACAGGCTTCAGAATCAGATAGGCTTGGGTGTAAGTCATTATTCTGTCTCTTAATAACTTAGGCAAGTCACTAAACCTCCCAGACCTCAGTTTCCTCATTTGTGAAATGGAATAATAAATTGTACCTCATGGAATTGTGAGTATAAGTGAGATTTATATGTAAAACATTCTGAGATAGGAAAATTGTAAGCTCTTGATTATTCTCTTATTATTGTTATTTCTCTTTCTATCCCTGCCTCCATCCCTCTTTCTTTCTTTCTTTTCTCTCTCTCTCTCTCTCTCTCTCTCTCTCTCTCTCTCTTTCTCTCTGAGGGGGTGTATATATGTTCCTAGGATTAAATCTAGGGGCACTCTATCACTCCAGCCCTTTTTATTTGAGACATGGTCTTACTATGTTGCTGAAGCTGGCCTTGAATGTGCCTCAGCTTCCCAAATAGTTTGGATTATAGGCATATACCACTATGTCTGGCTTGTTTTAATCATTTTTAAGTGTACAATTCATTGGCATTAATTACATTCATCATATTGTACAACCATCAATACTATCCATTTCCAGAAGTTTTCATCATTTCAAACAGAAACTCTACCCATAAACAATAACACCCCATTTCTCTTTTCTTCTAATCTACTTTCTTTCTATATAAATTTGCTTTTTCTAGGCATCTCATATAAGTGGAATCTTAAAATATTTGCCTTTTTGTGTCTGAATTATTTCATTTAGCATGTTTTCAGAGTTCATTCATGTTGAACATATATAAATTTAATTTCTTTTGAAGGTTGAATAATATTCTATTCTATGTATGTCCCACAATTTATCCATTATTTTGTCAGTGGAGAATAATTTCTCTCCACCACTTGGCTGTTGTGAACAGTGCTGTTATAAACATGGATATGTAAGTATCTCTGAGTCCCTGCTTTCAATTCATTTGGGTATAGACCTAGAAGTGGAATTGCTGCTTCACATGGTGATTCTATATTTAACTTTTTGAGGAACTGAGAATAAGACCTCATGCCTTCTATCCTCTCATAGACATTTCAGAAATTGGGAGGAGTGCCAAGTCTTACTGTGAGCACACAGCCAGGACCCAGCCTACGCTGTCAGATATTGTGGTCACTCTGGTTGAAATGGGTAAGTACACCCCAGTTTCAAATTCTTCCATGCAACTTAGTTGAGGTCATGAGAGAGGGGTAAGTCCTTAGGAGGCACCCATGTCAGCTGAGTGGTCTGGATTCCCTCATAGTTCTCTTGATGTGCTTTTACCACAAGAGAGATGTAAAGAGAGGGTTTCTGTGAACTGGTCTAAGAGACCACCTAACTCCCTGTTGGGGGATTCCACTGTAGCTTCTTGTGAAGGACAGTACATTGGTTTGAGTGGGAGTTAAAGTCATTTTCCACACTATTACCCTCTTCCCGTTCAAAGTTCAGTTGACTGGGCAGTGATTTGTTTTCTTGTCTCTTAGGTTTCAATGTGGACACTCTCCCTGCTTATGCAAAACGGTCTCAGAGGATGGTCATCACTGCCCGTAAGTGACTTTGAACTGAAATACTCAGTAAGTGCTCAGTTAATGCTTGCGGAATGAATTAGTTGACTAGGTCAGGGGTCAGATTGGTAGCTGTTTCCTTGTTGCAGGCTCCCTTCCAATCTTTAGGGCTACTTCCAATCTATTTCTTGGTTTATAGGATTAGGATGTGAAGTTTATTTGCCAAAAAGCAAAGCTATCTCTGAGATATTACTACAGTTCTTGTGCTTTAGGTGCAGAAGAGTGAATGATGCTGCTTGAAAAACATGAAAGTTGTTGTTCTTCCTTAGATTGAGAGTTGGTAAACCATGGCCTATGGGCCAAATGCAGCCTGCTGCCTGTTTTTGTAAATAAAGTTTTATTGAAATTCAGCCACATTGATTTATTATCTGTGATTGCTTTTGTGCTATTATGATAGAGTTTAGTTGTGTACAGAGACTGTATGGTCACAAAATCTAACATATTTACTATGTGGCTCTTTAAACAAAATATTTAGTGACTCAGCCTTAGATAAAACTGGGTGCCATGAACTGAACAGGGAGCAACTAGTTTGGGATTGTAGGACTTGGGAAGAATTCACTGGATTTTTTTCCTTTAAAGTCACTTTTTCACATTGGCATCTTTTAAAGAACTCCTCTCACAGCATAGCAGCGGAAGGTGCCATTTCCAATCCCCTTAGCAATCACTTAAACATATACTAACTTTCTCCAGCTGAGTGTACATCTTTGTTATTTAGGGTCCCTGAACAATTTGTGTGTGTGTGTTTGCTGGGGATTGAACCTAAGGCTTCCTGCATGTTAAGCACTTACCCTACCACTGAGCTATGCCCCCCAGCCACCCTAGATTCTCTGAAAAAAGAGTTAGCAACCCATCTAACTTCCTTCATTCTTCAGCATGCTCTTTAAGGTACCTACTTTGGTCCTAGACACCAATCTATCTACCTAAAAGACTGAGGGCAGATTGTTATAGATGGAAATGTCAACCAAGGTCATCTAGCAATCCTGAACATTGTGGGGGTGACCTTCTCAGGTCCTTAAACCATCAGAGGCTTTTTATTGATAGAAATACAAAGTGCCTGCTGTTTTGAAAATTGTGGTCCAGTGAAAAAAGGAGTTTGGACAGTGACCATAATCTATAGAAACCAGGGCCTCAGTAGGAGGACTAATTAGTTGTGATTCTGTTGCAGCTCCAGTGACCAATCAGCCAGTGACCCCCAAGGCCCTCACTGCAGGGCAGAACCGACCCCACCCGCCACACATCCCCAGCCATTTTCCTGAGTTCCCCGATCCCCACACCTACATCAAAACTCCGGTGAGTGATGATGCCATACTGGGGACGGTGACTCTAAAGTAGCATCCAGGAGCAGTGGACTCTATCAATTCCTATTGTCTGTCTGACTGGAATTCAGTAAATTGACTGGAATTCTGGTAAAAGAGCAGTTCAGAACTCACAATATCTTTCCCCATTGAGAAGCAATATGACAAGTGAGAAAAAATGTTCTCAGGTTTGCCTCCAAAAGTGTAACTAATAAAGATTGAAGCTAGAATTTGCCTGTTCCACCAAAACATTTGAAAGTACTTAATCACATAGAAATAAACTAGAAGGATATTCTACAAAATGTCATGATCCATTTTTGGTGAGTTTATAGGTAATTTTGTGGGGTTTTTTGTAAGTTCAATATGTCTAAAATGTTCTTTATGAGTACACAATTCAACCCATAACATTTTTTAACTCTTATAGTGTGTCATTGATGGTGAAAATATTATGTATATATTCTAATAAGTGCCTGTTTATTTTCATAAATATTATAATGTAATGTTGTACAAAAATAATTCACATTAATAGATAATCTTGCAGGATACAGTGGTAGTCCCAGTGACTTGGGAGACTGAGGCAGGAAGATTACAAGTTCAAGTCTAGCCTCAACAACTTAGTGAGACCCTGTCTCAAAAAATAAAAACAAGCCAGGCACGGTGGTGCACGCCTGTAATCCCAGCAGCTCAGGATTGAGCTGAGGCAGGAGCACAAGTTTAAAGCCAGCCTCAGCAAGTGAGGCCCTAAGCAACTCAGTGAGACCCTATATGTAAATTAAATACTAAATAGGGCTGGGTATGTGGCTCAGTGGTTGAGTGCCCCTGAGTTCAATGCCCAGCACCCCCCCAAAAAAAATTTTTAAAATTTAAAAAAGTCTAGGGATGTAGCTCAGTGGTAAAGCTTCCCTTAAGTTCAGTACCAAGTACCTAAATAAATAATTAATTAAATAATTCATTTTAATTTTGGGAAGATTTTAGTCAGAGAATTCTGTGTCTGCTTAAGTATGGATATGGGAACTATAGAGGTGACACACTTGAATTAATAGTGACATGTGGAAATGTTTCTGATTGCCTCCTTTAAAAGCCTTGTCTCTATATCATGAAGAGTTCATACTTTCATGTCATTGTTAAAATGTCTCTTTTGCCATGTTTTGGATAACTTCTTATTCAGATTAGATCTCACTTATTTTCCATAGTGATTGCCAGCAAGCTCATAATCAGAAGGAGTGGCATCTGTCATTTTCTTGTTCATTTGCAGCACTCAGAATAACGTCTTCAGCCTGTTTTTCTTAAGGGAATCTTTTGGAGCAATGTGTCCATTTTGAGAGGGTGAATTTAAGAAAACAGGATAGTACAATCTGCAAGTCCACATGGCAGCCACTCATATAATGCAGGATGTCATATTACACTGATGGAACTGAAGGCCCCTGTCACAGCTCCCCGGGGGACTCCCATTCTTCCTTAAGGTTGTGTCTCTTACACTTGAGACCAGCTGTCATGGCACTGAATGAAAGCCGGAGTCAGCTCTATTGTAAACATTTGCACGTTTCTTTTTTTTTTTTTTTTTTTTTAATTTTTTATTGTTGGCTGTTCAAAACATTACATAGTTCTTGATATATCATATTTCACACTTTGATTCAAGTGGGTGCACGTTTCTTAATTTTTAAGAATACATATAAATATTTATGAGGTTATACCATCATCTTTCTGTCTCTTCATTGTGCTCTGGAGATCTCTACAGTAAATAATGATAGTGGGTCATTTTGAGGGGTGGAAGGACCTAGCAACAGCAAGTCAGGGACCCATCAGAGCAGAAGCACACCTCAGCTTACCCGGTGTCTTTGCTGTTCTCTTGTAGACCTACCGTAAGCCTGTGTCGGACTACCAGGTCCTGCGGGAGAAGGCTGCATCCCAGAGGCGTGATGTGGAGCGGGCACTCACACGGTTCATGGCCAAGACAGGCGAGACCCAGAGTCTCTTCAAAGATGACGTCAGCACATTCCCATGTAAGAGTTGCTTCCTCTGTGGACTCTGTCTTTGTCATTTGAGATAATCACGCCATCTTTCTTTTCTATTGGCTTGGTGAGGAGAAATGAATAAGCTTTTGTCTTTCTCTCTGATGGGAGCTTATTCTTCAGATTCCTGGCTCCTTTTCTCCAGTCTTAAGAGCCTGTCTCTATCTGATAACTTCAAAACAGAAATGCCTTTGTGGGATTATTTGCTCAAGGTACATTGAGTTTAGGTTTCCACAAGGGTGGCTGAGCCCTAGGACTCACAGAGACTCAGGGGAGAAGTGGCAGCCCAAGAAGTAGAAGGAGCACCGGCATCTGGTGCAGTTGCCTGGCACAACACCCTTCCCCAGGTTCCATCTCATTTAACCTTGTGTCTCTGCACTATTTGGCCTTTTTGAATAAGTTCCTCATCTCTACAGGAGGCTTCAGTTTATACAAAAATAAACAGGGAGATTGATTCAATAGGCCCTTACCACCGAATGCCTACTAGGTGCCCAGCTCTGGAATAATAGCAGCTGACATTACCAAGTGCCAGACATTTCTGATGATTTCCTATACATCATCCCATTCAATCTCATGAACCTATAGGTTAGGAACTGTTATTATCACCACCTTTGTAGGATCCACAGACTTATAAAGAACAGCAATAAGTAGCTAACTCAAGGTCATGGGCTACTAGGTAGCATTGAATCCTAGTTCCTTATGGCTGCCTGATCTATTTCTGATCCACAGTAAAAATAATTTTTTAGGGCTGGGGATGTGGCTCAAGCGGTAGCGCGCTCGCCTGGCATGCGTGCGGCCCAGGTTCGATCCTCAGCACCACATACAAACAAAGATGTTGTGCCCGCCGATAACTAAAAAATAAATATTAAAAAAAAAAAAAAAGTTAAAAAAAAAATAATAATAATAATAATTTTTTAGTAGCTCCTGATAATCACGTTCTTCCATAGGCCCTTGTGCATGCGAGGCAAGCACTTTACCAACTGAGCTATATCCCCAGCCTATTAGTATTGTTTTTAGATCAATTTCTTTCTTTCATCCTCATTGCTTTTTGGAAGGATAGAAATTCCCACTCACCATAAGTGTCTTTTAGATCCAGGGAAATACTCACCCTTGGAGTTCTTAGGTCCTTCAGGCTGAAAAGATCAGTGTTCCTGCTGTAGAAATGTGGCTTCGAGGGGTTAACTGACCTTGGGTATAAGATCACAAAGCCAATGCAATTGAGATTCTGCTGATAGCCCCAGTTCCGTCTGATTTCAGTTTTCCTTGTTAAAAATTGGCTCTCAAGTTGGGATTGCCTAAGTTGGGATCCCACTCTGCTATTTTCTGTGCTTAAGAAAGTCAACCTGTCTGTGCGTTGGGTTCCACATCTGTCAAATGGGGTGATAGTTGTGCTTATGTACCAGTGGGAACAAGGATTAAAGATGGCACATGTAAAGCCACAGGGCATCGCTGGGCCCGTTCTGTACGTGTTTGGAGCACATGAACCAGTGTTATCTGTGGGTGCTGCCCGTTGTTTTGCTGTAAGGCTCCGGGAAGGCTGCAGGGACTCCCTGTCAGTGGAATCATGCTTTCTTCCACTTCCCCAGTGATTGCTGCCAGACCTTTCACCATCCCCTACCTGACAGCTCTTCTTCCATCTGAGCTGGAGATGCAACAAATGGAGGAGACAGATTCCTCGGAGCAGGATGAGCAGATAGACACAGAGAACCTCGCTCTCCACATCAGCACGGTGGGTCCTGTCTTCTGCCTGCCTCAGAGTTCCCCCCAACTGGCCCATCCAGCCCTTGGCCTGTCACCCTGGGATAGGTCCATGATGATCCAGATGTAACCTGATCTCCAACTTGAGAGACATATCCATGTCCTGGGGATTCACTCATTCATTCAACAAATACTGAATGAGCACCTGCCAGGCCAGGCTTAGGTCCAGGTGCTGGGGAATTAGAAGGAAGAAATACAGACAAACTTCATGGAGCTAAGGAAAAATAGGAAGTGAAGATGAAGATGAGGGAGTACAGGATTAGAATTTGATATCTGCTACACCACAGTGAATCCCACCATCATGTGTGTCCACTAGACTGGGCCCCTAATTAGAATAAGAGCTATTCCATGCATGTATAACTTTATCAAAATGGACTCTACTGTCATGTATATAACTAAAAAGAACCAAAAAAATTAAACTGATATTTGAGTAAAGACCTAAAGAGATCAATGCCTGCTCCCATCTGGGGGTAGAGTTTTTCAGGCAGTGAGACCAGTAGATGATAAAGGCCCTGAGGTGGAAGCCTAGCTGTTGAGTTGAGCAGCAAGGATGCCAGAGTGGAGTGGACGAGGGAGAGGCAGTGGATGAGGTCGGAGAGCTCATGGGAGACTCAGACTTACAGGGTCTTAAACATTTTATTAAACATTTTTGCTTTTACTCAGTAAGATGGGAGCCAGGGAGATAATGAGTAGAGGAAGGTCGGGATCTCATGGAGGATTGTTAACAGAATCAGTCAGGTTGGAGTGTTGAGAGTAGACTACAGAGGGCAGAGCGGAAGCCAGAGAGCTGCTGGAAGGCTGTAGCAATAAGCTGAGGTATGGCGGTAGGAGCAAAAGCAATGAAACCACCAGGAGATCATTTGGTCAAATTCTAGATTCTTTACAGAGCAGCACCAACTGGTAGAACAGATGTGAGATGTTGAGGGGAGAGAGAAAGTGAAAGGTGGCTCCAAGATTTTTGCCTGAATGACAGGAAGTAGGAAGTTGTCTGCAGCCAGATAGGGGAGACTGATGCTGCGTGCTGTATGGGTGGCAGTCAGGTGCTCAGGTGCAGATGTGTTAAGCTTGAGATCCTTATTAGACATGAACTTGATGATGTCAGGTAGAGAGTTGAGTCCAAATGTTGGAGTCTGAGGAACAGTTATGGCTAGAGATGTCAATTTGGTAGTCACGTAGGTGGACTCAAAACCAAGATAGTAAATGAGCTTTCTTAGGAAGCAAGTGAGGACTAGAAAGAAAAGGAGCTGGGTGCAGTGGCACACACCTGTAACCCCCGCAACTTGGGAGGCTGATGCAGGAGGGTTGCAAGTTGAGGACAGCCTCAGCAACTTAGTGAGACCCTGTCCCATAATACAAATAAAAAGGGCTGGGTTTAGCTCGGTGGCAGAGTGCTTGCCTAGCATGCATGAGGTCCTGGGTTCAGTCCCCACCACTGCAAAGAAGAGAAGAGGTGCGTTGACCAGGCCGTGGGGCTGTCACGTATTTAGTGGTCATGATGAGGAGGAAGCAGCCATGGAGACTGAGACGGCTGAGCCAGAGAGGTGAGAGGAGAAGCAGGAGAGGACAGGTCCTGGAGGCCAAGGGAAGGGAAGATTTCAGGGAGTAAAGAGCCATCAGCTGCTTCCTGAGCTGCAGTTACAGTAACAGGACTGCAAATTTGACCATTGGATTTGGCAATGTGAATGTAGTTGTTTTTTTTTTTTTTTGCCTTGATCACTTTATTGTAACTTTTAAAGGTTCCTCCATTAATTATAAGGGTACATAAGTAGATACACGTATTTGTAAATTAATAGATGTTAAGAACAGTGTTAGGCTTACAGAAAAACAGAATAAGTACACAGTTTGCAGTGAATGTAGTTTTTGACTCTGATAAGAGCAGTTTCAGTAAGAGTGAGAGTAAGGCCCTGGAATTAATTCACAGAGAACAGGAGAGAACTTGGAGTCAATGAATATAGACTTATACTGTCCATTACTGTAGCCACTAGCCATATGTAGCTCTGTAAATTAATTAAAGTTAAATAAAACTAAAAACCAATTCCTGGCCAGGTAAGGTGACACATGCCTATAATCCCAGTGACTCAGGAGGCTGAAACAGGAGAACGATTGCAAGTTCAAGGCCAAAACAACTTAGCAAGGCCTTAAGCAACTTAGTGAGACCCTGTTTTAAAATGAAAAATAAAAAGCAGAATCCTAGAGCTGCTGGAGGCAGTAACGCATTCAAGGCTCCCAGGGTCCTTCTGTTCAGACTACTATGTTCAGCTATCCTTTAAAATTCCCGTCTGGAGCCTTAGGGGACATAGTTAGACTGAAGGCCCCTCCTGTACTCTAAGCTAGGAGGCACCAGACGGCAGGAGCAACTTCAGTTTGCAAGTGAGATGTGCTCGCTGATCTTTGCTGAAGATCATCCTTGCTTGAACATACATGTTCCTTCAATGTTGACTGATCCCTTTCAGAATTAGGCTGGAAGCCCGTGGCTTTAAAGCAGTGGAACTTGTTATTTTATACTTCTGTTTTGTACTCACCTTATGAGAAGGAGTCTTCTAAGCTAAGCAAATACCACCAGACATTTGTAAGTACAATATAGTTAAAGGGCTCACAGATGTGTTGCCTAACACAGGTTGTGACATGATGTGAGGTCCCTGTGGTAAGGGAACCGAGGCTGCCTGAGGACCCCAGGCTGCAAAGAGGCTGAGCTAGGAGTATAGACAGCAAAGAAGAGAAAGATGTGACCCTGGGGCAGACTGTCATGGCTTCATATCCAGGCTGTGCTACTTGCCAGATGTGTGACTTTAATTGTGTTAACGGATACCTGAGTCTGTGTCTTTACAAGTGCACATCAGAATGGGAACACCAACCTCAAGGGGATGAGAGCCTGAGATAAAGTGAGCTAATGTATGTCAGGTGCCTGGCACATGGTGGCTCACAGCACACATCCTTCTCTCCTCTGTGGTTTTAGGTTATACAGCCCCAAACTCTTCTGTACAAAGTAAAATAGAGACTTGGAGACTTAAGATTCTAGCAACAGTTTATATGTAGGCATTTATTCTTATTTTGTTGGATTGGGAAATATAATAATATGTTTCAAAATTCAGAACGAACAAAAAAGATGTAAAGTGACATTCCTTCCTCTCATTCTGTCCCTCCCAACAAAGCATCTGTCTCTCCAATCTCTCGTGTATCCTTCTAGAGACATTGGGTGTTTAAAATTGTTTTAAATAGGGCTGGAGTAGTGGCTCAGTGGTAGAGCACTTGCCTGGCATGTGTGAGGCCCTGGGTTCGATCCTCAGCACCATATATAAATAAATGAATAAAATAAAAGATCCATTGACAACTAAAATACATTTTTTAAAAAATTGTTTTAAACACACACAGCAGATCACAAATGGTCTTCCCATTGTTTTTTTCCCTTTGTGGCTGTATGTATCTTGGTGATCATTCCGTATCTGTGTATAAAGAGCTCCTTCATTCCTCGCAGCTTCATTTATGGATGTAATAATGTAATGAGTCCACTATGGACATTTAGGTGATTTTCTGTCTCTAGCATTCACTGATATTGTTAAAGCAAATTAAATAACTGGTGTTTTAAATTATTCTTTTATCTGTTGAAGACAGTGCATTTGCAGGACTATTGATAAGGAGTAATTACTTTGTTTAATCTAGTTCTGGTTTTTCCATGTACTTGAACATAAAGAAGCTGTTCATTTTTGTTTTTTGTTTTGGGGGGCTTCTGGGGATTGAACTCAGGGGTACTCAACCCCTGAGCCACATTACCAGCCCTATTTTTTGTATTTTATTTAGAGACAGGGTCTCACTGAGTTGCTTAGTGCCTTGCCATTGCTGAGGCTGGCTTTGAACTTGCAATCCTTCTGTCTCAGCCTCCCTAGCTGCTTGGATAACAGGTGTGCACCACCATGCCCAGCAGAGCTGTTCATTTTAAAATAGTACATGTTTTTTTTCCTCTCATACATTTGAACTTGTTGCCTTGTGCAGGCAATCCACATGTCTAAACTTTTGTATGAAACTTTGAACCAGTCATGCACTCAACAAATGTTTACTTTGTACCTAGTACATGCCAGGTATTCTTCTGCTCCTTGAGATAAAGCAATGAACAAAACAGACAAAACCTCTTTTAGGAGCCTGTGTTTAGCAGTGGAAGAACAAAAATAAACATAATATGTAATTAAGTCATTAAGTAGCATATTAAAGATGAAAGTGCCTTGGACGAAATACAGTAGGGGAAGATCCAGGGTGAGGATATAGATTTCAGTTTTAAATGGGGTGCTTAGGTAGATCACCGAGAAGGCTGTATCTGTGCAGAGGCTTGGAGAAGGTGAGGGAGTGAGCCTTGTGGATATCTGGAGAAGAGTGCCTGGCAGAGGGTGTGGCCGGTGCAGAGGGCCTGAGAAACAGTGGCTGAGGCAGATTGAAGGAGAATTGGATCAGATGGGCCTCATCAGTTGCTGGGAGGGGTGGGGGTCATGGGAGGATATAGAGGAGAGACGTTTTTGAACTTCTGAAAGCATCACTCTGATTGCCCTGAAGGGTGTGGACGCAAGAGGAGGAGCCCTTAGAAGCTGGTGCAGTGTGTCAGGGGTCACAGCAGAGGTGGCGGAAGTGGTCAGATTCTGCCTGATCTGAAGGTCTGAATCCTAGAGGATTCCTAACACACTGGACAGAGGATGTCAGAGAACAAAAAGAAACAAGCATGGCTTGAACGCTTGGAAGGGCAGAGAACACAGAGAGCTGTTTGGTGAGGGAACGTTAGGCACATTGAGCATGCGATGCTGACCAGCACCTGTATGGAGGTGGCTGTAGGATCTGGAGGTCAGAGCGAGGTGAGGGCTGGAGGTGGGCTTGGAGTTGTTGGCATGGGAGTGGTATTGACAATCATGAGACTGGAAACAGTCACCCCAGAGCAGGGGGTCCTGAGAGCTCGCAGGCCTTTGCCTGTGTCTGACCTTTGCAGGTTCAAGGAGATTCTGACAGACCCTTCTGCTCCCATGCTTTTAGAACTCTCTGGGTCAGTTGGATGTTTTACTTGGATCCACTACCCCTATTTTTCCCCATCTTGAGGCTGCCTGTCCCTGAAAGGGACAATAAGGTGATTACTTCCATCAGCTGTATGTGGAAGACATAGAGCTGTCATCCTGCTCTTGTGGGACATAAGGAGGAAAATGGAGGGACCTTCATTACCCTCCAGCATGGTCCCAGGGGTAGCTTTTCAGCACCGTTGGCTGTGTCATCTCCTGTGTTAGAACACACTTAAGGCACAGTGAAGTGACCTTCCAATAACTTTGGGGATAGGATGTTGATGGTAAAGAAATGATAGGATGAGGGCAGATGCCACTCAGTCAAGCCATCAAGAATTTCAGAGCTGGGCGCCGTGGCACACACCTGTAATCCCAGCAGCTTGGACGGCTGAGGCAGGAGGATCATAAATTCAAAGCCAACCTCAGCAAAAGTGAGGTGCTAAGCAACTCGGTGAGACCCTGTCTCTAAATAAAATACAGAATAGGGATGGGGATGTGGCTCAATGGTCAAGTGCCCCTGAGTTCAATCCCCAATATCAGCCCCCCTCAAAAAAAAAGAAAGAAAGAAAGAAAGAAAAGTCAGGCTGGGAGCTTCATGTCTACAGTAGACCTGGCTGTAGGCAGATCTTGTGTCTGGCATCAGGTCTGTCAAGAGCTAGGTTGATCTTGAGATACTCTCTTTGAAGAGGGTCTTCAGAAAGTCCAGAATAGGTCCAGGTTGCCTTGTGGTCCCACTTGATTGAACAGTGGAGAGGGCAAGCATGTGGGCCCTACAGGGAACTGGCTCCCTCGGGACAATCCATGGTTTAGGGTGTACAGTAGAACCTAGAAACCATCCAATTTCTCCAGGCCCAGTAAGCTGAAGACTGGTGACCACACCCTGGGTCATCTGTCCCTTGAGAACCATCTGTTAATTTTGTGCTATCTGGTCACTGTGCTCTACTCTGCTGTCTGTTTTGATGGCATTCCTCTCCTGGTTGAGGTTGGTGAGGGCTTCAGCCTCCAATTGCAGAAAAAGAATCTCTGTGATTTCTTCTTCTTATGAAACCCTTGATGTGTCACCAGGGGGCGCCACCCAACCAGCTTCTGGTCCCTCCAGAAGGAGAACACTTCTGTCCTTCTAGGTCAAATTTTTGGTATGATTTTCCCCTCTGCCCCTGCAGCCTCACTTTTAAAAACATGCAAAACAGAGAAGAGTATAAATTAGAAAAGGAGAGCAATCACCCTTACTCCCAGGACAGTTTTTAAAATTTCAGGTTATCACCTTTTTTCCTACATGTACACAATTGTGATTTAAAAAATATTTAACTGGAATCGTACTGAATGTATGTGGACTAAACATTTTCCTCAAAAAATAAACAATAAAAACTGCTTTAGGACTGAGGTTGTAGATCAGAGGTAGAGCACTCGCCTAGCATGTGTGAGCCACTGTGTTTGATCCTCAGCACCACATAGAAATAAAATAAAGATATTGTGTTCACCTATAACTAAAAAATAAATGTTAAAAAAAAAAAAAACTGCTTTATACTCAAGAAGCGGAATCAGGAATATAGAAATTCAAGGCCAACCTGGGCAACTTAGCCAGACCCAGTCTCAAAATAAAGTAAAAAGGGATGGGGGAAAAAAAAAGAAAAAGGAATGGGAATGTAGTTCAGTGATAGAACAATTTTCTAGCATGTGTGAGGCACTGGGTTTGATCTTTGGTACTGCAAAAAAAAGAGTATTAATAACATTTTTGTTAAAGGAAAAACTATGAGTCACAGGTCACAGACCTTATTGATGAGGTACACATAATGGTACCTGCAGGCTCTGAGCTTTGCCTTGGGAACCCTCAGGACCAGAGAGGTTTCAGCTATGCTGGGATATGGTTGTTGATACCATGTTGTAAATTCCAGAAATTACTTTAGGGAAAAATCTGTTATGATTTCTTTTGGTTCTGGCCTAGGAAATACCCTGTTGCCTGTGGCCTATGTCTCCCAGTCCTGCAAGGCATCCAGGGTGAACTCCCTTTTCTTTATCTCCCCACTGGGTTGGGCTCCTTCCCTGAAGCTTTGAAATTGTAGCTACAACTCCCTGCCTCTCCCAGGCCTCCATTCTCCCTAACTCATGTCCCCGCCTCTCAAGGGGTTCTGGATCCACTGTGTGCTCCACTGGGTCAAAGCTGACAGTCTTTTCTCCTGGCAGAGCCAGCCACTGCCTGGGCCTCAGGTGCACCTGGGGCAGAGATAGGAACATTGGAAAGAAAGCAGCTCTCGGCCTTCTTGTTTCCCAGTCAAAAGAGACGCAATGGTAGTTCTTGTGACGGGCACAGTCTCTTTCCTCATGCCGTTGGTGTTTTGCTTTATTTCGGCTTTTGCTCAAAGGATGATTCTGGAGCCGAGAAGGAGAACACTTCTGTCCTGCAGCAGAACCCCTCCTTGTCGGGCAGCCGGAATGGGGAGGAGAATGTCATCGATAACCCCTATCTGCGACCCGTGAAGAAACCCAAGATCCGCAGGAAGAAGTGAGTTGGAGACCCAGGTGCAGAGAGTCTGCCTCAGCCAGCTTTTCTGTTTCTTGGCGGGAAGGAGGCTCCCAGTGGGTTTAACACCACCCTGGTGAGAGGAAATATTTTCCCTTTGCCTCTCCTTACTCCCACGTGCACTTCTCATTCCATAGTGCTTGAGTGTCCTGCAGCCCGGTGACCGCCCCTCACAGCCCTGGTGCTGGTTTCTGTAGGACAGTAGGAAGGGCCCCACCAAGCAGGCTCCCTGCTTCTTCTTCTTTCTAGGTCCCTCTCGTGAGCTGAGAAAGAAGCCTGGCTTGTACAGAGATGCGGATTCCACTCTCCTGGGCAAGAAAAAGCCTCTGGAGGACAGAAGAGAGAGTGACCTCCTTGTGACCAAACTGCAGCTGCAGGATGTGATGGGGCATGATTTTAATAGCAGACCTTATATTCAGATTATCTGTTTTCACCGGATGTTTGGTTGAGGACAAAACAATAGTAATAATGAGACTTTCTTAATCCAAAGGGCCATACTGCTACCTGCTAGTGTGTGGCAGCAGCTGGTCACTTCATTTATCATCACAGGATTTGATTCCTTTGCAACCTGGAAGAACAGGGAAATTGGCAGGAAAAGAAAGGGTCCTTTGCTGCTTTGCTCACTGCCGGGAGGACTCCTTGCCCTGTGTATATTTCAGGATATCTGGCTTCTTCTTTTTTTTTTTTTTTTTTTTTTGACTCATGAACAATTATGGCACCAATTCGTCAACCCAGAACCTCATTCTTATTTCCCTCCTCACTTGGGTTGCTCATGCTCTCCGAGCTGATGGAAAGTAACTTTGTACTCTACTCCCTTATAATGACGGAAGCAGGAGGACCACACATCACAGCTTTGACATGGGGCTGGCAGAAGTCAGGAGCTGTGAGCAGATATGTTAATGTGCAGGACAATGACACATCAGGGCAGTGCTGATGCTCTGGCCAGCAATTGATAGAGTTCCCCAAAGCAGGGCCATCCTGAGAGATTTGCCATTTATTGTCCCTCTGTGGAATGTATGCTTGGAGAACTGCCCAAGACCTATCCCCTCCTGGGAAAAAAGTCTTCCCTGACAAGAGCCTGGAGTGTGGGATATGTCGCACTGTGACTTAATCAAGGAGCCATAGATTCTAAACAATAGGAAAAGGATGTAGCAGGTGGGATTTTGAGGCCTGGCTTGGCCTTGTATTCCACAAGCTGAGAGAGGTGGCTGAGACTAGAAGACTGGCATGGACCAGAGGGCGCTGGCAGAAGCAGGCTGGGAGGAGCCTGCAGCCTATGCAGAGGTGTTCTCCAAGGAGCCAGGCGGAATCTGCTCACCCTCTGCTTCCTGGGAGAGAAGACTTCATCCTTGATGAAGCAGAAAATAAGTTTTTAAAGAAGATGCCAGGCAAGTTGATATCCTTTGGCTGGTCTTGTAAGGGAGATTGTAAAACCAAATGCAATTTAGAGAAATGCCAGGGATGCCCGAAAGCGAACACAAGATGGGCACGACGCTCCCCAGGTTAGAGTTCTGAGGTCCACGACTTGACTTCTGTGGCCACTCAGCTTCCACAATCTTTTATTTTATTTTATTTTTCCTCTTCATAGTCTGGGGCTGGACCTAGGCCCTTGCGCATGCCAGGCAAGTGTCCTACCACTGAGTCGTGCCCCTAGCCTCCAGTCATCCCTGAATTTTCTATTCCTTTGGTGAATTTGGAAACCTGAGTAACTTGACAGTTTGGTGGAGACTTTGTCCTCTAAACTCAGTGTTCCCTAGGGCATTCTGTCCCTTTGCCTGGAAGGAGACAGACGCTTGTCAGGAACTGAAGAGGATATGATAGTGAAAAAAATCAAGATTCCTCGACTCTGGACCAGATAGGAATTTGTCAGGTTTGTAGAGACCTCAAGCTCTTGGCTGAAAGCAGTTAGCCTGAGCTTATGTGCAAACCCCCTCCCCTGTGGGAGTCTGATCGCCCTTGGCATTTGGCCTAGTGAGTTGTAATACAATCCCCAGGTCAGGCTAGGACTGACCCAGCTTACCTTTCGCCCTGCCTTCTGGAGCAGTCACCCCAGTCAGCATTTCTGCAGTTCCGCAGTCACCCTCACTGTCCAAAACAAACACCTGTTAAATGCCATTGTGCTAAGGGACAAGGTGGGGATTGGAAAAGGGGGCTGATTCTGCCCTTGAGATTCCAGAGGCTGCAGTGCTGTGACTGTTCCAGAGGAACCGCTGGGAGAGGAACAGACCACTTAGACGCCGGCCCTGCTGCTGTCGCTGGGTAGAAACTGCATAATCCACAATGTGTATTTATAGATTTCCATTTTTTAATGATTCTGTGGGACCTCTAGAAGGGAGAAGGTAGTAAACAGAGATAAATTAAGAGTGTGATTTATGAAAGACCCATAATAAAAATTCATAATAAAGCTTTGTAAAGAAACAGAACCATACATTTTGAGTTTGATTTGTGCTCAGAAGTTACAACAACACATAGGCTACCAGCTTTATAACTAGGTTTAGCCCTTCTGTTGTACCACGTACCCCTGGGAACTTTTATGTTGGAAATTTTCAAAAACAAAATTAGAAAGTATGAGAACCCCTAGATAGTCTTCACCCAGCATCAATACTTTGTGTCATCTATTTCTTCCACTTTTTCCTCTTTATCCTTTCTTCCTATAGTATTTATTTATTTATTTTTTTTTGCTTTTCCATTTTGTTTTGTTTTTTGTTTGGGACTGGGGGTCAAACCCAAGGCCTCATGCATACTAAGCATGGGCCCTACCACTGAGCCATACCCCAGCTCCTTGGAGTATCTTTTAAAGCAAATACCAGATCTGTGTCATTTAATCTGTAAATGTGGGTCAGTGTGCATCTCTGACAGATTTTTCTTTAAATTTTACTTTTGAAATAGTCACTGGATATTGAAGAGTAGTACATAAGAAAGAGGTCTTATGTGCCTCTCACCTCACCCAGTTTCCTGCAGTGGTGGTGACTCATATCTAGTACGATATCAGAACCAGGATATTGGCCTGGCACAGTGGTGCACACCTGTAATCCCAGCTGCTCAGGAAGCTGAGGCAGGAGGATCACAAGTTTGAGGCCAGCCTGAGCAGCTTAGGCCATGTCTCAAAAAGGACTGGGGATGTAGTTCAGTGGTAGAGCGCCCCTGGGTTCAGTCCCCAGCACCAAACACACACACAGAACATTGACTCTGGTACAGTCTACAGGGCTCATTCAGATTTATGTGTGTGTGGTTTTGTCACACATAGATTCATGTAACCATCCCAAGACAGAACAACAAGTCCCCACAGTTCTCCCTCATGCTCTCTATAACCATAGCCATCTCTCTTCCCCATCACCAACTCCTAGCAACTGCTACTCTCCTCCACCTCTGTCATTGAAACAGTAGCATTTAACTGGGATCAGAAGGTGTAACCTTTGGAGGTTGGCTTTTTTCATTCAATGTAATTCACTTGAGAACCTTCTAGGTTGTATCAATGGTTTGTTTCCTTTCATTGCTGGTAGCATCCCAGGCACCTGGTTTCACCTTCATGCATCGTGAGACCTTTGGGTTGTTTCCAGCTTGGAGCTTTTATGAATAAAACTGCTAAAACACTTGTGTGTGGTATATGTATAAACATAACTGTTCTTTTCTCTGCAATAAATATCCAAGAATGCAATTCCTGGGTCCTATAATAACTAGGTCCTATAATAACTACAATAACAATTTTTCTACAGTGTCTGTACCATTCCCACCAGCAATGTAAGAGTGATCTAATTTGTCCACATCCTCACCAGAATCTGGTGTTATCTTTATTTTTGGTTTGGGGGCGGGGACTGAATTCAGGGGCACTTGGCCACTGAGCCACATCCCCAGCCCTATTTTGTATTTTGAGACAGTCTCACTGAGTTGCTTAGTGCCTTGCTTTTGCTGAGGCTGGCTTTGAACTCACGATCCTTCTGCCTCAGCCTCCTGAGCTGCTGGAATTACAGGCGTGTGCCACCATGCTTGGCCTATCTTTATTTTTTTATTATAGCCATTCTGATAGATGTGTAGCAATACATTGTGACTTTAATTTGCATTTTCCTAAAGGCTAATGTTGAACACCTTTGTTGTACTTATTTGCTGTCTGTCGTTTGGTGAAATGTGTGGGAGTTTTGCCTATTTTTTCTTTTCTTTCCTTTTTTTTTGACATGGGATCTCACCGTGTTGCCCTGGCTGGCCTCAGACTCCTGGGCTTGCTATCTTCACACCTCAGCCTCTGGAGTAGCTGGGACTACATGCACCGCTATACCTGGCTGCCCATTTTCTAATTGGATTGTTTTGAGATTTCTTTATATAGTCTGTATACAAGAACTTTGTTGGATATGTTGTTTGTAATTTCTCTCACCCTATATCTTATCTTTTCATCTTTTTCATAGTCTTTGGCAGAATGAAAATTTATAATTGTACTGAAGTTGAAAGAATGGTATTTTTGGTGTTGAGTCTAGAAACTCTTCATGGAGCCCTGGGTCCTGAAGATTTTCTTTCTTTTCTTTTGGTAGTACTGGGGACAGATTGAACCCAGGGGACTGCAACCACTGCACTGCATCTCCAGCCCTTTTTAATTTTATTTTTAGACAGGGTCTAAGTTGCTAAGCCTGGCCTCAAACATGCAAAACTTCTGCCTCGGCATCCTGAGCCAGTGGGATTATAGACATGCCATGCACCTGGCTTAAAAACTCAGGCTTGTACTGTAACCCTCTACAGCTGAGGATGTGGAGGCCCATCGGGGTCAGTAACTTGGCTGCTGAGTAGCATGGCTGTAGTCGCACCTGGGCCTTCAGCTCCAGGTTCATGGTCTTTACCTTTGATGCTATCCCACTGCAGTGTTTGTGATTCTGTCCCTCTGATGCATGGAGCATTTCTGTGTGCATGGCAACCCCATCACGCACCCAGGCACTGATTGACCTGGTGGGAGGAGAAAAGGAGCTGGACGTGGGCCCCATTAAAGGTCAGGGAGGCAGGCTGCAGCTGCGCGCCACGGACTGCTCTTACTCCTTTCTAGGCTGTGTCAATGAGGGGACAGATCCCTTCCTGAAAGGTTTGGACCCATTTATGAATGATGGCTGTGTAGCAGGTGATTAAGATGGCCTGGTGTGTGGAGGATCTCATCAAGGGAAATGCCAATGGCCTCTCTCACTGTCCCTTGGGGCCCCTAGCAGAGATGAACTGAGCAACTGCCCATCTGATCCAAGATGGCCTTTGTACCAGTTTAAATGGTGTGTTCCCATGAGTTAGGCTGCCCTAACAGAAGTCCCCATGTAGAGCGTCTTGAGACAGAGATGTACGCTGTCTGGAAGGTGCAGGCTGGCGCCAGGATCTGGTGGTGTCCAGGCTCCTGCGCCTCTGGGCTCCTCCATCACCTGGGTGCTGCTCACGTCCTCAGGGTTTGGGAGGAGCTACCCCTCTCCACCTCCGTCTTCCAGTCTCAGGAAGAGGGAGACGAGATGAAGTGTATGTGAAGGAGAACTTTCGCCTTCTGCTAAGAGCAAGACCTAGAAATGCCCTGTCCCTGTCCCAGGGTCCCACCTAGCTGTAAGGGAAATGAGGAAATGTGATCTTTAGCTGAGTGGCTCTACATCTAGGTAAAATTTGGGAGCCCTGCCACCACGGGGAGAAGAAAGAATGGATTTGTGAGACAGTTGGCAATCTGCTGAAAAAGAGGTTTGGGGCAGATGCCAGGAAGGCCTTGCTGGGACAGGCAGCAGGCTCTTCACAAACACTGACTTGGCACTGCCAGCTCTTGCAGCCAGTCCCAGAGGCCAGCAGTCAGACGCCCCACCAGGATGGGGCCCTCAGGTCCAACCAGCGCCTTCCTCTGACGTGTGACAGCATTGGCTGCTTCTCCCTTCTTCAAGGTTGTTCTTTTGGCTTCCAGGACACTGTCCACCCTTCCTTGTTCTACCTCTTGGCCTGCCTGCCCTCCTTTTATTTGCTGGCTTCTTCTTCCAGCTTGCCTAACTCTTCAGGGTCCCAAACACCCCATCTCTGCTCACAAGGAGATGCTTCTTATGCTCCTCCCCCTGCGGCCACCACCACCTAGGAGGCCTCAGGGTACAGCGGCCTGTAGCTTTCTCTGTACAGATCTCTGTGGTCACACACTTATTTATTTTATTATGTCTCTGGTCACACTTTCAATACAACGTGGTCAGATTTGATTTTACTTAACCTTTCCCCCCAGCCACTTCCATTCCGCAGCTTTCCCATTTCAGACAGGTTAGAAACAGGATGACACCGGCCACTCCCTTGCCAGGACCGCAGGCCTGGCAGTGAGGCCTCAGTTCCCAGTGCATAGAATGAGCAAAACACTGCAGGGTCATCTTATTCATTCATAGCCAGACAATGATGAAATTCTGCCCCCTTCTTCCTCACCGATCTCATGTTGCCTTGCCCAAATGTCACAGCAGCCACCTCCCTAATGGTCATCAGTCTGGGTCCCCTCAGCCCCATCTTTCTACAAGCCCTAATTTGCTCGCTCCCCTGCAGTAGGACCTGTAGGTCCTCCTCTGTTGTCCTCTCCCATGTCCAAACCACCCAATCAGGCTGTTGAGGTCCTCGGCCAGTTCGTTATTTCTTTTGGAGAACTCGTTTTCCTCTAGCTTATTCAACAAACGTGGATCTAGCGTCTTCTGTGTATGCCAGGCACTGTTCCAACTCTTAGGATACCGTGGTGAGCAAGAAAGATGTGGCCTTTGCCTATGGGGAATTCATTCCAATGGGAAGACATTCAAAGAAAACAAACCCAGAGCCATCCGAGGTTGCCGAGAAGTGCTAAGCATGACATAGCAGGGTTCCCGCCTTGGGAGAAGCCCCTTCTCACTGTTGCCCAGGTTGCATTTGAGCTCGGGTTGCATTGGAGCCTGTCCTCCAGCCCCCCAATCTCTCTCCAGATCAGATTGATCCTCCCTTTCTCCAGACACTCATTTAACATACACCTGGTGAGCTGCCACCATGTGCCAGTGGTGACACAGAGGCTGAGGTGCCTCAGAGAGTGTAAAGGGTCCCTGTCTTTCCTGAACTTGTGGTCTAGTGGGGGACAGCTCACAACAGACATGTGTTGCCAGATGGTGACCTGAAAGGAAAGAGACTGCCTGGGTTGGGTGATTTGAGGAAGGTTTAATAAAAGGGTTACCTCCAAAGGTGAGGGCAAGGTACAGGCTTTGTGTAGACCCTGGGCTGGGAGCCTGCAGAGGGAGAGTGTAG
Organism: Marmota marmota marmota; assembly: GCF_001458135.2. Taxonomy (NCBI): domain Eukaryota; kingdom Metazoa; phylum Chordata; class Mammalia; order Rodentia; family Sciuridae; genus Marmota; species Marmota marmota. The sequence goes on from NW_025999982.1 coordinate 9,781,187, forward strand.
TTCCCAGAACCCTTGGAGACACATGTGCAGATCCAAGGTTTGGGTCCAGGAGCTCAGGCAGCTCACAGCAACCCTGCCTCACCCTCTTGTCCCCCTGTCCAGTGTGGCCTGCTCTCTGGCCAGAGGGCATGGCTCCATTGTTTCAGGCCCTATAAGCAGCCAGCCCCGGGGTAGAGCAAGGGGTGACTCTGGAGGTGCCAGAAAAGGAGAGATTGACTTACAGTGGGAGCAATAGAAAGAGCTAGTTGCTGCAGGGTTTGTGATTTTTAGACCAGCAGAGCCTAGATGGGGCCAGCCTCAGGGGAAGCATTCCCGGGGGAAAACACAGCAAGGCATTGGGTCTGAGGAAGGAAGGTGCTTGCTACCAGACCGCAAGGCCACCTGCCTGGAGCAGAAGGAGGTGGGGGGTAGGGAACTGGGGCCAGGCCAGGTAAAGCCTCTTGTGCCTGGCAAATGGCTTTGGATGTTATTTAGAGGGAGATGGGTAGCAAGAGAGTGACAGGAGCGGACTTGGGAGCATTCTGGCTCCCAAGGGGAGAAGGAGGGGGGAGGGCAGATGCTGTTTCTCTTACAGTTAGTTTGGCACATAGTTTGGCATTTGCCAAACCCCCTTCAGCAGGGGGGCAGCTAGCCACCCTGAAACTGGGGGGAGCTTGTTCCTGGCCCCAAGGGAGCTGGCCAGCTGAGCACAGCTGCTCGACAGAGCCTGAGCCCTGAATCAAGGGAGAGGGAGGAGACACAAACCCAGGGTTACCTGATGGCTCCCTTTCCCTGGGAGTCAGCAGTGTAGTCAGGGAGACGGATAAACACACAGGCACAGGAACCTGTTTAACTCTGCTGACCAAGACAAAGGAGAAGAGCTGTCAGAGGGTTGGCCTTCAGGACTGAGGCCTGAAGCCTGTGCTGAGATCCAAATGGGGTGGGGTTAGCAAATGAGGATGCAGTAAAGGTAAGGAGAGGGGAGGTGGGAGGGCAGGGCAGGTGGGGCACGACCTGAGCCAGCCTTGGAGGACTCAGCCATTGGTACTGCCCAGCCCCTGAGACTCCTGTGTCCCTCTTGTAACATCTTCTCTTTTGAGGCTGGTTTGATGGCTATAACCAGCCTTCTCCCTTATAAGGCTGGCAGAGCTTTCCCCAAGTGCGTTGACCCTCAGATTGTACCCTGGCTACGTGGGGGTGAGGAGGGGACCTTTCAGTCAGCTCTAAATCAAGGCTGGCCAGGAAAGGGGTCGCTGGAGCTGGTGGGCCTTTCTGCACCTTCCTCTGGTTGGTCTTTCCTGTGGAGGTCACCTGGTCTAGCCTTGGAGCACCTCCACCCAACACTCCCTCCAGATGGTTTCCAGAGACTTTTGTTTTTGTTTTCTGGTTTTGGTGGTGCTGGGGATTGAACCCAGAGCCTGCGCATGCTCAGGCAGTGGATCCTCAGAGGCTCTTAGTAGGAGCTTTGTGGGTACAAGAGGTCCTTGTCATAGTATGCTGTGGTGAAAAAGCCCTGGGGCCCCAGATTCTAATCTTTCTTTTTGGGCTTTGGTATGCATTCATTCGTGAATTTTTCCCCAGCCACTGATAGCAGGTTTATCCTTCTTCTGTTTTACTCAGGCTCGTACCGAAACAAGATTTTAATTCTCTGACCCTCAACTGACAGTGCCCAGCTGCAAGTGGGGGGCAGCTGGCCCAAGGGTAAAGATTTGCCATGGACCCTCTCACCCCTGGAAACAAATTCAAGGTATCTTTCTTCATCTTGGTGCTTAGGACTTACCTTCATCTCCATTTTATGGCAAATTTTTTCCTTTGTTAAAAAGTTATTTAATTTTGAATAGATAAAAAATGTTTAAGTGTAAAATTTAAAAGACAGAAAAAGATATATGGGGTAGCTAAGGCTCTCACTCCTCCTGTTTCCCAGACTCTCAGCCCTTGTCTTTGGAGGCTCCTGGTGTGTTGCCATCAATACGACCTTCATGTATTCTCTGTGCATCAAATACAAATGCTTGTATATATTTTCTCCCTTTATACACCATGGCAGCCGTTGTAGAAACTCCCCGTGCTGCCCTCTGGCACGCTTCTCAGTGCGCCTTCCATGTGAATAATAAAGAACTTTTCTCTGTTTCTTGGCTACATAATGCTGCGTGCACAGTAGGGCGCCACCTACATTCATCAGTCCCCAGTGATGGACCCTTAGGTGGTTCCCAGCCTTCTGCCACTGCACGCATTGATGCATGTCCTCTGCTGTATGTGCCTACTAAATGTGGACAGATTGATGTCACCCGGTTCTCAGAATATGCTCCAATCTATGCTCTTGTCATGTGCCTGCTTCCTTGCCACCCCAGTGTCTTGGGACTCATTGAATTTTGCTAGTCTGATAGGTAGAAAATGGTATGTTGTTGTGGTTTCATTTAAGTGGAGCTAAGAGTCCCCCCACGCCTTCTGAGTACTGAGGATCAAACCCAGTGACTCTCTACCACTGAGCTACATCCATAGCCCTTATTTTGTTTTGTTTTATTTTATTTTATTGAGACAGGGTCTCACTAAGTTGCTCAGGCTGGTCTCAAACCCGGGATCCTCCTACCTCACCTTCCTGAGTAGCTGGGATTACATGTGCACCACCACCTGCCTCTTTTCTGTTCCTTTTATAGTGACGAACAAGTGCGTGTGTGTACACGAGCATATGCTGAATGGGGGTGACTGTGCAGGGTGATGACAGTCACGGGGCTGCACCCAGGTTCTCAGCCATTGCAGAGGCAGGTGCAAGAGTCTTTCTGGGCTGGGATTTCAGAAAGAACATTCCAGGGCTGGTGAAGCAATTGAGTTAAACTTTGAAGTTGACCGAGGCAAACAAAGGAAGGAAGGAAGAACATTCTAGACAGAGAGAAGAGAGAACAGCACGAAGGAACTGCAAGGGCAAGTGTGGAAAGGAAGACTGAAGATAGACTCGGGCCTCCGCAGCCTCACTGAGGTGCATTTTGATCTTATAGGGGTCAGAGGTGCAGGGGCTGGGGTTGTGGCTCAGTGGTAGAGTGCTTACCTACCATGTGTGACATATTGGGTTAAATTCTCAGCACCACTTACAAATAAATAAAAAAATTCATCAACAACTAATAAAAATATTTAAAAAAATAAGAGTCAGAGGTGCAGACGAGAAACCAAGATTACTTGAAACAAATCACTTACTGAGCACTTGCTATAGTACTAGGCACTGTAGCCCTATAAGGTGGGATTTGGCAATTATTATCCCCATTTGTACATGCAGTATCTCACTTTTTAAACATTTCTTCCTTCCTTTCTTTTTTTAAAATGTTTTTATGTGTGTGTAGGTGAATGGCTGGTATGTTGGGGATGGAACCCAGGACCTTGCACATGGTAGGCAAGCACTCTACCACTGGGCTACACCCCCAGCCCTCATTTCTTAAGAGTACTACTATTTCACAGATGAGGAAACAGAGGCTTAAATTGAGTGAGGTGACCAGGCTACTAATGGGCATGGCCCTGCTCTCTCCTAACCTGTGTCTGCCCACCATTTCTGGAGACCTGTAGAGCAGAATAGCTCACTTCTTGGATAGGTGAAGGAATTGCCTCTCCCTGGGCCCAAAGGAAATAGAGCTCTGTTTCCACAGAGACATTCTGTGTATGTCAAGCAAATGCAGGCAGACACATTTTTTCCTTTCTTTATACAAATGGTAGCATATGCCAGGTGTGGTGGCACATACCTATAATCCCAGCATTTGGGAAGCTGAGGCAAGAGGATCACAAGTTTGAGACTAGCCTAGGCATTTTAGTGAGACTCTGCCTCAAAACAAAATAAAAAGGGCTAGAGATGTCAATCAGTGGTAGAGCACCCTTGGGTTTAATCCCCAGTACTGGAAAAATAAAAACAAGCAAACAAAAAGGTAACGTATTGCATATACTCTCTATATGTGGAAACTTACTACCTCTTGAAGGTCATTCCTGGTACTTAAAGAGCAGGCGTGGTGGTACAAACCTGTGATCCCAGTGACTCGGGAGGCTGAGGCAGGAGATGTCAAGTTCAAGGCCAGTCTAAGCATCTTAGCCTAAGCCCTAAGCAACTTAGTGAGACCTTGTCTCAAAATAAAAAATAAAAAGGGCTGGCTTGGTAGCTAAGTACCTCTGGGATTAGTCCCTGGTACCAAAAAAAAACAAAACAAAACACTATTTTTTTGGTGCTGGAGGAAGAACCCAGGGGTGGACCTTAGTCCTTTTTATTTTTAATATTTATTTTTTTAAGTATAGATGGACACAACACAATGCCTTTATTTTTATGTGGTGCTGAGGATCGAACCCGGGTCTGGCCCATGTGAGGCGAGCACTCTACCGCTGAGCCACAATCCCAGCACCTATTTTTTGTTTTGAGACAGGGTCTCACTAAGTTTTAGAGGCTGGCTTCAAACTTGCAATCCTCCTGCCTCAGCCTCCTGAGTTACTGGCATAAGTGTGCACCACCTCACCTAGCTCCTCATTTGTTTTTATGACTACAGAGTTCTATTGTGTGTTATGCTAATTTGTTACCAGTTCTCTAATTTAGAGAAATTGAGACTATTTCCAACAAACAATGCCACAGTAACAGTGCCATTTTGCTGGTGTATCTGGAGGCCAACTCTTAGAAGCAGAATTCCTAGCCCATAACATAAGTCACATGCTGATAGCTGTGATCTGAAATCTAAATATTTGTGTCTCTCCAGAATACAGGTTAAACCCTCACTCCCCAGGTGATGGTGTTAGGAAATAGGACCTTTTGGGAGATGATTATGTCACAAGAGCCTTCACGAATGGGTTTGATGCCTTAAAAAAGATACCAGAGGGGCTGGAGGTATAGCTCAGTGGTAGAGTGCTTGCGTAGCATGTGTGAGGCCCTGGGTTTGCAGTTTGAGCCCAAGTACTGAAGAGAGAGAGAGAGAGAAAGAGAGAGAGAGAGAGAGAGAGAAACACAGAAGATGAAGACCCAGGGCAGAGATCTTGCTCTCCTTTTCTACTGTGTGAGGACGGGGAGAAGGCATCATCTGTGAGCCAGAAAGTGAGTCCTCACCAAATACCAAGTATGCTTTATCTTGGGCTTCCCAGCCTCCAGAACTGTGAAAAATCAATTCCTGTTGTTTACAAGCCACCCAGTTCATGGTACTTTGTTAGAGCATCTCAAATGGGTTAAGACCACAGCTATTGCCAAAAGCCCCACGTAGAGAGCCTGTTTTCCCACACCCTAGCCAACGCAGTGTGTTTTAATCTTTTGCCAATCTGATAAGTGAAAAATGGCCTTTCAGAATCACTTTATTTTGCATCTCGGTTAGGATGACTGAGGTGAGCTTTCCCATGATGTGGTTTTGAAATACAATGTGCCCAGAACTACTACCCTCTGAGGAGCGAGCCAAGATGGCTTTCTCCACAGTTTCTGGAGAGGCTGGCACCAGCCTGTGCTTTCAGTTCAATACCCTGATGTGCCCATGTTGGAAATGAGCAACTTCTTTTGAAACTCAGGATTCTTGTGGAGAGAAATAAACCAGGTAACCAACCCTTCTGCTCCCCCAACCTGTATCATTCCCTCTCCAGTGCCAGAAATTGTCACCTCCCTTGATCACCCACTTCTGACAGTCCAAAGAAAATGAGCAAAGCAGTTTCCCTTCCCTCTGTTCCTCAGGCCAGAAACATCTTAGAGAATGAAGAGACTTTGTCCTAAGCCATCAAGTGCTCCCCAAGGAGCCTAGTCTCCATGAAACAGCAACAAAGGCCCAAAAGACACATCTTAAGCAAACCCAAGTTTTGTATTCCTTCCAACTCTGCTGGTACAGGACACTGCCCCCATGAGCTCGAGACAGACCACAGTACCTGGGCCCCGATTTGACGGCTTAGGTGCCAGGCCAGCTGTGTCTCTCTGGCAGGTCATTCAGCCAACCCAGAGGATGTAGTCCCCGTTCTGGAGGAGACCAAAGCTAGTCCTGCTGCATCCTCTGAAATTCTCTGTCCTCTGTTCAGAGGGCCCTCGCTACAGAGCGTGGGTGAATCATGTCTCCTGGCCTCACCTGAAACTACTTCTGGCTTCAAGGAATGATCTCTATCTCAGGAATCTTGTCAGAGAGTGTATCCCTGGTTTGTCCAAGGGAGGCCTGTGTCCCTTCTGAGCCCTCAGAAACACCCAGGACCACCACCATCCATTGCCCTCTCCTGGACAAGTCCTGGCTGACGGAACATCTGGGTTCATAGAGTCATTGTCACCGCCATCTTGTCTCCTCCACACCCAGCTGCTTCCTGTCAGCCATGATCAGAAGTAAAGCCCTTCTGAACACTCAGCCTGGAGGGAACTAAGCTTATAAACCAAACCCCTTCAGAAACGAAAGCCAAACTACAGTGGAGGACCTGTCCAAGGTCACTGAGAAACAAGGGTGGGTGCCAGAGCTAGGACTAGAGCTCAGGACTCCAGTGAGGGTCTCACTAGCTTCAGCCAATTCACTTCCCAGAGATCGCAATCCTGTCCCTGCCCCAACTCCCAACACTGGGTAAATGGCCACAGCCTGTCTCCCCTAGGCCTATCCCAGCACAGGCAGCTGTGGGACCCCCGATCAGCAGCATGTCACATTGAGCATGTTATTATGGAGTTATTTTTATGGAAACACTTCTGGAGGAAAGTTTTATAGTTGAATACTGTAAATATATAAAGTACAAAATGTACGTGAAATGTAAAGCCATAGGCCAGGCACAGTGGCCCACGCCTATAATCCCAGTGGTTTAGGAGGCTGAGGCAGGAGGATTGCAAGCTCAAATCCAGCCTCAGCAACTTAGTGAGGCGCTAAGCAACTCAGTGAGACCCTGTCTCTAAATAAAATACAAAATAGGGCTGGGGATGTGGCTCAGTGGTCGAGTGCCCCTGAGTTCAATCCCTAATATTCACCTTTCCCCGCCAAAAAAAGAAATGTAAAGCTTTAAAGGAACTTTTTTATTGACCGTTTCAGGCTTCTTTCCTAAGGGATAGGACAGCAGTGTGTCTGTTTGTTCCACTTTTTTGTTTATGAATCCCGGTAGAAAATATTATAAGTACTCATCTAATAAATGACTCTGCTACTGAACCATGAGATAATAAACTGGCACCTGCGGTAGTGGCAGCAACCTTCTTCTTCTTCTTCTTCTTCTTCCTTCTTTCTTCTTTCTTCTTATTGAACTCAGGAGCACTCGACCACTGAGCCACATCCCAGCCCTATTTTGTATTTTATTTAGAGACAGGGTCTCACTGAGTTGCTTAGTACCTTGCTTAGTTGCTGAGGATCCTCCTGCCTTAGCCTCTGGAGCCACTGGGATTTCAGGAGTGTGTGCCACCATACCCTGCTAATTGGCTCCTTTTTTAAATCTCTCTCTCTCTCTCTCTTTTTTTTTTTTAAAACATTTTTAGTGGTAGATGGACACAATACCTTTATTTTATTTATTTATTTTTATGTGGTGCTGAGGATCAAACCCGGTGCCTCACACATGCTAGGCATGTGCTCTACCACTGAGCCACAACCCCAGCCCTCTTTTTTTTTTTTTTAATTGGTACTCAAAATTGAACCTAGAGGTGCTTTACCACAGAGTTACATTCCCAGCACTTTCTATTTTTTGACATATGGGCTCATTTATTCTCCAAGGCTGGACTTGAACTTGCAGTCTTCCCGCTCGGTCTTCCGGAATTGCTAAGATTACAGGCACGTACCACCATACCCAATTTGTATTTCTGTTTGTTCTATAATAAGGCATCTTACAACAAAACAATAAATTACAAAAAGATATGAAATTTAAAAAGCAGAACCAGTGGAGAATGGATATTATTGACAGCTTCAGGCTTCTTTCCTAAAGCTTGAAGGGATAGGACAGTATGTCTGTTTGTTCCACTTATAAACAATATGGAAGCAAGGAGAAGAGAGTCAGGGATAAATAAATATATTGTACATCCAATGGAAATAAGTGCTGAGGAAAAAAAAATAAAGCAAGGCCAGCCGGACATGGTGGCACATGCCTATAATTCCAGTGATTTGAGAGCTGGAGGCGGGAGGATCACAAATTTGAGGACAACTTCAGCAACTTAGAAAGAATCTCAAAAAGGGCATTGGGTGATGGTGGAGCTCAGTAGTAGAGCAGTTATCTGGCATGTGTGAGGCCCTGGGTTCAATCCCCAGCATTACAAAATATAAATAAAATTAAAAATAAATAAAGCAGGGTAATGAGAATAGGGAGCGTGTAGCAGGAAGGCTGTTACCCTTTTATGAAATGGTTAGGGGAGGCCTTTCCTCTCTAAGAGGGTGACATTTCAATTGAAACCAAATATCTGGAAAAGAACATTGGGTGGGGCAGGATGAGTGCATGGGAGGTCCTGAGGCAAGACTGGGCTTAGCCAGGTGAGATACAGTGCCACCAAACAGGGACATGGAAATGCTGGCCTGTCAGTTGGCTCTGAGAGTGGAATTCAGGGGAGATCTCTGGGAGTTATCAGAGTGTGGGTGAGACTTGACGAGGTCATCTGTATTATCCAGGGCTTACCTTTCCAGAGATCAAGAACAAACCTATGGAGAATACTAGGAAGTATTGCTGGACTGAAATTCCTACTCCACGAACACCCATGATTCCCACTGGTGGCTGTGTTTTTTGATCTTGTCATCTTGTTCTACAGTGGCCCTGCATTCCCTGCCCCTTGAACATTGCAGTCATGGGGTGGAGCTTACTATGTAAGGTGTTTTTCCCGGTGAGACCTGGACATGCCAGAGCACGGAAACACTTGCCTCTAGCCATGCTGGGTCAACAGGAATAAGATTTATGGAGAAACATGTAGAAAAACAGCAAAATGACTTGTTTCTCTGAGCCCTCCTTATCTCATAGAGGTACACGTGGCCAGGCTGAGCCAGAATCTCTGAGATAAATGCTCAATGTTAAACCCCAACACAAAGAAAAAGACCACCAACTCCAATTTTAAATCAAATTAAAGCAAGCTTATATTGGTATACACTGGAGCTGGCCAGGACTGTCTTTCCCGAAAACCCTGGTTAGAGATCAGTACCCCAGCTCTCTAGGAACACAGTTTTTTTTTTTTTTTTTAAATATTTATTTATTTATTTTTCGGTGGACACAACATCTTTGTTTGTATGTGGTGCTGAGGATTGAACCCGGGCCGCACGCATGCCAGGCGAGCGCGCTACCACTTGAGCCACATCCCCAGCCCCGGAACACAGTTTTATAGCACAAAAAGTTGCAAAAGGGGGGTGTCTTGAAAACTTACAGATAACAGGATTTTGACAAGTATAATACAAAGGCAGATAGTAGGTTAATGATCTATATGGCTTAACATTCAAGTTAGGGAATAAATTTAGATCCCAACATCAGAATTTAGGAGGCGCCACTGAGGTTTCAGAGAGGGTTGTTATCTGGTCAGGGGGAGCCAGGATTTATGAGGCGCCACTAAGGTTTTAGAGAAGATTATTATCTGGTCATGGAAAGCCAGGCATGGGTGAGTTCAAGGCACGGGCAGGAATTCCAAACAAGTTTAGAAATTGCAGTCATTTATAGTAAAACAGAAATTAACTTTTCATGACTTTGCGACGAGATGGCTCCCAAACTTAAGATGGAATTAGGCTGGGTTCATCACTCATAAAGAAGAGCCCCCTGCTTCTTACTCTCCCACCCCCCACTGCAGTGTACATAGTTCAAAGGAAGCTGAGAGGAGAGTAGGGGACACCTGGCCAAAGAAAAGGGCACCTTCAGAGCTTGGTCACAGGTATCAGCCAGAAGTCTCATGATATTCCCTGAACCAATAAGACATATTCTTCAAGGATTATGAAATAGGCTTGTCAGCCCCACCCCCCCAGGCCCCATTTCCACCCCTAGGCTCAAGTATCTCTGACCTCCCTTCACCAAAGTCTACTCCTAGGTACCCTGAGATTCCTTTGGGTCAAACCAACTAACTAGGAGACCAGGCTTCAAGCTAGATTGCAAGGTTTCTGAACCTCAATGCTACTGATATTTGGGGCTGAATTTGTCTTTGGGAAGCTGTCCCATGCATTGTAGGACATTGGGTAACATCCTTGGCCTCTAACCTACTAAAAGCTCTTAGGACTCCCCAAGATGTGTCAATCAGAAAATGTCTCCAGACATTGCCAGGTGTGTTCTGGGGAGCAAGATGAATCCCCAGATAAGAACCACTAAGCTGAAATAAAACACCAGGGCTGCGTGTTCAGGTAAAAGCAAGAAGCTTGTGGAAAAGAACTGGGAGCAGCCGAGATTTTTCCTCCTCAAATCAGAATTTGTCTTCTCTATTTCCTCTGTTTAATTTCTTCAAGGCTAGACCACAGGAATGCTCTGGAAGATAACGTCGTCTAACACTTCAATGCCCCAGAGTCTATTTGCATAGGAATCCAGCTCACTTTATAGTTTTGTGACCTTGGGCAAGTTACTTAGCTTTTCCTTAACAAAAATACCTACCTCCTAGGGTTGTGGGGAGGAGCACGTATTGTAAGTTAGAACAGTGTCTGGCACGCAGTAAGTTGTTGAAAGAGGGCTCCCTGGGAGACTGAGGTTTGTGTACAGGAAGTTTATTACAGGATGCACACCTGTGTGGGAAGGGATGGGTCAGGTAGAGGGCAACCTAGACTGCTTGTCCTTGCAATGGAGGTGCAAATGATGACACTTCCAAGTTGTCCTGAGTTGTGAGCTGCCCCTAAGAAGTGGGCATGACCTTGGATGAGTGGCTGTCTACCAGAAGGACAGTTCCTGAGGAGGACCTTGGCAGATAGCCATCAGCAGCAACACTCCCAGTTGCTGGGAGATGAGAGCTTCAGTCCTGAGAAGAGACAACAGAGCATGGAGCATCCGCTGCATGAGGAGTGCCCAGGGCCATTTTGATGAAGCCACCCTTAAATAGAAGTGAAAGTGTCTCTGTTCTACCACGGAGTTACTCCCAGATTAACAGTGACCCTGTGAGGCACCCCAGCTTATCCAAGCCCCACTCTCTCTTCTTTCTCCCTCCTTGGAGCAGGAATTTGGAGAGTGTTGTCACTCTACTCTAGCCTTGGAGGCAGAGGGCAGGGCAGCAGGTGCACTCTGGCTCCCCACCCCCACCCCCAGCTGTGTGACCTTGGTGAGATCATTTGTCCCCAGGGGACTTCAGTTTCTCCTGGTAAGCTAGGAGGAGTATTACTCCTGGCCCAGATCCAGGTAGGGTGATCCAATTTGGTTCTGCACAGCAGCAGTCCTCAAAGTCCCTGAACCATTAGGACTGACTGCCTCATCTGGAAACTTGCTAGAAATGCGAATTCTCTGGCCCCACTCCATCCCTACTGAATCAGGAGTGCCAGGAGCCTATGTTTTGGCAAGTCCAGTGCTTCCAGTGCTGGACAGCACTTAGCCTGTGCCTGAATCCTAGGAGCCATGACAGCCTCCATTGACTTTAAATCTGAACTTGAACCCATCAGGCTTAAGTTCACCTGTGAGCAGAGGGCCACCTGCTAGTTAAAGCCAGCTCTGGGGTGCCCACACACAGGGCGCCAGCTAGGACAACAGGGCTGGACACCAGGGCCAAAGCATCGTGCTCTCTCCTCATGCTCTTCCCCTCAGCCTGGAGAAATCAGGTTAAAATGAATGTCAGGGGCAAATTCAAATAACTAGGAGAGGCCACCACAGGACAGCAGGGTGTGTGTGTTCCTGTCAGTAATAACAGTAATTTTCCCAGAGTTTCCTGGGGAAATCGAGCACACAAATGGCAGTCCTCCTTCTTCGGCCTGGCTTCTGATCCCAGGTGGTCACCTGCTTTGTTTGGCCACAGGGCTCTCCTAGGTGGGAGGACTTGATATTCTCCTGCTCCACAGTCCAGTTATCTGTGTGTCACCTACTCTGGACTGGGAGCTCTTGCCTGGTTCCTTAACTTGCACTGAGTAGCACCCCTAGCGGTACTGAATTGAATCGATGGAATTCCGTGCTGTTCTTAGGTATGTGCAACAGATTCTGGAAAGCTGTGAGCCAAAAGGCAGGGAGATGACAGATGAGGAAGCTGAGAGAGAGAGAGAGGATATGAGCGTAGGGGGAATGAACCCAGGTGCCTACCACATCCTCCTGAATGGCTCAAAAAAGAAACAATGAAAAGAAATAGCAGGAGATAATCCTCTGCAGGGAAGAAAGGGAAGAGGGGTCAGGAGGCTCAGTGGGTGGCAGACAAGATTGAAGACACTCAGTTTTCAAGAATGAGAAGCCAGTGCTTCCCTTCTGACAGTAGCACTGGAAGAGATCCAAAATAGCACTTCTATTTAGTCCCCACTCTGCGCTTATGTCCCACCCTGTGCAGGGCACCAACTCTTTAACTTTAAAAACCAAACCTAGAATGTTAAGCTTTCCTCTTGAAGGAGGGCTCTCTAGGTGAAGCAGGGCAGAGAACAGGCTGGGTGTGGCTGGCTGCTGCCTCCCTGGCCTCCAGAGGTGAGGCTTCTTCTCCGTTCTCTGGCCCACCTTTGACAGGAGCTCCACTCTGAGGTCTTGTGTGAGTTGGAGTTGTCATCCCAGGATTGCTGTGCTTTTCTGGGAGTCAGGATTATATCAATTTCAGTGGTCAGGAAGAAATTAGAACTGGTGTTGATCAGTGTATCCAGGAGTTTCTGGATATTGCAAGATAGACAATGTTTTTTTCCTACAAAAAAAAAAATTGCAATTGGATGTCTAAAAATCAGAGTGAGTTTTCAAAAGGATATATGAGAAATAAGGAATGAATTGCAGCAGAGAGACACGCTGGTGCAGAGCCCTTGACAAAGCTGAGCCAGGGCAGCTGATGTTGGAGGAAATCCGTGTGCCACACAAAAAGCCTGTGATCGTCCCTCAGGTCTCCTGGAGCAGGTGTCTGCCAATATACATGTGCTTCTGAAGCAGACCTGAGCAGGGTCTGGCTACAAAGTAGCTCCCTGCAAGCAGTTTTGTTAGACATCTCTCTGTGTGGACATAGCATTTTATTTATTTATTTATTTATTTAGATGTTGATGGATCTTTATTTTATTCATTTATTTACATACAGTGCTGAGAATCAAACCTAGTGCCCTCACACATGCTAGGCAAGTGTGAGGATCCCTTGTCACCTACCACTGAGCCACAACCCCAGCCCTGGACATGGCATTTTTAAAAGAACTATTTGGACGGGCACAGTGGCACAGGCCTGTAATCCCAGCGGTTCAGTCGGGAGGCTGAGGCAGGAGGATCCTAAGTTCAAAACCAGTCCAAAGCAGGGCGCTAAGCAACTCAGTGAGACCTTGTCTCTAAATAAAATACAAAATAGGCCTGGGGATGTGGCTCAGTGGTCTAGTGCCCCTGAGTACTAGTACCAAATCCCCAGTACCAAAAAAAAAAAAAAGAGGATGAGTAGTTATTAGTTTTGCTTCCACCTAAAATTTCCCCTTTATTTTTCTGAGCTCTTAATTACTTGAGTACTTTGTAAAAAGCCTACAGCTGGGTGAATGAAGGGAGTTTTTGTTTTTTGTTTTTGTTGGTAGCAAAGTTAGACTATTAGTTTGAAGACACAGACTCTTTTTTTTTTTTTTTTTTTTTTGGCTTGTTGTTAAATTTTTTTCATTTTTGTATGACTATCTCTTTGTTTTCAGTCATTAGTTTGTCATGATCTGAGGGAAAATATTACAGTAGTCTGAGAATCAGGGGAGAAGGAGTTTGTATATAATACCCATCTATGGTAGCCTAGAAAAATATGTAAATTTGCTGTTTCAAGACTCTGAACTACTTCCAGAAGAGGAATCTCATGCTGCATTTGTAATGCTTCCAGAGCATTACAGAGTGCAAATGTTTGGAAATGGGTCAGAAAAGGGTTAGAATATGCTAGGTTAAACCAGTTAGAATATGCTAGGTTAAGCACACACCTATAATCCCAGTGATTTGGGAGGCTGAAGCAGGAAGATCACAGGTTCAAGGCCAGCCTCAGCAATTAGTGACGCCCTAAGGAATTTAGCAAGAGTCTGCCTCAAAATAAAAAATAGAAAGGGCTGGGGTGTGGCTCAGTGATTAAGCACCCCCAGTTTGATCCCTGGTGCAAAAAAAAAAAATTTTAGATGAGTGCTGTGATATTACTTACACTAGATCCTTAAGTTGATGCTGCCTTTTATTTGGGTAAGTCTATGTTTTGTATGGAGTTTCCTGCTTTTGAGAGGAGCTGTACTAGGACATGATATGCTAAATGCTTGCAGTAATGAACCTGTGTGAGCAACGAAGAAGACCGTGTCTCCACTAGTGTGACAGCTGGAACACCAATGAAGTATGAAGGGTCAAAGCTTGCTCGGATGTCTCTTTTTCTTTTGAGTCTCATTTTGTTTTCTTGTGTTTCTGCTTTACTTTTTGGGGAAGAGACAGTTTACACAAAGGAAGATTCTTGCTCATGGATTTGATTCTAAGGGGCTGGGCCTCCCCGGGGAGGGTGAGCTGTGGAGGATCCCGCTTCGCCTGCACAGAGAGTATGGGGCCTCCGTCTCTTACTGAAGGAGGTTTTGCTTTCTGTTTCATGCATCTCTTCTTAGATTGTGTCCCTTCACCCAACACAAACACTCCCCTGTCCTCTGAGTGGCCGCTAGGTCTGAGGCTCAGTGTCTTGTTGTTTGGTTCTCTCCATGCTTGAAGATCCCTTGCCACCTGTCAACTTCCACTCATGTACCTGGTCTGGCCTGGATGCCACCTGGTCCATGAAGGCTCCTTCCAGCTTCATCCCAGGGCACGGGACTTTCTACCTTCCATTGTCCTTGCTCGGTTCTCCTTTGTGAGTTAGTGAATTCTGTTTCTGGGCCTCCTGCTGCATAATCTGCACCTGGGAATTAGGCATTGTTCCCAGTGAACACACAAGACCGTGTTTTATACCATAAGTTGTACTCACTTTGTATATGATACTCATTACCCTCTCATCTGTGTTGTGGGATGGTATTTGGCTATGGACCAATGACCTCTGAGGCTAGCAGATCCCCAGTTAGAATGTATAGGTTAAAGCTTTTGAAAGTTATTTTTTTACTTATATTATAAGGGTTTAACCTGGTCTTCTTGTGCTATTTAGAAGTTCTGATTGGCAGCTTTAGATTTCTTCATTAAAAACCTCAATAAACTGGGATGGGGATATAGTCAGTTGGTAGAGTCCCTCTGTCACATGCACAAGGCCCTGGGTTCAATCCTTAGCAGCACAAAAAACAAACAAACAAAAAAACACCTCAATAAACTAAATTGGGGCAATCTTTCAATGATAAAGTTATTTTTCTGAAAAAGACTGTGAACTGTTCTACTTGGTTCTTATTGAAAAACTTTTGAATTAGTGTGTATACAAGTTATTGTCATTTCTTTATATTAATTCAGAAATTATCTGTCAAGTAAATAATAATTTTTCAATTTATAAATAAATAAAAAACAATATAGTGTTCACAAGTCCATGGGAGACATGGACTTTGCCCTTAAGGAACTTCAAAAGTGGCAATATTTGACTAAGTATAAACATGTATTCATTCAACAAACATACACTGAGTGCCTGTTCATCTTAAGAGCTGTGCTAGATCCTGGAGCTTCTGTGATGAGTTATGCAGATTGTAAGCTTCTTGGAGAGACAGTAAAAAAACACCAGTGTTTGGGCGTGGGGTGGGTCAGTGGGGGTGCCCTTAACAGGAGCTACTGTGTCCCCACAGGTGAGGGATGTCTTCCATGAAGCCCAAGCAGTGAGGCAGAATGAGCACTTGGGGATAGTGGGGCCATCAATCTGGCTGCTCTGGTCTCAGAACTGTGCAAAGGAAATGGGAGAGGAATAATTCCTTTTGGAGAAGCTGGGTTTGGGTAGATGGCCAATGCAGATCCATCCTTGTGGACATGTCCAAGAAGCACTTCCAAAGTAGAAAGGTGACCCCTGGCAAGGTAAGAAGCCGGTTACAGTATTCTGAAGAAGCAGCTAGAGAAAAGGAAGGTGGAGATCTGGAGCTAGGAACTGAGATGCCGGGTGGAGGAAGGGGGGCTTTGTGGAAGGCAGGAGAGGAGGGGAGCAAGCTGTTCTGTGGAAACTCAGAACAATTCTTAAAGAGAGGAGGGAGTGGGGAGTGGCTCATCTGTGCCTCCAGGACACTGAGAATCCACAGAGGGGTCCTGGATTTCCCATGTAAATCAGGGAGCACACATAATGCATGTCTGGTTCACGCCCCTCACCTAGAAGAGCACGTCTCCTCCCCTTCCTGGCAAAAGCAGCCCAAGATCTAAAGCCAAGGCCGAGCAGGTCTGCAGCATCTGGCCTCCTGGGCCTGGCAGGGAGGTGGTGCAGGCTGTCTGCATGGTGTCAGCGGCCACCCTTCCCCCACCACTGACTAATGATGGGACGCCAGCATTTCCTTTGAGCTTCAGAGATGAAAGGGGCCACTGCTGCTGGGGGTAGGCAGGTGGGACAAGCAGGTCAGGGCAGGTCTGCCTAACAGCTCAGCAGAGCTGGCCTCTCCCTCACCCCTCCAGCTCCAAGTCACCTCTCCCCTACAGCTTTGCACAGAAAAGAGCCCGAGGCTGGCCTTCAGTGAGGGAGGACTCCCTCCTAGGCCTGGCCCTCGGGAAAGCAGAATTCAGCCTTTTCCAGAGAACAGGCCTCTTACACACTGCTGATGCCAAGACCCAGGCTTGGGACCAGCCCAGGGTTGCTTCTTTGGGCCAGCATCGGCCTCACAAAAGAGGCGGGGTGCTGGCCACTGGGGTTGGAGCCACACCCAGGAGCAGTGAGGAGATTTTGGAAATCAAGGCGTGGCCACCCTGACCCAGGAACCCCTGCTCCACCCATGTCCATCAACCATTTTTGGCACTGGAGTGGCTTTCCCCTGCTTGGCCCCTCCCCCACCCCTGCTCTGATAAGATGGCCAGTTTAGGGGGTAGCACAGCTGGGGGAAGGTGGATGTAGCTGGGGGGGGAGGGGGCTGGAATGAAGGACCCCAGCAGGGGCCCTTCTTCCTCTCCTGGCTCCATTGTCAACTCACTTCCCTTCTTGGAGTCCTCCTTTCCTGATCTAGGAAATGGAATCAGGAATGCACAGTACTGTGTATTTTAGAGGACTGTTGTGAGTAGGCACAGGAAGGTTCCAACTTTCCCCACTGTCAGGTTCTGTAAATGCTGATGGTTGCTACCGTCTTATCAGGAGTTTTCAACTGTGACGTCTATAGAGCCCAGACATGGGGGCTCTGTGGCAAGCTTGACGTATAAGAAGCATGTGTGGGCATCTCTCTGGTGGATAGCTCTTGTCAGTTCTCAAAAAAGGGACCCAGCAGATTTAAGACACATGTCAAGATTCAGATGAGCCAGTGGAACCAAGGTCACACAGCTTGTAAGAGGCAGAACCAGGAGGTAGGGTCCTTCCCTCCAACCTCCACCCCGGTTAAACACCATTTCTCCCTGTTGCCCATCCTGTGGCAAATGAGGGGAAAGAAATGCTCAGAGGGACCCAGGAGGGAGGGAACCAGATACAGAGCCCATGCCCTTACTCTTTATCACCAGGATGTGGGTGGGGGACAGTGAGGGACAGGAGAATGAGGAAGCCCAAAGGATAGGGAAGAGGCCTGGGAGTTCCTTCCAGGAAGCCCCACCTGCTAAATAAGTGAGCCATCCTGTTTCCCAACACCCACCCCATGCCAGGCCGAGGAGGAAGCACAGCTCTCTCTGTCACTGACCGCCTTGAGATAGCTTCCCTGGTTTTTAGTTTCTGGAAAATAAAAATTGGGGGCGGGGCTGGAGTTGTAGCTCAGTGGTAGAGCGCTTGCCAAGCATGCGCGAGGCACTGGGTTCGATCCTCAGCACCACATAAATGTAAAAGAAAGATATTGTGTCCACCCAAAACTAAAAAATAAATATTTAAAAAAATTGGGGGGGTGTGGAAGTGGGTAGTGGGCGAAAACAGCTCTGTGGAACACGCACGGCAGGAGAGGCTGGGGAAGATACCTTGCCAAAGCTCTTGGGAAACATGATGGGCCACACTCAATGTAAAGGAGCCCTAAGGTTTGGATTTTGCAATGTTCCCCGAAGGCCCATGTGGTAGACGCTTGGTTCTCAGTGTGCCCCTACTGGACAGGTCTAGTGGGGGGCCTTCAAGTCACTGGAGGTGTGCCCTGAAGGGGCTAGTGGGATCCCACCCCGCTCTTCCTCTCTTACTTCCTGGCCACCATGTGAGTAGTTTGTTCCACTACATGCTCCTGTCATGATGTGCCAGCATAGGCCCCAGGTCATGGGGCCAAGTGATCATGGACTGAGACAGTTAAAACTCTGCACTGAAATAAAGTTTTTTTCTCTATATAAGTCGATCACCTCAGGTATTCATTACAATGACGGAAAGCTGACTCACACAGGCAGTCATCACCCAAAGATGCCAGGTATCAAAAAAAACTGAGTGCCAGGCCTGGGCTGGATGCTTTGCCTACATCAGTCTGCACATCAGGACTTCAGGAGGCCTTCCTTCCCCACCCTGTTAGAGTCAACTCTCTCTTCTTCCCCGCCTTCTAGTTACTCTCTCACATGTCCTTTTCCTTTCCTCCCCACCACCTATCCTAATTTTGGATGTTTCTGTGTGTTCTTTTTCTTCTCCGCCACTTGATGATGTTCCTTCCTAGGAACCATGGCAGTGTGTTGATGGCTGTATATCCATGCAAACAGTGCCGGGCATTTAGCAGTTACCCAAATATTTGTTAAATGGATGCATGGCTGTCTGTAATCCTCACAATAGCTTTATGGGATAGTTATTGTTATCATGCATGAAAGAAGAAATCAGAGACGTGTTTAAGCACATAGCTGTTATCACCAGATTTTTGCTCTGCTCCTTCCCCTGAGGGATCTAGAGAACAAGAAAACCTAAGGGTCAGAAGAGTAATGGCTCACTGGTTCAGATGGTACCCAGTGCTGCGTGATTCCCAGATCAGTCCGCCCAACATCCCGCCACACCCAGTGACTCTGAGTCAGCAATCCACAGCCACAGAGCTGGAGGCCAATCCAAACTGGCCTGTTTATTTCCCAAGCCAACTAAGACCAAGCCCGTCTCCACCCACCCCAGAGCAGTCTACAGCTGGGAGTCCACACCCTACTCCTCAAGCCTTAATGTAGCAGATAAATTAGTGAATGAACTCTTTTATAAAACATTGTGTAGAGGAAATACATACATATTTATAGAGCCAGTGCTGGTATTGGGATGGGATTTGTTGCCTGAACACAGGTAATCAGAACTTAGAGTGGCTGGCCTTAGTCACCTGGGTGCCCACCTTCCTTGCACTTTCTTTCCTTGAAGTGACTGACTGCTGTTGCTGCAACCCAGTACCTCAGCTAGTAACCATAGATCAAAAGAGTCAACTCCCAAAGGGAGCTGCTTTCTGGCGGCCCCCTACTGGCCTGCTCATATGAGGTGAGTCACTCCCCTGCCCTCCTTCTTACTTAGAAAGGCAGCCTTGGCCTGGTCCCAGGTATTCAGCTGAACTTGACCTGAAGATAGGAATTTTTAAAAAAATACAAGGGGCCTAATTCATGGAAACAGGCATAAACCTGGACTGCCCAGGCAAAGGACCAATTCTTACCCTATTGTAGTTTCACCTGCTCTGGACTGGCCCAGTCTTACCACTCTTAATGTTTTGAAACCTATTTCCCCATCAACAATAAACTTCTCTTGAGTTTCTACTCTCCAAGGCCTTCCAGAGTCTTCACTACACATTTTAAGGCATCAATGATATTGGTGACGTATTGGGGTTAGAACTAATGCCCCCTCCGAATCCCATATGAAACCAGGCCATGTAGGACCTCTGGTGTTGAATCCTGGATCTTTTGGCTCCTTGGGCATGCTCCCCCAAATCAGGGATGCATGAGTCTGAATTTAAAAAAATCAAGACGTGATCCTGTCAACTGCCGAGTCTTTTCTCTGTGGGTCTCCCTGTAGCTAAGGGCCAGGGTCAAGGAGAAATTAACCTGTCTGTGGCCTTGGTCAATGCAAAAGGCTTCTATTCCATCACCTTCTCCATATGTTGTGCATGCATAGTATTGGTCTGCCTCCGTGCAGCTAGGAACCCCAGGTATGGCCTCTTGGTGGCAACAGGTGGAGGCTAAAGAGATCTACCTATAGTGACCTGCACCCACCCCAACAGGGATGGTCCTCAGCCCTTTGTGAGGCATCCCATGAGTAAGCACCCATCCTTTGCTTCTAGAACCTGTTTCATAGGCCATGCTTGTAAAACTGCTTTAAATAAATCTTGCTAAAGTAGATAGTACCAGATAACGGAAACTCAGCGCTCAGGCCCTGAACGTTCTCCTCTCCTCTCCCTTTGCCCCTCCCCCCACATCTGCATACAGTTCATAGCAGCTCTGGTGCTCTGGAAAAACAGAAGCCCACTCAGTCTTCCTTAGGCCACTGCTTCTCGCTCATTTGTTCGAGGGTCCTCAGGGAGCCAGACTCGTCCATGTCTGAGTCAGGCTAATACCTGCTGCAACCCTCCCACCCGCCACAAAAACAAGTGCGCAGATCCAACCCCTTGGAGTAGAGCTGAAAGAATTCCGGGCTCAGGATGTGGCTTTGCGGTGAGCTCCTGAGTAGGCATAGGAGATGGGATGACGGGTTCCAGGCCTCACGGTGAATGTATTGATGGGGCTTCCATAATGGGAGGTGTTGTGAGGAGATCTGGGGGAGAGCAAGAGAGCAGTGAGGTTTGTATCTGCCAACACCCTGCTTACCTTCCCTAGGGCAAGAGACCCAAGGGACCTCAGGGCGGGACCCCCAGTCCACCAGACACAGGGCTTTCCTTTCTTTCTGGGTCCTGGCCAGGGAACATGCCTAATACCACTCAACTCAGAGCCCTTCACTCCTAGCCTGGGGTCTGGGTACATTTCGTGTTATTGGGAAATCCCTCCAGCCAAGGACACTCAGATCTTTCCCATGCGACATTTAACCTGTAGCCCTGGGAGTGGGGGACAGAAGGGAACCCATGGAGAACGAACAAGGGCAACAAGGGGGCAGGTAAGGAAAGGCCCGCACCGCCCCCTCCCAGGTTAGGAAGCCTCTCTTCCCTTTCTCTGCCGTGGCCTGGTCAGCAACTCTGGTCCAAAAGCAGTGTCTCCATGGACATCACCTGGCTTCCCACCCCGGGCTACCTCCATTAGCGGATCCCCAAGCTCACCTGCCAGTAGCAGGGACGAAGCTGTAGTCTGCGCCTCCGCTGCCTCCGCCACCCGGCGCTTTGTACTTGGCCTCCGCGCGCCGCGCGCGCTCGTCTGTCTGCTGTTTTGC